>NC_140962.1:47734125-47936625 GCF_056783735.1 Eptatretus burgeri
GCATTCTGTTTGATTGTATATGTGTGCTCTCCGTGTGCCGCGGAATAAATGTGCATCATGTTGAACTGTTTTCCCGTTTTGCTTCGTCTTTTCTTTTATTGAATCTCCATCTTGCTTCACGTAAAGGGTTGGTAGTGGGCTTAATACGCCTGATAATTAATCGGAACCGTTGAAGCCGACGATAACACCGCTCGGTTATCCTGATGGTACGGAACGGGTCGCTTAAGCAGCCCGTGTCCGGGGTCGACCTGCGGCGAGGTGCGATCACCCGGTCTACCCTCCGCATGGGTACTTAGGTAGGTCGAATTTGGCGAACAACCTTATCCCACACGGGTGACTGATTGGCACGATCGTGGTGAGGCCGAAAAGCCCACCCGTGACTATCTCCCGGCGTTACTCCGAGAGGGTCACGACAGAATTGTCCATCCGGTGAGCGACGTGTCGCGATTCGAGTCACGTGGCCGTTCGCACGCCGGCGGGCGCGAATTCGCAACAATATATATATATATATATATATATATATATATATATATATATATATATATATATATATATATATATATATATATATATATATATATATATATATAAACATGTTATTAGAAGTGAGCAGGATACATCATAATAAATATATGTGGAAAAACTTTCATGCCCAGGCCAGGAATCAAACCCAGGTCATCTGGAAAACTGTACCAGTGCTCTGCCACCTGAGTTATCTGGGTGACCCACTGGCTGAGCAACACAATTTTTCCACATATGCAGGTGCTCCTTTCTTTCCCCCATTGCTTCCGGGGAATTCACTGCTAACCATAGGAGCAGCTAGGGCCTGCTCTCGAGAGGGTCTTCCCCCTGTGGGGGGGATGCATCCATGTCCGCTATTAAACACCACAGGGGGCAGAGTAATATAATTAGAAGTGAGCAGGATAGAACCATCATAAATATAAGTGAAAAAATTACAGGCTCAGACCGGGAAATGAATCCAGGTCCTCTTGAAAACCATATCAGTGCTCTGCCACCAGAGCTATCTGCGCGACCCACCAGCTGAGCAACGCAATTCTTCCACATCTACAGGTTCCGCTCTTTTTCCCTCACTGCATCCAGGGTACTCACTACCAACCATAGGAGCAGCTAGGGCCACCTCTCGAGAGGGTCTTCCCCCTCATTTTTTTTCCACATGTATTTACATGTGTTTTTCCACATATATTTATAATGTTCTATCCTGCTCACTTCTAATTATATTACTACGCCCCCTGTGGTGTTTAGTAGGAGACATGGATGCATCCCCCCTCCCACAGGGGGAAGACCCTCTCGAGAGCAGGCTACACATATGTGTAATATAAATATATATTTACACACACACACACACACACACACACACACACACACACACACACACACACACACACACACACACACACACACACACACACACACACACACACACACACACACACACACACACACACACACACAACCTTTCTTACAAGGAGTTCAGTCTGGGTATTATGTGTGTTCAAGATACTCACTTGTACCGGAGGTGGTACCCAGATAAGCAGATAGTGCATCATATCTGCATATGGGTTTGGCATTTTATAACTATATGTATATTTTAGTGCAAGAAATTTTGTAACTTTTCGACATCGTTTGAATCATCATAATTATATGTGACAAATACACTTATAGACACGGATTATTCACCTTGTAGAACTTTCTTGATCACTATTCACATGATTAACCAAATTCTCATTCCTAAATCAGGAAAATAACAAATGGAATATGACGGACAGCTCGTAATAAAGTGTAAAGGCAGTGCACATACTATTCTTGGAGACTATAACATGTTGAACAAATTAGCTGCAATTCTTCAAATATAACCATGAGGTTTTATACCTCAATCCATATCAATTGTGAAGAGATGCAGAAAAAAAAAATGGAATAAAAAAAAAAAGTCAAAAATCTTAACAGGGCATTACTATTGACCACTACACAAAAGAGCTGTGTGCAATGGCCACATGGATATGCACAAGTTCATACTGGAAGGGCACTCAGAAAAGCGCATACCTCCACCAAGCTGATTAGTTCATGTTTTGTATCCCATCGATAGGCCGGATCTGGATTTGGACCTGAACTAAAATTTAATCACCTTGTTCCTGTCACCAAACCAACTCATCTGCCAAGTTTCGTCTGAATCCGTCCACAACTTTTGGAAATATCGTGCTTTATATAATTTAGCCCGAATCACTCGATGGTGAAGAATCAATTTAAAAAATTCTCGGATCCGGATTTTCACCAAAATCGAATCAATTCTTCCTTGTTACAAACCCAAGCTCTCCACCAAATTTTGTACGAATCCGTGCACAATTTTTTGAGATATCCTGTTTACAAACAGACAGACAGACAGACAGACAGACAGGTGTAAACATAACCTCCATACACCTTCGGTGGTGGAGATAATGAACAGCAGTCCAAAACAGGACTGTTTATCCAAAATATTAAACACAAGACCAAAAATAACTTGTGGAAATAAGCTTTTTAAGCTGAAAGACACCATGGATGTATTCATGCTGAAACTACAACTGCAGACTTGAAATCAAACTGTGGGTTGGGCAGGAATCAACAAACCATTTCGTCATCCATGGACACGTCACAGAAATTGTTCAACATACTCTTCCAGTGATGTCTATCCTGCACAACTTTCTCAAGGAAATCTACATAATTCAACTTTACATTGACCAATTTTGAAACAAAAAGTGTAAATCTGCGAATCGATCAAAGTCGATCAGACATGTCAATAACACCTCCATCCTTGAGATAAAAAAACTAACACCTTCAAAAAAAAAAAACTGCTTTAATAGAGAAAGCAGTGAAATTTATCCTGCAAATTTTAAAGTTAAAGCATGAAATAGGAGGACAAAACTAAAAATAGTTACCTTTGAAGGATCCATATCTTTGAGGACGACATAAGGCTCAGCACATTCTCCAATGTCACCTTGCTGCAGAACCTTCTCGAGCTGAGAGAAAAGTATAACAGCAACCATTTTGCATATGAAGAAGGAAGTGGCCAATCGTCATCAACTTGTATGTTTGTGCAGCAGCTCATTATAAAAGGTACCTTGATAACAAGGAATATGTCCTGGGTCGGGTACGTAATGGAAAATATGGCTGATCGAGCCAAAGTGGAGATGGATGCAAGTCCGATGTGCCCTTTCAACAGGGCCCTCATTTGATCGGAGTTCATATCGAAGTAAAAATTTTCAGAAATCTGTTGTGAACATTCGTTTTTATGAGGACGTGTAAATTGAGGAAAATAATAAATTCAGAGTATTTTAATATTTGACAAAAAAGGACCTTTGCTTTCTCTTTGACATCATAAAGGGCCATGCTGGCAAATATGGGCTCAATGTCGATCTCAAACCTGAAAAAAGACAAAAGACGTACAAAAGGTGAAAAGATAAACCTCTTGAATTACGTTTTCGACACGTGTGATTGAGATTTGATTGTGTAATCACAGGAATGATTTTCATTATCTCAAAGAACTTCATTATTAATCAGTCTGACACAGTAACATATTGAGGAGAATAATCTATCTTAATTATGAGACGTGTGTTTGTTCCCATGGGTCTGGAACTGTGAACCAGAATAGCACCAAGATCCTTGACTTTGCAAGAAGTCGTGGACTTGGGGTGGCTGGTTCATGGTTTCAGCGTCCACAGGCTCATCGCTGGACTTGGTATTCCAATGCTGAAGGTGTGGCAAAGGAGATTGACCATGTCCTCGTTGACGGTCGCTGGAACATGATCCAGAACTGCAGGGATGACTGGAGTGTTCAGTTCCTCAATACTGATCACTGGCTTGTTGTAGCAACTCTAAAGTTACAGCTTAAATCTAGGTGAATGGTACCATCCCAGCTGAGGCTGGATGTTGGCAAGCTCAAGGATGAGAGGGTAGCTGAAGAGTTTGCAAACAGGCTGAGTGGAGATTTGGGGGGTCTGGGTACTTTGGGGAGTCCTGAAGAGTTGTGGAGTGCCTTCAAGACCACCGTCCTCGATGTTGCCGGTGGATGTCTTGGAACTCACCGTAGGGCGAAGAAGAATTTCGTATCCCAAGGAACACTGGATACCGTTGACCAGAGTCGCAGGGCCAGGCTTAATGACAGCTGAGCTGTTCAGGGAGCTGAGGCGTAAAACTGTAGGTGTGCTCAGGGTGTACAAGGAAGCCGACGTGTGAGGAATCTGTGAGGGGGTAGAGCATCACCTGTGGTCAAGTGATTCTTGTCCCGCTTACAAGGGAATTCGCACATTGCATTGATCCAAACCCATCCCTCGGTGTACTGCAGTTTGAGCGGAGGGTGGTGGGCTCTTGATAGAGGCGTCCAAGGTGAAGGCCCGCTGGGCCGGTTATTTGGCAGCTGTACCAAGCTGATCTACCAGCTGTTGAGTTGGATGTCAGGGGTGTTACTATCCCTATTGCTGACCCTCTAATCAAATGTGATCCACTTCCGTTTGTGGAAACACAGGCTGTGGTGAACCGATTGAAATGGGCTAAAGCTCCTGGGATCTGTGGCATCCATGCTGAACTTCTCAAGGCTGGTGGAAATGCTGTACTCATGTCATTGCATACAGTTCTGTGCTCTGCCTGGAACACAGGCATCATCCCAACTGACTGGAAGAGGGGCCTTGTTATCTCTCTCTCTCTGGAAAGGGAAGGGTGATCGCCAGGACTGCAACAACGACCAAGGGGTGACGCTGCTCTCAGTGCCGGGCAAGGTCTTTGCTTGGATAATTCTAGATATGGCTCACCACCATCTGCTTGAGCATCAGCATTCAGAGCAGTCAGGCTTTACACCAAAGAGGTCAACGATTAACCGTATCCTTGCTCTTTGGGTCCTCACCGAATGCAGGCAAGAGTTTCGGCAGGGGCTTCTTGCAGCCTATGTTGATCTCTGCAAAGTGTTCCATTCAGTGAATCGGGATGCCCTCTGGAGGATTCGTCTTCGTGAGGTGCCACCAAAACTGATCCATCTGATGTATGAACTACACTTACTGAGAGTGCTGTGCGATGTGGTGATGCCATCTCCAACTATTTCCAGTTGTTACTGGAGTTCATCAGGGTTGTGTGCTGGTCCCCCACACTTTTCAGCACTTGTATGGACTGGATTATGGGGAGGATGTCAGAGAGATCAAGCTGCAGTGCATCGTTTTTAGGAATGTCAAGATTTCCGACCTTGATTTCGCAGATGATGCAGTCATCTTTGCGGCGATTCCAGATATCCTTTTGGGGGCCCTCGAGGTGCTGAAAGAGGAGTCAGAGCAACTGAGATTATGGGTTTCCTGGGTCAAAATTAAGATCCAGGCTTTTCATGACATCTTGGATGCTGCTCTCTTGTCTGTACCTCTTTGTGGTAAGGATGTTGAGGTCATGGAGATTCACTTTCCTTGGCAGTGATATTCATGTCTCTGCTGGCTATGAGCCAAAGGTAAATAGACGTCTGGGTCGGGCCTGGGGAGTCATGGATTCACTGGATCATGGGGTGTGGCGCTGCCGGTACCTGTGTGGGACGACGAAAGTCCGAGTCTTCAGGTCCTTGGTGCTCCCAGTCTTGTTCTGCGGATGTGAGATTTGGACTCTGACCAAGGATCTGAGACGAAGACTTCATTGGTTTGGTACCAGGTCTCTTCGGAGATTCCTTGGCTATTGCTGGTCGGACTTTGTGTTCAACCAGCAGTTGCTGAGAGAAACTCAAATGAGATTTGTTACCTGCATAGTCCGTGAGCATCAGCTGCAGCTGTATGGACATGTGGCTCGTTTTCCTGACGCTGATCCTGCTCACCAGATTCTCTCAGCGGGGGAGCCTCGTGATTGGAGGAGGCCAATGGGCCGACCTCATGCCTCGTGGTTGCAGCAGGTTGATCAGCATCTCAAGGAGATGGGAATGGGCCAGGCATCTGCCTGGGGGATGGGCAGATGGAGGCCCCTGAAGTACTGGCGGGAAGTGGACGAAGCGACGCACTGCTCCGGCGCATGATCCCATCCCTGACCTGACCTGCAGGAACATTGTAGCCATTCCCTGAAAGTCAGTTTGGAATGTAAATAACTGATTAATAATACTGCTGCCTTCATCAGGATTGTAAAGATAAACCTTGTGTCGACAGCATTAAACTACACTAAAAATTTTTTTTAGCAGCGCCTCGCGTAACGAACGCTGCTCGAAGAGAGCTCGGCGTTGTTGTTGTTATTCTTCTTCTTCTTCTTCTTCTTCTTCTTGTGAAGACAAAACGTTTATATCAGGACTCGGCTCTTTTATATATACAATCCGGATCTCCTTAAATACTGAATACCTGTACACATCCTCACATAGACGGTGCCTTTTGAGAGCGTCTATCATGAACTTTTAAATATATTCGGACATTTGCTTTAAAGTTTCGAAAAGTTCACGTTACTATTTAAAGATTATTCCATTTAATATATTGCAATTTCGTAAATACATTATATATTTCGTAAATACGTAAATACACTATGACCGGTCTCGCTATTGGCTTAATCAAGGCACGTGACGAAATATCGGAAGTCGTTTTTTTGTTGTTTTTTTTTTAGCCGACAAAACCTTTAGGACACTGCTCTGAGACACATTTGTCCTTGTTTTAAAACAACAACAAAAAAAATTCATTTTACTCAAGTTCTTTTGTTTTATTACAATTCCATTCATCTTTTACACTTTGTGCTGCAATGAGAACAAAGCTTCTTCTTCTTTCGGCTGCTCCCGTTAGGGGTCGCCACAGCGGATCAACCGTCTCCTTTTCGCTCTATCCGCAATTTCGCAATGAGAACAAAGCATCAGATCGAATAAGAAAATTTAATTGAAAATATTACCATTTTAAAAGAAAAACCTGAGCTGGTCAAACATTTGGAACGTCTTTCAATCCTGACAAGTCTCCCACTCTCACTCTGTCTCTCTGAAAAGGACCATCTGATGAACCCTCTCATCTACTTTCTTAACATTGCTCTTGAAGTTCAGCCACTCAAACGTTTGGCCTTCACTATCAGTCATGATCTTTCTTGGGAAAACTTCACAGCGAGGTTGGCCTCAAAAGCCAGTCACCAACTAGGAATCCTCAGCCAAAGTCTTTGCTTGGCACACCTGAACTTTGATCCACCTTCCAGGCAATAATCTGCAGCTTGATGCCGTTGAAACCAAGGCCTTCAAAATCATTGGCATCTCCCACGATGAAGCCGCGTCTCCGGGCCTATCAATTTCACATTGTAGACGGTCAGTGGTCTCTCTGTCTTCTCCCACCTCCTTTCTGGTTTTGCACCTTCTGCCCTTTCATTGCTCTGTCCCTCCCATCCCCACCCCCATCAGGTTTCTGCAGGGTGCACCCAGGCTGCCAGTAACCCTCTTCTGGTGAAACGCCCAAAAGCCAGACTCACAGCTCACCTCCACTCATTCCTATTTTTCCCCACCTGTGGAGCAAACTTCCTCAGTCTCTTCAATCTCATTCTTCCCTTCAGGGATTTAAGATTACTATTCAACACCATCTCAAATCATCCCCCGTCCATAACATGATCTTTTCTACTCCGATTAACCTTCCCCAAGCCAACCTCTTTCCGAGTTTCCAGCTTTTCCACAAGCCCTCATCCCTTATTTCTCAAAGTCTCCCTTTATTTTGTCCATGACCCCTGCTATCGGTGTGTCCCCACCCCTCTTTCTGCACTGTTCTTTTTGTTCTGTTGCACCCTGATCTGTTGTGTGTGCAACCTCCTCCATGAGACTCAACAATGTATCGAAAGAAAGCCTGAACACTGCAATTATAGTAAAAGGGGGTTGAATATTCGGCTCGTGAGAGTATCCCAGTTTTTCAATCTTTCCATCCTGGGATATGTGAAGATCATATGAGCATTTTTTAAAAACAGTTCGAAAAGAATTGTTCTTACTTTAGAGATTGGCATTTGATGAGAATTCGCTGACCCACATGCTCCCGTGGAACATCAGGGATGAGTCGTTTCTCAATGCAGTCCTCCTGCAGTGCACACATGTAATTGTGGGTAACAATTAAAAAAATAACAATAATAATAATAATAATAACAATGACGAGGAAGCACATTATATCAAGAACATTATGGAGGGAGAACTATTCACTAAATAGCTGGTATAATGCTTATAGTGCTTTTGTTTATCCCCAAGGCCAATGCACTTTTGTGCAGTTTAAGGAAACTCGAAACGAAAAACTTCATCTTTTAAACAAAAAACTTACGGTGGGGTTTGAAACCCAAACTCGTAATTGCATCAACTTGCATATTTAATGATATTATAGTATACCCCATCAGAATAGCAATTACTCAGGAATTAAAAAAGATTGCATAGATTTATAAGTGTTTGGATTGTCGTCGGTAATCTGGTTTGTGTTCGTTTTGCACAAAGGTAACGTTAAAAAGATGTGTAAAATGGAGGATAGGCCAACAGCCTCCTGAAGTCCCACTTCTCAATCTCATCACAACCAGTCTCTCAACCTCTATACTTGTATTCTCCACCATTTGTCATGTCCTGCTCTTGATAAATCTGTCCTTCAATTCGAAAACGAACAATTTTTGGGGGGGTTTTTTTCGGGGGGGGGGGAGGGGGGTTCCAATTTCCAAGGGGAAAATATTAGGGCCAGTTGGGCAAACATTTGTTTAGTGACAAAATATTATCTTCCAGAAAACATATATATATATATATATATATATATATATATATATATATATATATATATATATATATATATATATATATATATATATATATATTGTTACGGAAATGGCCCTTAGTATGCTACTAAATATAGGATTAGCTCAGATCCCCCATCAAATGCATGTTTAGCTAGGCTGTTCGGTAAAATGGACGTTACATGTGTGTCGGGAGGTGTCACAGGCTGTTATTTGTTTGTGCAGTGGTGGTGGATCGAGAGCTTCCTCTTCTTCCTTCCTCTCTCCGGACAATAGCCCCCGCCCAGCGCTGAGAGGGGGAGTGGCCAAAAAGAGGAAGTGAAACTAAGGGGAGGAGCCAGTGGCTTGGAAGTGAGCGAACGAAGGAGAGACAGTGGTGATTCTGCTGGGAGAGAAACTGGACCTGGGCGCGCTGAGTCTGCCTTCTGTGGCCTGGAGAAGCGAGCCAGGGCCGAAGGAAAGGCAGGGAAAGGACTGCAGGAGGTCTGTCTGCCCTCGGCTGGATGAGAGACGACTGGTGGGAGTCGTGATCTGCTGTGTAGGGGACGGCTGTGTCTGTCTGCGATCTGCTTCGTAAAGGAGGCCCGGTGAACAGGCCAGGCCTGGACTTGTATGCTGGACCTTGTGAGAAATCAGCTGAAACCCATCGTCAATCTGACAGTGTTGTGCCATCGACCTTACGCAGGGTGTGTGTGCGGAGGCCGCGTGCGGTGCGACAAAGGAGGGTGAGCGCCATCTTGCCACGAGGCGTGCTCGAGCTTGGGGGCTCAAATCTGTGGACATCCGCTTGTTACGAGCGACATTCGTGCTTTTGACACTTTCCTCTCGTCCATGAAACATCACCAAGTACTCTGTCTTGTCTGCATGCTGTCTATGTCTTGTCTGCATGTTGTTTAAGGTATATCTCTGAAGGGACCCCCTCAAAACCCGTAATCCGTAGTTCCCTAGTTAAGAACGGGTTATAGATTGATTAAAACATTGTCGTGAATATTTTGCTTGTGTTGTGTTCCCCGATGTTCCCCAATAAATCTGGCTGATTTGTAAGAAGTTGCCGCCTTGGATTAATTCGTGTCGCGTCGAGGGACGATCCGTTCGATTGGTATATAAAACCAAAATGGTTACAGACTGGCAGAAAACGCTCGGCATCTGACAAAACCAGTCTGTAACCGGGGTCTATATCCCCAACTGGTAAGGTCCAGGGGTACGTTGGTATCGCGATTGAAGACGCGTGACCCAAAGCTTGTGCCGAGCCAGCCAGCGTTATAAACCCCGGAGACGGCGGTGGTGAGGGTGGCGCCGAACTGTAACGTTTGGTTATTAAGACTCGTCCGAGAACCCGCCACCCCGGATCCGTAACAATATATATAATATATTGTTGCGGTCTTCGCGCCCGCCGGCGTGCGACGGCCACGTAACTCGAATCGCGGCACGTCGCCCACCGGACGGACAATCCAGTCGTGACCCTCTCGGACTAACGCCGGGAACCAGTCACGGGTGGACCTTTCGGTCTCACCGCGATCGAGCCAATCAGCCCCCGCGTGGGATAGGGTTGCTCGCCAAATTCGAACTACCTAAGTACCCACGCGGAGGGTAGACCGGGCGATCGCACCTCGCCGCAGGTCGACTTCGGACACGGGCCACTTAAGCGACCCGTTCCGTACTATCAGAATAACCGAGCGGTGTTATCGTCGACCTCGACGGTTCGATTAATTATCGGGCGTATTCAGCCCACTACCAACCCTTTACGTGAAGCAAGATGGGGGTTCAATGGGGAAAAAGACGAAGCGAAGCGGGAAACAGTTCAACAATAAAGCACATTTATTCGCGACGAACGGAAAGCACACAAATACAATTCCACCAAATGCACACAAAAAAAAAGAAACACAATTCCATTTACACAAAAAGCAAACATAAAAGTGAAAACACAGTGCAGAGCTAATACCGACTACCGAGCACACGGCAACACTTATACAATTCTACTTCACAGACGGCGCCGACAACACATACCCAAAACCAAGGAAAAGAAATACCCTCAAGAATGAGGTAGGCCTGGGGCCGAGACCTGGTCGGGCCTACCCGTCTGGTGATGAGACGCGGAGCGGCGATGGCCCCGCAACCCGCGGGCCTCGTGGACAGTGCCTGGCAGGGGGTGGGAACGGGGCCCCCTTGGTCGCACTATCTCAGCGCGGGGGGAAACAGGAGGGGGGTTGCTGATGCTCGGGGTATAGAGGATCTTTATTATGTGCGACGAGCGTCTCCACCTCGGCCAGGTCGCGCTGCCGGCCTCCCTCGGGCGCGCAGCTCCTTGCACGACGCGAGCACCCTTCGTCCGACTCGCCGCCTCTCCACAGCTCGTCCCCTCCGTTCCGACTCCAACGCACACGACGAGCAGCTCCACCGCCCGCGAAGTCTTGACTCTCTGTTCCGACTCCTTCGCCTCGTTCCGACTCCTTCGCCTCCGTTCTGCTGACTCTTTCGCTCCGACTTTTACGACTCCTTTGACTGACGAACACCGTCCTTTTATCCCCCCGTAACTTCGCCTTTGACCCCTCCCTTTGACCTTTCAACTCGCTCCCCATTGGCCCGAGAAAAAGTGGGCGTGAAGGCTTTTTGATCCACAAATTTGCATATATCGATCGCCCTGGGGGGGGGCCAATTCGCCCCTCGCTCACCGATTGGACGGCAAAAAGTGGGCGTGTGTCGTTTTGGATCCGTTTTTGAAGCAGAAAATCCGTGATTTTGTACACGCTGTTCAACGTGCGCCCTACACGAGTCCAGCATCGGTGCCCATGAGTGGCGCGAGATGACGGTGATGCGATGGTGGCGAGTTGCGACGGTAAAGGTCATGGCGGTTGTGGTGAAGCGGCGTTGTGGTTGGTGGTTGTTGTTGTGGTTGTGATGGTGGCGATTGGTCCAAAATAAAGATAGTAAAAGAAAAACGGCTATCCTGAAGAGTCGCAGCACGTATAAATGACATGTATTCCCACTAGACAACGGGTTTGGGCCTAACTACACATGCACTTACCGAGATACCTCACCTAAGGGACCTGAATGGTGGTTTGCGAATCTGGTAACCACAACAATATTATGTATGCATATATATATATATATATATATATATATATATATATATATATATATATATATATATATACATACATACATACATACATACATACATACATACATATAACACACACACACACACACACACACACACACACACACACACACACACACACACACACACACACACACACACACACACACACACACACACACACACACACACACAATCAGAACTATATTTATATATTTATAATCACAAAGAAAACTGTCGTTGACTAATCTTTGAAGTAAATTTTAGAACCAAGTATACATCAAAACACATTGAGTATCCAAAAATATTGATATATTAAAATCTATAAGCATTTTGTAACACCATGTTTTGAACAGCACAAAACTGGTCAACATTTCACCATGTGCCATGTTTGTGTGCCTGGACTTTGTGAGCGGTTTTCTCATTTTTTTTTAATTAAAAGTTGCTTACAGCAGAGCTGCATCATAATCACTGCCCGATTTTCATTTGTGTTCATATGAGGCTATTTGCAGGAACTTTGTAAGCTCCATAAACATATCTTGAAGGCATTGATATTTCATATGATAATCACCATCATCACATTCACTCCAGGTTCTGCACCATTTGTTGTGAAATGATGTGCAAACTGTAAGCTCGTTAAAAGTGAAGGTAGCCAGCCTTTGTGTCTGCCTGAATACCCACAATGATAATGATACCTGTACCCTCGCCCTCATAGATTTATAACAATGCTCAGCAAGCTTACAGCCATCCTACGTGAACCATCATTTCCATGCAAATACCTCATCAAGGAGTGAAAGCAGAGAAAAAAGGTCGGACTGCCGGTTCTTCTTTCTTGAGTCATCATTCCTGCAATCTTGCTCTTCAAAAGGGCATTCATCGAGAATGCCAGGAATTAGGGGGTCTGCACATGAGCTCTGCAATGGTGACTCATGAAGGGATGGCCCATTTACAGCTTGGCTGTCCGGTGCCTTGTCTTGATCTGTTGTCTCCTGAAAACAACATACTATTTAACAATAATTATGTGGAAATAAGATCCAACACCAATCGCTCCAAAATATTTGAGATACGCTATAATGGTTTTGATCATGTCCTGGCATCCCATACATGAGGTTAGTCATGTTTTTCAATCCTGAATTTGAGTGAAATGCCGCAACAGTAATAATAATAATTATTATTATTGTTATAATTATCTTGTTTGTCCATGTGTAATGCTTCTGTCCACCCATTGATTGGACAGCTGGCCTGACTCCACACACAACTGTAACCTGAAAAATCATACGGCCACTATTTTGGTAATATGCGAAGCCAGACGTTTACAGAGCTGTCATATTCACAATCACCATGTCCTACCTATAACTTTTCCCTTCAGTGTAAAATAACCAAAACAACTGTCAAAAGTATCATAAAATATCGAAAGTTTGGAGCATTAAGCGTCACGGGCCTTGTCAAGGCCACGGTATATATGCAAACGCTTCAGGCTTCAGTCCTTAGACTTCAGGCCTCTGGTGTCAGCGCAATGTATTTACATGATGTATTTACAGTATATATGTACAAAAGCAATGGGCATGTTTTGCTTCGAACCCAGGTTTTACTTTTTCAGGAGAAATTTGAGGCAGCACTCTGTTGCTTATACACCACCCAAATAACTACGTGGCATTCTCTTGAGTAAGGGATTTTACCACGGAGGTCCCATTGTGTCATTGCTTTATGTTACTTTTAATGACGTGTATATATGCATCAGGAAGATAATTGGTTTAGAATCGTTTATTGGCACAATTGGTCTGCTCATGGGTCACTTTAATATGGAGTTGCAATTCCATGGGGTTTCCGCATATCTCGTGGGATTGAGAGTTGGACAGCCGACTGTGATTGGCCGTGATACGTAGTAGCTTTGCTGTTGCTGTTGCTGTTTCGATCACGGTTTCTGTGAAATCAGTGATAGCATGATAGTGGGGAAAATAGTAAATATTCCACTGTTTTTATGAGGAAATGAATAAATATGTAATGATTGATGTGGGAATGCCAGTTTGCTTTTATTATCAGGAGGATGGTCGAGGGAGGACAGAGAATTGGGGTTGAGATGGGGGAGAGCAAAGAAAGGCCAGAGTTGGAAGGGGAAGGTTGAGGACTTGGGATTTAGGAGGGAGGGGAGTTCACGACTTGGGGTTTGTGGGTTAGTTGAGGACTTAAAGTCACATTTTACATTGCGTGGATGTTCCACAGATCCCTGCTAGTAATAATAATAGAGAGTTCATAGAACATGATACCCCATACGGTGTTCAAGTCTCTCCTTCAATTTCAAAAAAATTATTTTAAAGAATGTTTAAAAAAAAAAATCCACAAGTTCAGCACTACCGAAGCAAGCAGTCTTATACATCACCCTTAAACACTGTTACAAGATGACGTTGAGCCGCAGTTTTGGAGATGGAGGCTTCATTGATCACCAGAGAATGCAACTGCAATCGCATCGGACATAGCCATATTGGTGGCCTCTTCTTCACCCCGATACTGGACCCTCTCATGCCATGCCCTCATGCTATATAATCGATGTATATACAGCATGGTCCTTGGAAGAATTATGAAGGCGATTTCTGTTCTACAGTGTTCAAATCTATAACTGAATTTAAACAAAAGGTTTAAAGAGGTTTAAAGGCAGATAAATTAATTAATTCCATTTTACCAGTTTTACCCAGTGTCTATTACATCACCCTATCAACCATGTTACATTAGTTCTTCGTGTCTGTTGTTTGAGTCCTTTATAATGTGCTTAAAAACAGCAAGTTTCCTGTTTGGAATGATCACCCTCACCGAAGTAGAGGGTATTGCATTTGGGTCCATTTGTTTGTCCGCACAGAAGTTCAGTGTTTTTCTCCGCAACTGCTTGTCGGATCGAGATGAAATTTTCACCATCGGAGCGAATACTCATGTAGAATGTTTTAATGACAATTATGACATCATAGGTCATGGGACGTGGCAGCCATGTTGAAAAAAAAAACTGAAAAACTGGACCTCCATCTCTGAAACCGCACCAAAGATAAAATTGAAACTTGGCACACGGCAAGTTGTTGTTCTGGAGAAGAAGACTTTTGAAGCTGTTAGGGTAAATTTAATATGGCCACCAAACTATGTGACCTATCAATTAGAAATGAACAAACTTGTACAAGCGTGTCCTGGGGAACATGTGTGTAAAATTTCGCCTCAATCTGTTCAGCCGTTTTGGAGAAGATTGAATTCAAAAAAATTAATTCAATCCAATATGGCTGCCAAACCACATGACCTGACATCATAAATTTATATTCTGTCTCTAATCCGGTAGGGGATCATGCTTGTGAAGTTTCGTGTTAATCGGATAAGATGCATTTTTCTATCCAAGTTGGCTGCCAAACCATGTGACTTGTGACATCATAATTTTTACTGTATATGGCAGCAATGGCGTTGGATGATAGCTCCAAAGATTCGCTTCGACAGAATAAGTGGTTCCAGAGAAAACATTTAATATTTTTCTTAAATCCAACATGGCCGCCAAACCCTGTGACCTATCAATTATGAATAAACAAACTTATATCCCCTAGCCTTGGAGAATGTGTGTGTGAAGTTTCCCCTTGATCTGAACAGTTGTTTTGGAGAAGATTAAAAAAACAAAATTTTCAAAACAATATGGCTGCCGAACCATGTGACCTATGACATCAACATTTTTTCTTTTTTCTTTGGTGGGTTGTTGCATCGTTGATGCTCAAGAAATTAAAAAAATTTTGGATGCAGCGTTCTACGTGTCGAATTTTCACCGGGATATCACTTCATTGATGAGGTCATGAATAAAAAAAAAAATCACACTTCTTCCCCATGGGGAGTTCTTGCCATGTGCCAAGCTTCAATTTTTTTCAATTGTGCGGTTTCGGAGACACAGAGGTCCAAAGTTTTTTCAGTTTTTCTAAGGATGGCACCTGTACGACATGACCTATGACGTCATAATCATCAATTAAATATTCTACAAAAAAGATTCAGACTACGGTAAAAGTTGTGTCGATTGGACTTACGGTTGCTGAGAATATGAATTTTAAAGCGGAACACCCCCCCCCCCACCGAAAATTGCCGGCGGAAGAATAATAACAATACTATACAGAACAAAAACAATAGGTTACCCAACCTTGTAGGCTTGGAACCCCAATAATAAAAAAACGCCATGGGTCAGGGTCAGGGGTCCGATCAAAACGGGATCGCATCAAAGTGGGACGTCTTGGTACCCGCTCATCACTGTCAGCAGTTATAACGTGGCGGTTCGACTTATGTCTCCAAATAATTGAGGCAATTGATTGAAAGGCACTATAGCCTGCCTTTTGAGGAATTCAAGTACAACAAGGGAAGGAGCTGCTGTATAACAAAGTGAGTAAGGTCTTCCCTGCTGTGTAAACACTGGAAGACAAGATTACAAGGAGTTGAAAGTTTATACTAGAAGCACCCTCTCCCGATGGAAGCACCAGGGGGGCCGTGTTATTATCCTTGTTCAAACGTGCAATTCAAAATGCCTCTCGCTGTGTAATTCAAAACACATGGTAAAAAATGGGGGCAGGAATACTGTACTATAAAGGGTGAGGCTTGTAATACCTTCACTCACCTAGAGCAGCGGTATACGATACACATGTACACTGCCAGGTTTACATTGGCACTAATGGCTCGTCGGTGCCAGGCCCACACTCAGAAGGGGGCTATAGCGATAGACTTATTTATTTATTTATTTAAGTGTACACATGGTGATACATTTCAACAAAGCATATGGAGATAATTTCATGCTACTTTTAAAAAACATGGTACATATTTCAATTGAAAAAAAATAAAATAAATAAAAACATTCTACTATTTCCTGGCACATTAAGTCACCACAGTCCACACAGTTAATGGCGGATGTTCCAGTTTGAGTACCACACATGCAGAGCGAGAGAGTTATAGTTCGTTTAAAGGACAACTAGATAATTAGTAACATAAATGACGAAAAAAAACATTTTAGCGGCACTCAGAAACCGCAGCATGGTAATCTTCTTCCTGATGAAGCAGCACTTACATGGAAGGGAGGAAGGAAGGAAGGAAGGAAGAAACGCAGGCATAAAGCAGACAAGGATGAAAATGAAGCAAAATTGTCTCGTATCAGCAGCTGTTTCAGTCACAGTGCTTCTGCTCTGAATGAAGTAACTGTGCCTTGGACTCCCACCAATGAGTGTGTAATTGATACTCTGATATCCTTCTGTACCCTAATGGCAGCCACCTCCATCTGCAACTTAAACTTGTAAATATTATAATAAAAATTTTTTTTTTTTTTAAAGAACAAAAACATATACAACTGTGTGCTATGTTAAGGATTACCTCTGTGTCGATCTGTCTTTTGAAATGGTTCCCCAAATTTGTTTGGCGCCAGGCCCATAAAAGGTTAATCCGGCCCTGCACATATCCATAGAGAATTCCACCCCTTTCCTCCAAGACCACCCAGAAGGATAAAAACACCCCTATGTACCAATTGGTGGCCTTGGGGGAGGATGCAAATTCTCTATGTAAATGGGTATCGTGTCGCGCTACTCCAGGTGGGAGAGGCTGTTACAAGTCGCCACCTTGGAGTACAGTATTCCTGTCCCCACATTTTCCAGTGCAACGAGGTGTTTTGAATTATGCAGCGAGAGCTATTTTGGAGAGGTATTTTTGAATTGCACGTTTGAACAAGTATAATAACATAACGCCCCCCCCCCCATACCCCCGGCCACTCCCAAAGTGAATGGGTGCTTCTAGTAGTTCAGAACACAAAAAAGCATGGTGCAGTGGAATGAATGCTCAATGCAGTCTTCCCATTCTGACACTTGAGTTTCTTTATATTGCAGACAATACCCAAGTTGATGTTGGTTTGAACCATTTGCATCATTATGATGATGGTGCAATGAAAGCTGGTGCTCAGTTAGTTACACAGTAAAGTAAATAGCAGTCCAGTTACACAGTCCCATGCCTGCACATTTGATGTCATTTTTTAAAAACATCTTCCTTTTTTTTTTTGAAAATATTGCATGAGTCATCACAAATTATGGTCAAAATAGTTTGAATTGTAATGTCAAAAATAATTGTGTATTCTACCATAAAGAAAGTCTTTGTCTTCTGCTATCATGCCTTTAAAACTGCAATCACAAGAACAAATAAACAAGGGGGGGGGGAGGGAGATCAGGTTTGGTTTATTTTTTTTTTAAACAGGTACCCAAAAGTACTGGGTCACTAAATGCACCATTTGCACAAAATAATTTCAAACAATTAAAATGACATGAAATGATTACCGTCTCATGGGAAGTGGCCCTTTCTGAATAATCATCACTCTCAAATGTTTGATGCGTTAGTCCTTTGTGCTGCCCCTTTTGCTTCTCAGATTCTTCTGGCTTGTAACTTAGTCCGTACTTTTGAAAGCTGGATGACAATGGATGAGGGAGAGGCAGGCCAAAATAAACAACACAGCATGGAAATTATGTTTATGTAATGCATTTGATATTAAAGTCTGTTGTTCTGGAGATGACGAAAGTCTTTGCCGAAATGGAATGTTTAACTTTATCTCCGCACATAAAAGTTGAGTCGCAAATTTTTTGTTGTTGTTGCACAATACACGATACACTTATTATTCTTCTTTCTTAAACCTTAATCCCAAGAGTTAGGGGTTGGGTACTTGGATACACCTTCTCCATTCTCCTCTCTCTCCTCTCTCCTCTCTCTCTCTCTCTCTCTCGTTCTTCAAATCTCTTTCCGCTCCATCTCTCCACCATAATCTCCGTCTTCCTCTTCATTTTTCCCCCTCTAGTTGGTTCATTCCATACTTTGAGTGACTCCTCATCCTTTCTTCTAATCGCATGTCCAAACCACCATAACCTAATTACTCCAATATTTTCTGTAATACATGCAACTCCACCTCCCTTGTGCATGTCCTCATTCCTCAACGGCTCTCGCTACTCTGAGAATCTACCTTAATCCTCCCCCCCCCTTCTCACCTCTGTTCTCCCCAGCAACTCCTCTTTCCTTTTTCTTCAAGCCCATGTTTCTGCACCATACATTATAACCAGCCTAATCACCGACTTGTACATTCATTCCTTCAACTTTCTCAGCATCTTTCGATCACAAATGGCACCACTAACCTCCTTCCACCTCATCCATGGTGCCTTCACTCTGCGCCAGATTTCTGCTTCACAACCTCCCTCTCCGTTTCGTGCTGAGCCAAGGTATTCGAATTTGTCCACTTGTTTCAGTTGTTCACTGCTTTCATCTACAATGTTGACCCTGTCTGCTCCGGTCACACTACACACCATGAACATGTCTTTCTCATGTTCATCATCAATCCCTGGCTCTGTAAGCTCTCTTGCCATCGCAACGTATTTCTCTGTACCTTTTGCTTTGCTGTTATGACAAGTCATCTGCGAACAGGAGCTCCCACAGTCATCAATGCCTTGATGTCACTCAGCACGTCCATCGCCATCACAAGAAGGAAGCGACTTCGTGCAGAACATCGATGGAGACCAACTTCCACTCGAAAATTGTGCAAGTCCCCATTCACTGTCCTCGCTATAATGCTGGCTCCCATCGACATTCCCATAACAAATGTAACAAACATCTTTGGTACACCCTTCTTCCTCAAACACCAATACATCACTTCTCTCGAGATCCGATCAGATGCCTTCTCCAAATCTATGAATGCACAGCATCGCGTCTTATTCCTTTCCATTATATTTTCCTGAATCCGTCTCGTGATAAAAACCGGATCCACGGTTCCCCTTCGTTGCGTGAATTTGTACTGCGTTTCGTCTATTTTCACAATCCCCATGACCCTCCGAGCAACAATCCTCTCCAGTAACTTCACTACACGTTTCATCAATTCCATCCCTCTGTAGTTTCCCCAGTCCATGATATCCCCTCTCTGTTTGAAACACAGTGTTATTATGTTCTTCCTCCAATCATCCGGTATTTGCTACTTCCTCCACACCTCCCTAATCATCAACTCCACCACCCACTTTACTTCCCCAAGGCCTAACACCTTCACTAATTCGACCACAACATCACATGCGCCAAAGGCTTTCCCTCTTCTCATTTTGTGAAGCGCTTTTTCTAACCTCCTTTTCAACCTCCCTCCGCAGGGCCCTCGGTTTGCGACGCCCAAGTCATGCCTTCTCTCTCAGTTTCCACATTTAGTAATCTTTCAAAATACTCCTTCCACCTTCTCTTGATTTCATCATTTCATGGAGGATCTGGCCATCATCTTTTACTGACACAAGGTTGAAGGTGTGCACCAATCAAATAAATCACAAAACTCTTCAACAAAGTACAAGATCATGACAAACAATAATAATAATAATAATAACAAACAGCATTTGCAAATTTTTAGATTCAATTGCCTCGTGCACCCTTCACAAGCCCCCATTTTCAGATAAGAAAAGAAAGCAGTGACCACAATATTGAGTGACTACTTTAAATTAAAAAAAGGACTCCGATGGAAGGGTCATAAGGTCCGGGGAATCCCATTTCACACCATTTTTAACTGCTGAAAAGGTTGAGTGGAGTGGAAAAAAAAAAACCTCACAGCCCAATAATTCCATGGAATGCATCATGCTGACAGCATGAGCAGAATATGATGTTGCTGGAGTCATTGTCTGGAGAACAATCCATTTGCAGTGTGGGATCTCATAAACTTGGAAGATTGAGTGATACCCTGAGTATATCCAAAGGTGGTGTTTGACCACATTCATGATTTCAAAACCACTTATGGATCCAGTAAAGGAGCCAGCAGGATAGCCCAGAGGTCTCCGAGCTGTCCTGCCTGCGTTAGAATCTCGGCCTGGCTCGAAGCATTCACGAGGGTGCTTTGCAGACAGGGAGATTCATCAATGTGTGTGCTGTCCCGAGGATGGACATTAAACTGGGCATCTTGTCTGCCAGGATTAGTTGGTGAAGGTTAAATGTCCATGGTGTCCTTTGCAAAGAGGCGAAGAGGAGTCGAGCTATCGCTGGCACCCTGAACAAATTCCAAATTCCTGCTTTAAACTACAGGGGGGGGGGGGCATTGCGTCAGCAGCCCAACCGTGCTCCCTGGCAAATTATGCTACCACAGCCATGTGTTGCACAAAATTTGAAGAAGAAGAAAAAGAATAAGAAGAAGGAGGAGGAGGAGGAGGTGGATTCATCCAGAATACTGATGAGGTGTTTCAGAATGGCAATACCACCATTGCATGTGTAGTGCAGTCACCCTATATGACAAACTTTTGCGCCTCAACCTTGCACACCTGTCCTGAAACACAAATCCAATCAGGAAACTTTGGGCGAGTTCAACTTTCACATCAAGACATCCAATGACCATCCTCTTTGACACCACACCAACTCAGATCTGTAGCATTGCCATCAAATAGCAGTCCGTGTTTTTTTTATTTTTCACCATCTTGTGTAATATATGCGATCACATGGTGCTGTCATAACTCAAGTTCAAAGTCCATCCCACGATTAGGGGCATTCTGAAATTTGTTTGGCTGATGGCTACAACTGAATAGTTAACCCAATTGCTTCCTTTTCACAATAATCGTCTCCTCGAAGGGGATTGTTCCCAGGTGATTTTTTTTTTGTTTTTAATTATATTAAAGCCTGACAGGTCAAAGCATTTAGGAAACTTTGGTTATTGGAGTTAAGAAGCCAAGCATTGACGTATTTGACGCTCATTAAAGAGCGTTAAGATGGCTTCTTAATTTCTTTGGTGTTGTTTATCCTCCTCACGCTATCAGGAGTATAAGGCTCCTGAGGCAGTGTGAATGGCGCGGGATTACGATCCTTGAAGAGTCACTACTCTGACACAGAGTACTCGATTGAGGGTGCAGGAATTAGTTATTCAGGGTGCCAGACGCCAGTGACAGCTCGCCTACTCTTCGCGAAATACACTGTGGAATCTTTAATGTCCACCAACTAATGCTGGTAGATGGGATGCCGAGCTAAATATCCATCCAAGAGACAACACACATTGATGAATTGCTCTGCCCGCAAAACACCAAGCTGACAGTTTACAGTTGGGTCGAGAATCTAACCCAGGCGAGACAGCTCAGAGGTGCGTGGATATACCTCGGGCTATCCTGCCATCCGGATTCTATTTGGCACAACTCAAACGTGCTTGCTTTTGAGTCATTTAACCTGAGATCGGTCCCAGAAGGCAGACAAGTCGACGACAAATCACCAATCCGGTGCACCACAGGCGACTCGTATTACTTGTCTGCTCACACGCACTTGTGGATGTGAAAAATCCCACGATGCCTTTTGTAAACAGTGCACCGTGGTACATTCTCTGGCAAAATTCTAAATTCTTGCCACTTGGCCAATATAGCATTACCCACACTGGTTACATCTCAGAACATGGCAAGGGATGACAGGTAGAGTACATCTATGTTTTATAAATTCGGTCGGCATAATCCCTTCATAATGAGGAGTGCCCTCATTTCTCAAGTTCCGTGCAATGATGATCATGTTAAATGAGCAAAACAGTGCGTCCATAGAAATCATTATTTTATATAGTTGTACCAATATTGTTTGGACAACATGCATTTGTGCACTTTTACTGTGTTTTTCCATTGTGCATTCATTTTCCTCCTCTCTTTTACTTGTTTTTTGGAACAACTTTCCAATTTAACCCTTACGAATGAAAAGTTTGTTTTGAATTTCAAGACACAATCTCATGCAAGGACTGCCCCCCAAAAAAATTATACATCGGCTTCAATGACCTAAATCACGAGATAATTCCAAATTCCCAGTGAAAATCAAAAATTTGATAGTTCTTCAATAAATAAATGTCGTACTCCAATGGCCACCCCAGACCTTCATAACTTTGACATGCATGTCAAAGGATAGGGTCAGGGACCTAGAATGGAACGTTAAACATGCCATCGTCCTTCCAGCCTGCTAGGTTGGAACTAAACACATTTATAATTGCCGCAGGGGGTTTTAAATGGGCCATATTTTCTCGATTTCAAACCAGATTAGAGTGTAGGCAATTTCCTCACTTCCTGTCACTCGTTTATTGTACACGTGAAAAATGGCCAAATTAGAGGCCATTGCCTTGTGCCACAAAAAAGGGTCTTATGGAACCAGAATTGGCACATTCACCGTCATGTTCGAAACCACAACGTGGTCATTGCTCCAATCATCTGCTTCACAGAGACGCAAAGCGGAGTGGTAACGTTAAGCTTTTGCAAAACTGAAAGAGCAAATGGTTGTTGAACCGGCTGTTGAGCAAAAGAGGCACCACCAACAGGTTAAAAAATAAATAAATAAATAAATAAATAAAATCACATTTTACAAATAACTTCAAACACAGTCAAAAATTAAAAGTTACAAATTCTTAATTGTAATAATTGTCAGACTGAGAAGTCCAACAATAAAATGGATTATCAATATTCGGAGAAGGGAAATCACTTGTCAAATTCCAATCTCTTGAAAAACCCAAAATATTTTTGACATCAAACTACAATGAATCATTATCATTGCAAAAAAAGATGCAGAGGGTATTGTTATCTCTGACAGCAAAATTAATAAACCTCGTGTCAGTTATATTAATGAAGTTTATTTGTGTAAATACATACATCCACCATTTTGATCGCTACTTATAAATCTCAGGCTTCAGGCCTACAGCCTTAGGCTTCGAGTCTCTGGTGTACATTTGCAGTGGCCAGTGAGCCTTTTTTAACATATCTTAGGGCCCTGTCACACCCTGACGTTTTAGCCAGCGTATGGCAAGGTCTCAAAATGTATGTAAAACCCTGGCGTACACTGAACTATTGATGTTTTTTTTTAAGTTTTGGGCGTATAATAACGTGTTGGACGTATGCATAACGTATTAGTAACGTACGCAGAACGTTTTAATCACATATAGATAACTTGTACCAACGAATGCTGAGCGTGTTGTCGGCGTTCACAACCTATGCCCAACGATAGTCTAACTTATGCATAGCGCGCGGTAGCGTATCGCCGACGATCACGTGGCGTAGGCTATTCATCGGCTGCGGCTCGACGATTCAAATCATAACCGCATTAGACATCGAAGTGTGAAGCCGCTGTCACACCTTGACGTTTTAGCCAGCAAATGAAAAATTTGCCGAACCAAGCTGGCACATGTCAAATACGTTATGGGTAAGTTTTGTATACGTTAAGAGCACGCCGGCAAACGTCATTGTACGCCGAGTACGTCGAGAAATTTTAAGCATGTTGAAAATTTCTCGACGTACGACACACATTCCGCATACGCTGGCATAAGTTGTAGGCACGTTACGTGATCGTTGACACACATTACTCATAAGTCGAAACACGTCAAGGTAATGGTTAGCGTCAGTGTTCCAGACTCCCTGTTTTTTTTTTTTTTTTTTTTCTTCGGTACGACGGTGATGTTGACACTTCGATTTCTAGTGCGGTTATGAATTAAATCATTGAGCGGCAGCCTATTAATTGTATTGTATTATAACCGCAATAGAAATTGAAGTGTTAACATCACCGTCATACAGAAGAAAAAAAAACAAAAAAAAAACAGGGAGTCTGGAACACTGACGCTAACCATTACCTTTACATGTTTCGACTTATGAATAACGTACAAGTAACGTGTGTCAACGATCGCGTAACGTGCCGACAACACGTTACTCATAGGTTAGAAATAAGTTTCAGGTACACTAACCATTACCTTTACATGTTTCGACTTATGAATAACGTACAAGTAACGTGTGTCAACGATCGCGTAACGTGCCGACAACACGTTACTCATAGGTTAGAAATAAGTTTCAGGTACACTAACCATTACCTTTACATGTTTCGACTTATGAATAACGTACAAGTAACGTGTGTCAACGATCGCGTAACGTGCCGACAACACGTTACTCATAGGTTAGAAATAAGTTTCAGGTACACTAACCATTACCTTTACATGTTTCGACTTATGAATAACGTACAAGTAACGTGTGTCAACGATCGCGTAACGTGCCGACAACACGTTACTCATAGGTTAGAAATAAGTTTCAGGTACGCTAACCATTACCTCAACGTGTTTCGACTTATGAGTAACTTACAAGTAACGTGTGTCGACATGTGTCAACGATCGCGTAACGTGCCTACAACTTATGGCCAGCGTTATGCGGAACGTGTGAGTCATACGCTGGCATACGTCGAAAAATTTCAAGCATGTTAAAATTTGTCTAACACCTCGGCGTACAAAGATGTATGCCAGCGTACTACGACGTATGCCAGCGTGCTCTTAACGTATACAAACTTTCCCATAACGTATTCGACGTGTGCCAGCGTTTTAGCCAAATTTTGCATGGGTCAGGCATACGCTGGCTAAATCGTCAAGGTGTGACAGGGCCTTTAGTAAAGTAATAGTGATATTGAAGATCAGTTGACCGGTGTGGGGCCATTCAAAAATTACAGAGGTAACAACGTGATTTTTTTTTTTCAAACACCCATGGTGTTAATTAATAATCATCAGAGTAATAATAATATAATAATTATTATTATTATTGTAATAACCATTCCTTTCATGCTGTGAGGAACATAGGAGCTGCCGAGGCAGTTTCATTGGCTGAAAAGTACAGTCCTGGACGGGTCACCACTCCGACACAGGATACTTGACTGGCTGACTGCCACACTAAGCTGGTACTCATTTTGCCGATCTCGGAAGGATGACAGGGTGAGTCAACACACCTGGTGTCATTTCAATGGCACGACAGGGGTTTCAAACTCAAGACCATATGATATTAGCCAGCCACCTTAAATGTTAAGCCAGCACCAGGCTTGAGGTGTTAAATACGCAAGTAAAATTAAATAACGTGACTGTAATGTAATACCCAGAGGGGGGAGGATTTCCAATATAATCCCCCCACTTTTCAAAACGGATTTGCACCACCGATTACAACCCATGCAGAGGAAATGAGGTTATGCATGTTATTTTTGGGAGCGATCGAGGCCTATACTCCGACCTATTGCCTATACATATTATTATTATTATTATTATTATTATTATTATTATATTAAAAGCGGTCGATTGCCTATACACCGAGGAAAGACAAATTTTGTACAATCTGATAATTAATTAATACAACATAATAATTAATTAATTAATTATTTAATTAATATATAATATAATTAATGTAAGTTAATTTGTACAATTTTGTACATCAGGACTGCTGACTATTCATCCATTTAAAGACTGAACAATGCATCGTTTATCGTGAAAGAAAGGTACGTTTTGATTACAACCCATGCAGAGGAAAGAAAATAGTCATGATGAATATATGAAGTCTTTAAAAAGGAAAACTCAAACCTGCCCTTTTGATGGTATTTTATGCAAAACACAGGCGAAAAAAATGGAAGGTTGAAACTGGAAGAAGAAACATTCACAAACGAGAAGGGAACTCAGTAGGGCGCATACCTCTGCCACGTAATGACTGATCCACAAGAACATATCGGGCTCAAATTTTTGAAATATCATGCAATATATCGTTGTTGGCTTGATCTCTCGATGGTGAAGACTTGCACATTAAGAATTAAATAATTCTCATATCCAGATCTGGAATCGGATCTTCACCAAAATCGATTCAATTCTCCCCTGTCACACACCCAACCTGTCCACCAAGTTTCATCTGAATCCATGCACAACTTTTTGAGATATACTGTACAAAGACAAACAGTCAAACAGACATAAAGGGGTGAAAACATAGCCTCCTTCACCTTCGTTGGCAGAGGTAATTATCAGATCTGGATACTGATCCGGATCTTCTCCAAAATTGAATCAATTATTCCTTGTCACACACCCAACGTGTCCACCAAGTTTCGTGGGAATCCGTCCACAACTTTTTGAGACATCGTGCTATCTATCATTTTTGGCCCAATCTCTCAATGGGGAAGAATCACTTTAAAATTCTAGTCGTCGGATCCGGATCCAGATCTTCACCAAAATCTAATCAATTAGTTCTCGTCACAAACCCAACCTGCCCACTAAATTTCATCTGGATCTGTCCAGAACTTTTTGAGATATCTTGCACACACACAGACAAACAGACAGAAAAGGGGCGAAAATATAACCTCCTTCACCTCTGGCGGCGGAGGTAAATATCATGCCATACAGTACTGTATCGTTTTTGGCCCGATCTCTCAATGGTGAAGAATCACTTAAAAACATTCTAGTCATCAGATCCGGATCCGGATCTTCACCAAGATCGAATCATTTCTTCCTTGTCGCACACCCAACCTGTCCAGCAAGTTTCATCCAAATCCGTCCACAACTTTTTGAGACATCGTGCTATATATCGGTTTCACCCTATATGAAGGTGAAAACATGTCCAACGAGCGGTTGCTGAGAGAGACTCGGATGAGATTTGTTACCTGCATAGTCCGTGAGCGTCAGTTGCGGCTGTATGGACATGTGGCTCGTTTTCCTGACGCTGATCCTGCTCACCAGATTCTCTCAGCGAGGGAGTCTCATGAGTGGAGGAGGCCAGTGGGCCGACCACTTGCCTCGTGGTTGCAGCAGGTTGACCATCATCTCAAGGAGATGGGGATGGGCCTGGCATCTGCCTGGGGGATGGCCAGACGGAGGCCCCTGGAGTACCGGCGGAAAGTGGACGCAGCGACGCGCTGTTCTGGCACATGCTCCCATACCTGACCTGACCCTATCTCTCAATGGTGAAGAATCACTTAAAACATTCTCGTAGTCGGATCCAGATCTTCACCAAAATCGAATCAATTATTCCTTTTCGCACACCGAACCTGCCCACCAAATTTCATCCAGATCCGTCTCCAACTTTTTGAGATATTCTGTACACAGACAAATAGACAAACAAGCCGGTAGGCGACGAGGGATCCGCTAGGATCGAAGCGCTGGATACGATGCTTTTCATTCTGACCGATCCACCGACGAAGATTCATTGCCAAGACGTATTGGTTCACATACAATTGTTCCTCTGTCTGGCAAGATTTTTCCTATTGCATATTTTGCCAACTGGCACTCCTCATAAAAAAATGACGGTAAATAGACACCCTATTTTTGAAGGACTACCATTTGAAAAATAATCGGTTTGCTGGTTTGTGCTGTGGAGCCTCGCGTTGCAGACAGACAGACAGACAGACAGACAGACAGACAGACAGACAGACAGACAGACAGACACACACACGGAAAACCTGATAAACTTCTCTCAATACTCTTGTTTGACCACACCTCCTGAGCCACACAATATTTTTCATAAGCCACGCCCACTTTCCTACACCACTCCCACTTTACATAATAAATAATTGGAGGTGGTGTGTGGGTCGTGGAATCGTTTTCGGTAAATTAATACATAATTGGAGGTGGTGTGTGGGTGGTGGAATCGTTTTCGGTAAATAAACAAATAATTGAAGGTGGTGTGTGGGTCTTGATCGTTTTCGGTAAATAAATAAATAATTGGAGGCGGAGTGTGGATCATGGAATCATTTTCGGTAAATAAATAAATAATTGAAGGTGGTGTGTGGGTCTTGATCGTTTTCGGTAAATAAATAAATAATTGGAGGCGGAGTGTGGGTCGTGGAATCGTTTTCGGTAAATAAATAAATAATTGAAGGTGGTGTGTGGGTGGGGAATTGTTTTTGGTAAATAAATAAATAAATGAAGGTGGTGTGTGGGTGGGGAATTGTTTTTGGTAAATAAATAAATAATTGAAGGTGGTGTGTGGGTGGGGAATTGTTTTTGGTAAATAAATAAATAATTGAAGGTGGTGTGTGGGTGGGGAATTGTTTTCGGTAAATAAATAAATAATTGAAGGTGGTGTGTGGGTGGGGAATTGTTTTTGGTAAATAAATAAATAAATGAAGGTGGTGTGTGGATGGGGAATTGTTTTCGGTAAATAAATAAATAATTGAAGGTGGTGTGTGGATCGTGGCATTGTTTTCGGTAAATAAATAAATAATTGGAGGTGGTGTTTGGGTGGAGAATCGTTTACGGAAATAAATAAATAATTGGAGGCGGAGTGTGGATGTTGGAATCGTTTTCAGTAAATAAATAAATAATTGAAGGTGGTGTGTGGGTCATGGAATCGTTTTCGGTAAATAAATAAACATATTATTAGATATCCACCAAGACAGAAATGCCGGTGATTTCATTTATTTTGGATCCTTTTCACTTTGGTCAATAACGTTTGGATCGAGGAGAGATCGAAGGTGGAACGACGGTGTAGTTCCTTACAAACACTGTATACACACCTTAAATGACGGTAAACAGACACCCGATTTTTGAAGGACTACCATTTGAAAAATAAAACCGCAATCAAAAATCGGCTCGAGTAAAATTTTCTAAATATCTCGAAGTGTTTAATTCCGAAGTCTCGTTTCTCTACATTCAAAACTGAAGGACAAGTATTGAAAATACTGCACATGGTTTTTCGGCCGCTGTACAGCAACGGGTGGTTGCTTGGCAACGAAATTCAAACGCGCACATTCCCAGTATATATTCCACCTTTTAGCAAAGTTTCATCGAAACCGGTTCGCTGGTTTGTGCTGTGGAGCCTCGTGTTGCAGACACACACACACACACACACACACACACACACACACACACACACACACACACACACACACACACACACACACACACACACACACACACACACACACACAACCTGACAATAAGGGATATCTCATATATAGCGAATCCAACAGACAGAAAGGGGTGAAAACATAACCTCCTTCACCTTCAGTGGCGTTGGTAAAAAAAAAATAAAAAATAAAAAAAAAACAAGAATACGCGAAGCTCATGGCCGCAAATGTAGCAGGTCACACTTCATCAACCACAAATACGTGAAAAGTGCGATCCGACGAATACATACTGTTGCGGCGCTGGCGGCCCAGGTTAATCCCCCTGATCCAATTTGTGGTTGATGGGCAGTTAACACCGCCAGCCACGGACGGTCAGCGGTCTTTCCTTAACACGAGGTGGACACATTGATCCTTGGAGATTATCAAACATGCTCAAAGGATATGGGGCAATAGCGGTGCAATAGGGGCACAGAAATGGATGCACAGGGGGGTTTATACTCGAACCCCATGACAGATACACTTAAAATGAACACATTTAATGAAAATAGACAAATATTTACAAAGCACAATATTCAGATTAAAATAATATGTGAAGTAAACTAATCCTAAAATCGAACACCTCTACACCTCTACACAGACTTAAACACAAATAAGGGAAAACAAAATAAAAGAAAATCCCTCCTATATTCTGGCACTTAGCTTTGTCCAGAGATGGTCTTTGTGGAACATGGAATCGAGGCGCTTCTATTTGCACGTGCAGACGCGTGCAAAATGACAAAAAAAAATCTCGCCGATTTGTGAGCGGTATTCAACACCAAGGTTCACAGACCCCGTGCAGCCGCTTCGTGCGTTGATCGTCCTCACCAACCTCCTATTTGACATACATGAGACCCGTGGACCATTCCTCATGACCCAATCAAGAGCCAAAGGCCAGCGTCTCGCTTCATCACAAGAGCCAAATCGCCTCAACACAAATAGAAGAATTGTGCCATCTTCTTCATGCGCTGACGGAAAGGAAAGCCAGCTGTAAAGCCCTGTTCTTACAGACCATCTCCTAACTACATTCTCTCTCGACCACATGTGCCCCTCACTTCGCACTCAACCATTCCTCCTCCAAACTCTCCACTCTCCGTCCTATTTTATCTGCTGGCAAGTACACCCTCTTCCTCTTCATGCATCTCATGACACGCCCATCAATCCTCTGCCTTTGGGGCGCAGCCTGCTCACATGAAACCTGGGAAGGGCAGGCATCTGCCCGGTTGGAATTGTTTTAGGGTCGTGTTCCCCACCTTTATTGCCAGTCTTGGAATACGAAAATGTAAGGAAAGTTCACAGGAAGACAATTACATACTGTGACAATTAGTCTTAAACCCTACCTAATTAACACGGCACCCCCCCCCCCCCCTGTGGTGACAAGTAACACTTAAGCTCACAGTATTACACTGAGATGTCACCTGCATGTCCACGGACCAAACAACTATATTTGTATATATATATATATATATATATATATATATATATATATATATATATATATATATATATATATATATATATATATATATATATATATATATATATATATATATATATATTTATATATATTGTTACGGCTGTGGAAATGCGCATTACACCATAAAGGGTCCTCAGGTGAGATATATCGGTAAGTTCATGTGTAGTTAGCCCAAACCTGTTGTGTAGAGGGAATATATGTGATCTATTCGGGCTGAGATTCTTCAGTTAGCCGTTTTTCTTTTGCTGTCGTTATTTTGGTGCAAGAACAACAACGAACATCGCCACAACCAACATCTCAACGATCACGCCATTCACTACACGACGCCAACAATCACGCCATTCACACCAAGACGCCAACTTCCACAACTACGCTACCACCATCTTCGGCACTCGCCATTCAACGAGCACCGTGCGGTCACGATCCCCGCGGGACAGATGAAAGGAGCGGAGTGGCAGCAGCAACCAGGGTGCGAAGGGGCATCTCCCCAAAACCCAAAGCCCAAAACTCCCGCTTGAATATCTCTCGCCGGATTTTCCCTTCTGCTTTTCCCGCGCTTTGGCATGGGAGAGGTGCGATTTGAGCCAGAGGTCAAAGGTGAAAAAGGTGGGGGCCTGATTTTGAGGGAATAATTCCCTGGCCCCGAGCCAAAACTGACTTTCCTCGTCCCCCGCACGGAGCAGGGAGGGGGGAACGAGAGGGCACGCCCCTTTTTGGGAAGCTTCCAGAAGGGAGGTGGAGCCAGAAACAGGGCGGGGCGAAGGGCGGAGCCCTACCCTACAAAAGGCGTGGGCGTTCGAGTTGGGTTCGAGTTCGGTGGGTTGGCGAGGATTGGAGAGTCCTGGCTCTTGGTTGGTTCGGTCGGTTGTCGAGGGGTGGAGAGTCCTTGCTCTTGGTTCGTTCAGTCGATTGTCAAGAGTTGTGGGCGTGAAGGTCGACGAGAACGCCGTTCCCTTGTCCCTGCTCCCTTGTCCCTAAAGGGGAATTGTGGAGAGTTGTGGTGATTGCTCCTGGTCGGAGGTTCTGTTCGTTCGTCCCTGTCGGGCGGACGACACGTGCAGGCGTGAGGCACGAGCACAGTGGACCACGCCGGAGGGACTCGGAGTTACGGTCGCCAAGGACTCGACGCGCTAAGGGAAGTCGCGACTTCCTTTTCTTTTGGGGTTTTGTGTAAATGTCTGTGGGTGGGGCCAGTCTTGAAAAGTAGAACTGTTATAAGTGTTGCCGTGTAAATCATATTCGGTTGTAGATCTGCTTGCTTTTATTGTGTTTTCTTGCTTGACTGTAATATACGTGCCTTCCGTGCTTCCGTAATAAATGTGCTGGTCCAATTGTTCCCCGTTTCGCTGCGTCCTTTCCTTTGTTTGAATCTCCATCTTGCATCACGTAAGGGATTAATAGTGGTTTTAAAACACCCGGTAACTAATCTGAACCGTCAAGGTCGACGATAACTCCGCTTGGTTATCCCTGTAGTACGGAACGAGCCGCAAAAGCGGTTCGTGTCCGGAGTCGACCTGTGGCGTGGTACAACTCCTCGATAGGCCATCTGCACGGGTACTTTGGTAAATCAACCATTCGGCGATCGGACCCTATTTCGCGCGGGTAGAATGCGGACCGAGTTGTGGTGAGGTTAAACCCCCACCCGTGACTGGCTCCTGGCGGTAGTTCCCGGAGGGTCACGACTGAATTGTCCATTCCGGTGGGCGACGCGGTCGCCATTCGAGTCAAGCGGCCGATCGCACGCCGGACGGGCCAGAATTCGCAAATATATATATATATATATATATATATATATATATATATATATATATATATATATATATATATATATATATATATATATATATCGGCATTCCTCACTTAATGACCGAGTTCCGTTCCTAGGACTACGTCGATAAGCGAGCATTTATTTTTATTTTATTATAATTTTTTTTAATGTTTATACAGTAGTGTACTATATACTGTAATAAACAGAATAGAGGAAATCAGCCCTAATATACATTACTTAGGTTTGCATACTGTAAATACAGGTCATTGTTTTTATTTATTCTGAATAAAGAAAACGTCTAAAGGAAACTCCAACTTGATAACTTTGTTTTAATTTGCATAACTAACTGTTTCATATTACAGAACATAAAAATACAATCAGCAAAAATTATAAAAATGATGTACCAAAAAACATTAAAGTTATAAAAAAAGACATTCAGATTAACATTTTAGTCATTGAATCCTTCAAAGTGTGGTCGTGGTTCGGGATCATCAGGGTCATCATCGGAGTTATCAGCGGGGTTATCAGCAGGGTTATTCAGAGCTGGAGAGGGCCCGGGTAAGGGCGATGACTGAAAGCAAATGGAAGGACTTGTAGGGGTAGGGGTCCTGGGTGTAACTTTCGAGAAGAATCCCGTTTGTGGGGTATGCGTTGTAATTTTCTTTTTTTCTTCATAAATTTCACGATAGCATCATAAAAGTTCATTCATTTGCCGTTCCACTTTCGTGAACCGTTCAACATTCGGGTCCATACCCTCTAGTTCTAATATAGCCGCATTCACTTTTGAGAACACACCAGTTAACCCCTTTACAGTGAACTTATTTCGTACTTCTTCCATTCTTTTCTCTTCTTCTTCCTCTTCCAAGTGCTGCTGCGCTTCCAACTCTATTAAATCTTCGTTAGTTAGCTCTCCCTCGACATATTCCACTAATTCTTCAATATCTTCCACTTCAACATCTAAATTAAGCACGTAAGCAAGTTCCACAATTTTTTTTATTGATGACATTGACGCTGCCGACACTTCCTTTTTGCCGACACCTTGTACTATGGGGTGCACAATAAAGTACAAATTTATAGATGATATATGTAGTCTTGGAGATTGCGAACGCTAGTGTAGTGAATACCGACCGACTGCAGGAACGAGACTGAGGAAATTTTTTTTTAAAAAGGTTATGCGCTGCCGCTGCCGACTGCTCGGAGAGCTGGTCGTAAGTCCAGGCAGTCGTTAAACAGGTAGGTCGTTAAGTGAGTGCCTGTATATATAATTATATATACATACATATATATATATATATACACATCTATACATACATATACACACACACACACACACACACACACACACACACACACACACACACACACACACACACACACACACACACACACACACACACACACACACACACACACACACACACACACACACACACACGGGGGCATGCTTACGCATAGTAAGCAATAACAAACTGTGTTTCATATGTAGGTACATAAATACAAGCTTTATAATCATCGGCAATGTTACGAATCTGGAAGCCTTTTGCACACAGACAGTCAGCAGTCCCCATAGTTCAGTTATTTTGATAAGTATGTGTTTATAGTTAGGGTCCATCCCTTTTGTTTAATGGGAATTTCGTGTGTGCGCTGCGGGTTTATTTTTTAGTTCGGTTTTTTTTACAACAGCGGCACCGTCGCCTCGCTCCACCGATGCCAAAGCGCACGTGTTTCTGGCTGCGGACGTGGGTGGGACCCCTCGCTCCAGAGCCAACTCCACCCACGAGGGCAAGGGCGCGCCCTTCGTCCAATCAGGAGGCTCATAGCCTCAGAGCCCATTCCGCCCACGAGGGCAAGGGCGCACCCTTCATCCAATCAGGAGGCTCATCGTCTCAGATCGGGACTCCACCCAGAAGGGTGGGAGTTGCCCCGCCTACTGTGGGCCTGTCCAATGAGGGACAGCCAGCGAATCGCGCGACGCAACCGTCCAATCAGGAGACGAGTGACCAGGGAAGAAATCCCTCCCACCTCAGGAGAGGACAGTGATCAGCGTGTTCTGTCTGGGTCTGCCTCGCCTGGTGTCGTCTGATCTGTGGAAGCTTTTTCGGCCTTGATCGCCTGTCGCCTCGTCATCTCTCACCTCATCTGGCTTCGTGCTGCCTGGCATCCGTCGCTCTACCCCTCGTCCCTGGTGCTTGGTGCTGCGTTGAGGCGGTGGGTTCGAGTCCTGCCACCGGACAAGCTCGACCAGACCGCATGAGGCGGACAGGTGCAAGTGCAGACTCTTGCCCTCAGCTCGCCTTCCCTCCTGAGCTGAAGGGCGAAATCAAGGCCGTGACCACAATTTCTTTTGGATGTGTGCGTGTGTGTATGTGTCTGTGGGCCCAGTCTATAAGTAGCAATTGTTTAAGTGCCTTGTACATTACTTGCATTCCTTCTTGATAGTCGGTTTAACTCTGCTCTTTTTGTGCTCCCCTGCCCCATTATAAATAAACCCCGATTGTTCAATGTACCAGCTCATTGTCTGTCACTATTTTTCATTGGTTGAGCATGGTGCATATTGGGAATTAGGGAGGTCTTGTTGCTGTAATTGTTCATTTGGACCGACAGATCTTGGTAATCCCCGCTCGGTTTACACCTGGATCGGGCTCGGTAAACGGCCCGTTCAGCCGAGGGTGTGGTTTTACCCAGTAGTCAGACGACGTGGGTACTTAGGTATATTGAAATTAGGCAATTAACCCCACTCCACGCCGTCGAAATATTGGCGACCACGGTCCGCTAAGGGACCCGTGACCTTTGGAGTTGTTCGAAGGTTACGACCTGCACATCCGGGTGTTCGGTGGGAGACGGCTCAACTGCTCCACCTGGCGGCCGTTCCTCACCGCCGACCCCCGGCCCACAACAATATATACCAGCTGAAACCCCATCACAGACGGATTCCGTTCATTCAACCACCCTCACCAGCTCACACACACTCGAGGGACATGGACTGGACAGGGTGTGCTTGCCCCCGCCTACTCATCCCCCGCCCCTGCCCCATTCCCCGCCCCACCCTGCCTCAATATGCTTACCCCCGCCCAAAAATGTAATTACCCCAGCTCCACCTCTTCACTCCCCACCCCCCGTCTTTTGATTCCCCGCCCCACTTGCCCCCGGGGCCCTACCCCCCTGTCCACCCCCTCACACTCAACTCCGCCTCATTCAACCCAGCCCCCGCCCCATTTCCCCGTTTCCCGCTTTCAATTTACTTACCTCCGCCCAAAAATTTGCTTACCTTGCCCCCTGCCTCTTCACTCCTCACCCCCATCTCAACGAAAAGTGTTTATTCTGCTTCAGCATTGAAAGTTGACTATTGCCACTATGCGCGATACACTCTTACAGGTACGAAGTTTCTTTCAGTCCAGGTCACAGTACCGAGAAAAACGTGATGCGACCGCTAGGAGGAGCACAAAATTGGTCCTTCAGTATTAATATATAGATAGATATAAGATAGAAGATACAGTAGACGCCACTTTATAAATCCACGGTTATAAAATCCAGCCGCTGATTGTGACCAAAATGAGTTGGAACGGAATTTTACATCGAGAAATCTGCCGTTTAATAAATCCACCTGCTTGGCACGTGCGCGGTCTCAACCGAAGCTTGATGTAGTATGCGCTGCCGCAGAGTGAAAAAAAAATAAAAACCAACAACAACAGCAACTGATAACGGACTTCGAATCCCGCCGCCGCGCAAATCCCTCCGACCCCAAATCCCAATAGCCAAGGGAAGAAAGAGACGACGAACCCAAGCCGATGCCAACAGTGGCAGAGATGCGGACGGCACTCGCCAAATTGGACAGGAGACTGCAGCTCTCAGGTTTTGCCTATCCCAATTTCCGCCACGTGACGGATTCAATCAAGGAACATTTGCGCAAAACCTTCCCTCCCAAGCAAGCGACCTTGGAGAAATTCATTTGAACAATCCCCTTGTCACCGTTTGATAAATCAATGTTTTTGTAGCATAAAGCAGTGTTTAACGACATTCGCTTTTTGTCTTATCTATCCAGTAGGTGGCTGAAAATAGGTTCTCCGCTTAATAAATCCAAACGGCGTGGTCCCATGGTGGATTTATAAAGCGGTGTCTACTGTACAATGTTTCTTGTTACATTTTTTTGTGTCAAATTCACATTCTGAGGTAGTCACCATGTGCAGAAGAGAATTTTACATTGCAGACGCTATTTTCGAGGAGTGGAATTAGTAATTACACCTCTCAGCAGTAACGTTCTGACGACGGACGTAATGGCGTCAGCGAATAACCGATGATGTCATGACGTCCTGACGCCTCTCAGCGGTGACGTCACACGTCGCCATGTAAACGAATGTAAAACGAAAAGTGTTTATTCTGCTTCAGAGTTGAAGGTTGACAATTGCCACTATGTGCGATGCACTCTTACAGGTACCATGTTTCTTTCAATCCAGGTCACAGTACCGAGAAAAACGTGACGCGACCGCTCGGAGGAGCACAAAATTGGTCCTTCAGTCTTTTTTTATATATATATATATATATATATATATATATATATATATATATATATATATATATATATATATATATATATATATATATATATATATATTATATATAAAGCTTCTTCTTTTGGCTGCTCCCGTTTGGGGTCGCCACAGCGGATCATCCGTTATGATTTGGCACAGGTTTTACACCGGATGCCCTTCCTGACGCAACCCTGGTCGCCTCTTATGACACAGGGATATGGTACACCTATTCTAACCGGGGCATACACCGGGCCCAGTACACTGGTACTCACTTCGCCTACCTCGGAAGGATGACAGGCTGAGTCAACCTCCTGGTGTGTATTAATTCAAGCAGCCAACGGCGTTGAATTCAGGACCTTTTTGATCCCAAGCCGCTACCCTAACCACTACGCCAACAGCAGGATATATATATATATATATATATATATATATATATATATATATATATATATATATATATATATATATATATATATATATATATATACATATATATATATATATACATATATATACACACACACACAGGGAGCTGCAAAAGTAGGTATACAGTAAGGATTATACCAGTATTACCAGTATTATAATAGTGGTGCTCGGATTCATTCATTAATGTTTATTATTGATATGTTTATTATTTGTATGTTATTATTGATATGCTTGTATAATTATAATCAATAAAATACGTTTTGTTTTTCATTACTGTATACCTACTTTTGCAGCCCCTGTTTTCATACACACACACACACACACACACACACACACACACACACACACACACACACACACACACACACACACACACACACACACACACACACACACACACACACACACACACAATATAGACATATACATATACATATGAGGCCCGGCGAGGAGGAGTGATGTAAGCGACATTTTTTAATGATATGATGATGATAGGCTCGGATGATAGGGGAAGGGTTAAAATAGTGCTATATGGCATTAACTCCAAAATGGCCGATGTGTCCCTTACATCACTCCTCCTCACGGCGCCTCATATATACATATATACACACACACACACACACACACACACACACACACACACACACACACACACACACACACACACACACACACACACACACACACACACACACACACACACACACACACACACACACACACGGCATGCTTACACATTGTAAGCAAGAACAAACTGTGCTTCATACGAAGTACATAATAAATAGAAGCTTTATAATTAATCATTGGCAAGCATCACACTGACCTGCTAGATATAAATTCAGGGTTGTATTTCACAGTTCAGTTGCAGAAATTCCAATAGATTTTAGAGCTACAAATATTCCAATACAGTTTACAGTTTCAGAAATTCCAATACAGTTTACAGTTACAGAAATTCCAATACAGTTTACAGTTACAGAAATTACATTACAGTTTACAGTTACAGAAATTACATTGCAGTTTACAGTTACAGAAATTCCAATACAGTTTACAGTTACAGAAATTCCAATACAGTTTACAGTTACAGAAATTCCAATACAGTTTACAGTTACAGAAATTCCAATACAGTTTACAGTTACAGAAATTCCAAATCAGTTTACAATTACAGAAATTCCAATACAGTTTACAGTTTCAGAAATTCCAATACAGTTTACAGTTACAGAAATTACAATACAGTTTACAGTTACAGAAATTCCAATACAGTTTACAGTTACAGAAATTACAATTTTCAAATACTAGATATCAATTGAGGTTTGTATTTCACAGTTTACATTAACAGAAATTGATAAACTAACATTTTTATTAAAGTATATACAATACATTGTAACACTTACCACTGTGCCATACACATTGTCTTGAGTCACTCACCTGCAGCGAGCACAAGGCTGCACTTATTTTCGGATATTTTCATTTACGGATGCTTTCCGATAGTTCTACGATTTTTTTCCCAGTGTATTGGCTTCGGTGTCCGTCAGCACGTGGAATTTCAGCTTATAAATCACCCAGAAGGTACCGAACTTTAATATCAGTCAGTGAGTGGTTAGAATGAGCATTATATTGTTGCGGATTCGCGCCCGCCGGCGTGCGAATGGCCACGTAACTCGAATCGCGGCACGTCGCCCACCGGACGGACAATCCCGTCGTGACCCTCTCGGACTAACGCCGGGAACTAGTCACGGGTGGACCTTTCGGCCTCACCACGATCGTGCCAATCGGCCCCCGCGTGGGATAGGGTTGCTCGCCAAATTCGACCTACCTAAGTACCCACACGGAGGGTAGACCGGGCGATCGCACCTCGCCGCAGGTCGACTTCGGACACGGGCCACTTTAAGCGACCCGTTCCGTACTATCGGGATAACCGAGCGGTGTTATCGTCGGCCTCGACGGTTCGATTAATTATCGGGCGTTTTAGCCCACGACCAACCCTTTACGTGAAGTAAGATGGAGATTCAATAAAGGAAAAGACGAAGCGAAACGGGAAAACAGTTCAACATAAAGCACATTTATTTCGCGATGAACGGAAAGCACACATATACGATTACACCAAAAGCACATGGAAAAGAAGAAGAAGAAACACACAATAATGCACAAAAAGCAAATGTAAAAGCAAAAGACAATGCAGATCTAACCGACTACCGAGCACACGGCAACACTTATACAGTTTTACTTCACAGACGGCGCCGACAACACATATACTCAAAGCAAAAGAAAAAGGGACCACCCTCCAGGATGATGGGGGCGGACGGGCCTGGGGCCGAGACCGCATCGGGCCTACCCGTCTGATGAGCCGCAAAATGGTGCTGGCGCCTCGACTCCGCGGGCCTCGCTGGGACTGCCTGGTATGGGGTGGGAACGGGGCCCCCTTCTCGCACTATCTCAGCGCGGGGGGAAACAGGAGGGGGTTGTTGATGCTCGGGGGAAGGAGGATATCTCCCTGTCTCGGGTCCCGCGACGAGCGTCTCCACCACGACCTCGGTCGCGTTGCCGGCCTCTCCCTCCGCAGCTCCCCGACTCAGACACGAGCACCCCCTCGACCGCCTTCGCCGCCGCCACCTCTCCACAGCTCCGTCCAACCGCCCTCTCAGTCTCCTCTCTTGACTCGTCCCAACTCTTCACTGGCTCCGAACTCTTCACTCTCTCCCCTCCGAACTCTCAACTGCCTTGACTGACGAACGCAGCCCCTTATATGCCCCGTGGCCTCGCTCCTTCACCTTCGACCCTTTACCTCCGACCATTCACCTCTAACTGGCTCCCCATTGGACCGAGGAAAAGTGGGCGTGAATGCTTTTTGATCCATGAATTTGCATATAGCGATATTACTCCAACGCACCTGGAGGCGGGGCCAAATCGCCCCACGCTCGCCGATAGGACGGAACAGAAGTGGGCGTGAGTCGTTTTTGATCCGTTTTCTTCGGAAAGGCCGGCGCTTTTGCACCCCTGCTCGGTGCGCGCCCTGCACGAGTCCAGTATCGGTGCCCACAAGCGGCGTGGGAATGACGGTGATGCGATGGTTGCGAGGGCGAGTTGTGACGGTAAAGGTCGTGGCTGTTGTTGTGAAGCAGCGTTGCGGTTGGTGGTTGTTGTGTGATGGCTGTTGAGACGTGGTTGGTGGTGTTAGTAATGGCGGCTGGTCCAAAATAAAGATAGTAAAAGAAAAACGGCTATCTAGAAGGGTCGCAGCCCGAATGAATGACATTTATTCCCTCGAAACAACGGGTTTGGGCCTAACTACACATATACTTACAGAGATATCTCACCTAAGGGACCTGAATGGTGGTTTGCGAATTTCGTCAACCACAACACTATATATACACAGTAAAATGTAATTTTTATCTCTCAGTGAAAAATAAAACCCCAGCAGAGGGAACAAGACATATGGCCCATCTTGTAGCTGGCCAGGTCTAACAAGCCAACAAGTCTGCCATGTTTGTCCAGATTCGTTTGATGGCTTTTCACTTATGGACTTTTCAAGTTATAATATGCAAAACTATGACTGGCTGTTACAACTTATTTTTTACTGTTAGACTTCCAACAACAACCTTGTTGTTCAGGGTCATTGTCAGTGCAATGACCCATCGGTTTAGTTTCTATAACCAACTTCAGCTTTTGTCATTTTTGTTTTTACATTACATAAAATTATGATTTTAAACCTTTAAATCCAAGCAGATAAAAATGAAAATTTAATTCCTGGCTAAGTCCAAACCAACCTGACATACAAACACACACAAAATGGGGAAAAAATAAAATGAAGAAAAGTAAAGACAAAAGGGAAAATAAAACAAAATAATAAGAGGAAGTCGGATGAGGAGGAATAGGAGGAGAAGAAGAAAGAAGAATTAAATACGTGAGCTCACTTTCTTGTGACAAGGGCCCAGTCTTCAGTGTAGGAAGCCAGGCAGTGCCGCACTTGCACACTCAAATCAGCACTGGTGAGAAAGTGATGAATCCACAAGTGATGAGCTGATCCACAAGTTATGCACAAGATTCAATAAAGCCAGCGACTTAATGCTTCATGAGATACAACTCCGACCATACATACAATTTGCAAAGATAATTCTAAGCAAATCTCAAAGTTCCTTAGAGTAGGCTTTGGTACACAAAACTTACAGGGTTGGATTATGTGATAAGAACTGGCAAGATTGCTCAGAGGTATTCAACTTTCCATCGAGTTTTCTAGTCGGTGTTCAAGTCACAATTGTTTAGGATCTGAAAATATAAACCTATCAAATATGTGACAGTTCTTTCCTTGACAGGCAAAGAGTTGTATCATAAAGTACAGAATCCTTTTTAGAGGGGATGCTAATACTGCTGTCCCATCTGGAAGTATTTGCAAGTGGTCCTGAGAAATATCTTCTGCATTATCTTGTGAACGATGAGTCGAATGCTCACAATTATTCCCAACTCGTGGTATCAGCCAAGCAAAGTGTTTTGGCCTCAGTCTTTCATGAACCGGCTGGCCTGGCCTGACATTCGAGAAAGTAGGTTGGAGCAGGAATTTGGAATTTGTTCAGGGTGCCGGCGATACCTCGACCACTTTTCACGAAGGACACTGCAGGATTGTTTTTTTTAACGTCCACCAACTAATTCTAGCAGATGGGATGCCCAGTTTAAGATCAATCCAAAGGACTGCATACAGATTGATGACTCGCCCTTTCTGCCCAAGCTAAACAGGTCAAAGGCAAGTGTGCATAGCAAGCCATCCTGCCAGCCCTATTCTCTTACTGAATGTAAAACAAATTGAACTAGAGAGTTCATAGAACACCTTATCCAGATGCAGTCTTGAGGAAAAAATAAAAAAAATAAAAAGACATGTGGAAGGAAGTGTCTTTTAAACTCTTGCTTATCGCGTTTCCGATCATGATCGATATTTCCTTTTTTTTCTGTCTGAATATCTATATTCACCAATGGTGAGAGAACTTAGCGGCAAACTTGATTGGTCAAGATGACATAACATTGCATAATATTTTGTCCAAGTACTGTGAAACGGAAGGTTTTTTTGAAAGTACCAAAAAAGGTGATTTGTGTTCTTCCGTGTTCAAGTATATAATTCAATTGAAATAAAATAAAGATTTAAAGGCTATACCCTGTTGATGAACCTTCTATTGCACCACCTTAATTGTTTCTTAATGTTTGGTGTTTGCGTCCTTTTTGATGTCCTGAAAAACAGTAAGTTTCCTTTTTGAAATGACAGACCAAGAAAAAAAACATCTTACTCTTCTGTGTGTGCTCAGGACAAGATTCCATACAATTTGCCAAATTCAGAGCCAAAGTATTAAAATAGCAGAAAAAAAGAACGGACATTGTCAAAGCTTTTAGTCTTGCAGCTCATCAGGACACACGCAAGAATACCGGAAGTGCAGACACAAAATGAAACAATTTATTTGTTCAGACTATTGGGGATTAGTTCTTTCGACTGTTACCGACACGAACATGCACATCACGGCCTTGATGCCACCGAGGGAACCCACAACCTCCCATTTTTCTAAGGATTCATTGCGAAACGGCAGGTTTGTGTTCCGATTGGTGTTCTACAGTGTTCAAAATATAAAATTCAATTAAAATCAAGTCGTTGCTTGATCAAAAACTGATGTCTGTAGACAGAGACAGATAGACAAATTGAACCAAATTGCTAAACCCCACTTTTTGCTTCGCACGAACAGGTTAACTACAATAAATTACAGTAACTCATTGGTACCATCACAGACCGATTATATATATATATATATATATATATATATATATATATATATATATATATATATATATATATATTCTTTCTCCGATCACAGTTTTTCCCCCTTATTCTCAATTTTAATTTTCACACTTTAACCCATTTGGCCTCCCACATGCATTCATAAAATAGAAGTCCCCATTTAGAAGGCATGCAGAAAGGTGTGCTGCTTTCGTAGCACATATAATTCTCACCCCTCCTCTGGAACAGCCGGTGTGAGTGTGCAACTCTCCCGTGGCTCGAATGTCACAGTTATATCATGTGGTGGAAATTCGTAGATGTCACATAGAGGGCCATCTTCGGAAAGACTACCAGTTGGCAAGTGCTCTTCAAAGTCTACTGGGTCGACGATGTCATTGTAAGGAATCTATATGGAGCAGAACAGACGAAAGTAGTGTTATTGAAATTGTGCAAAGCCTTTGAAAAGGATACAAATTATACAAAAAAATACTTGTATAATATTTTCGTTAATGACATTTTCAAAATAATTCATGCACGGTTAAAATTTTTCACAAAAACATGCAAACACAAGTCGATTTCTATTTTAGGTATTTGTATTCCCCAGGTTAGTGGCAATGCCTCATCACAGTAGTGGCATAGCTGGAAAAGAAAGAAAACTATTCCCTGATGTAAGTTGCAATAATATTTCCAAATGCTGCTTTGACCTGACATTGTCATCATTGAAAACGTCTGGCAACAACCTCATTATTGGAAAACTGCCCATTCCTAAGTGATGGATGATGACATCGTTATATAATGTTACATAAAACATCCTTAAAATGCAATAACAGTGGATTAAAACTGAAAATGTTCCAAAAAGGTTCAGTAAAGAACTGCAACACCTTGCTGAGAATTGCAGTCTTTTGTTGTGTTGTCAAAGCACACCACCACTCTCATTGCACATGGTACAATTAGACCTACTATAATGCCATTGCACACCTTTGTTAAAATTTTGGCTTCACTCACAATTTGCTGCATTTGTGATACAGTAGTGTGTGTGTGTGTGTGTGTGTGTGTGTGTGTGTGTGTGTGTGTGTGTGTGTGTGTGTGTGTGTGTGTGTGTGTGTGTGTGTGTGCGTTGCATGCTTTTATGATGTAAGGTCGTTTTCACATTGGGGAGCATAGCATTCAGCAAAAAAAAAAAGAGATGCGAAAGGAAACAACAAAATCCCATCCTTGTATAGTAGGGTGTTTCATAATGCAACTTTTTTGAGCTAGTCAAGTTGGCTACCCGTCGTAGCTTTCCAATATGGATAAAAACCCCAATTGTCGATTTTTAGAATTTTCCTCCCAAAAATGGCCGCCGGCGTCTATTTTTTCCAAAATGGCAGCCTTTTTTCGCGTTTTGACACAGAAATCGACTCCTACACCTGCTAAAATACGTTAATGTTACTTGATATGTGTATGTTTGTAGAAGATTATGATTGCTATGTCTGCTCGCAGTCAGGGACTAGACATTAGGCATCCAATATGGGGGAAAAAATCCAAAATGGCGTCCAAGATGGCCGATTTTTGTCCACTGGAAAGTTGTTCGCTCCGATGTGGGTTCTAATATGTCAAGTTATAGGTTTTTGGGTGTGCTGAATTCGTTTTTATTCTCTAAAATGCAGTAAATCTGTCACAGAAACATCTGCGGTGGTCATGCTCTCGCGTTAAGAAGTAGTTCTTGCAAGTCCGAAGAAGAATTTTGAATATTCTCGCCCTCATTGATATCAGGTGTCGATTCGACACCTATGGTATTTGACACCGCAATTGGTAATTTTCGCTCTTGCAGATTCCAACGTGCCCACAAATGAGCGAGAAACGATGGCAAAACTGTTGCATCAGACACCTAGACTACCTCATGATCAACTCAGCTCACGAAAGCCAAAATTTCCGGCCGTGGATGAGAATGAGAGTAGTGACCAGTGTCTCAGCAGTTTCATAGATGACGACTCGTGGCGGTTATTCAATCTTCTTGAACTATATGATGTACTAGATGTCGAATGGATGTGTGAGCCTGCAAAGCACATTGGCAGAAAGTGAGGTTACCAAAAATTCGCAAACTATGTGCACAATGTTCACGTAGTTAATGACCTTGCAGAGCGTGGAATTAAGTTGATTTCGGATTTTATTGACAAAACGAGGGATGAACAGCAAAGGCAAGCTTTGCTTCAAGTGATTGAGTGACACAGGCAGAATTATTCTAGATACACGAAATCCACTCTTCAGAAAATGTAGATAACTATATGAAGCGGTGTGAACATTGATGTTTTTGAACTATGGAAATTTTAATTTGAAATGTCGCGACAGCCATGTATGTCATGCCATGGCCAATATTATTGATTATCGAGGCAGATAGGCACGCATACATGAATGCATATTAGAACATTCATGATGGCATTAGTATACTAGTAATTCGTGTATATACTGTACATGTTAAATAAATACATGTTTGACCTTCTAATATTTAATTGTTATTTTCTGAACTCAATGAGGGTGAGAATATTCAAAATTCTTCTTCGGACTTGCAAGAACTACTTCTTAACACGAGAGGATGACACCCGCAGACGTCTCTGTGACAGATATACTGCATTTTCGAGCATAAAAACGAATTCAGCACACCCAAAAACCTATAACTAGACATATTAGAACCCACATCGGAGGGAACAACTTTCCAGTGGCCAAAAATCGGCCATCTTGGATTTTTCCGCCATATTGGATGCCTAATGTCTAGTCCCCAACTGCTAGCAGACATAGCAATCATAATCATCTACAAACACACATATCAAGTAACATTAACTATTTTAGCAGGTGTAGGAGTCTATTTCTGTGTCAAAACGCGAAAAAGGTCGCCATTTTCGAAAAAATAGCCACCGGCGGCCATTTTTGGGATGAAAATTCTTGGAAAAAAAAAAAAAAAAAAAAAAAAAAATATCGCCGAGTGGCGTTTTTATCCATATTGGTAAGCTACGACAGGTAGCCAACTTGACTAGCGCAAAAAAGTTGCAATATGAAACACCCTATTGTATCGTTTACCATCCATCAAACAACTGAAATCCCATGGGCAATCAACCAGAGGGCTCGCGTTAAAGCTCCAGGTTCCATCAACATTCTCAAGGAAATCTACATGCATGGCAGGTGACATCTTATTGAGTGTTTGATCCAACCTTGGTGTCATCTGTGATGCAATCTCAATTCAATAAGATGTTCATCAGGCAAGATGAAGATGCCTGTTCATCATGCAACCAGACGCAAGAGAAAGGTTTACTGCTCCTGGTGTGACAACTATTACGGAATTTCTGTTCATCCATCAATGGAGAGAGTCTTTCCTGGAGAATGCTCAATATAAATACCAACGATGCCACAAAGATTTTGCCGGAAAAAAAAGAAATCAGAATTCTTTCTGTGCCAGCTGTGAAACAACAAAATCAAGAACTGGTAATCATTTTTGCTTGGAATATAATGATGTATAAAGCTACCATGAAATAGAATAGTCTTTGGAGACTCCTGGACAAAAGTGGTGGTCCCAGGTTCATCAGCAGCCTCCATTCTTTATTCAAACTCCTGGGTCTCACGATCATCCATGATCTTTCTTGGGCAAACCACATTTCAAAGTTGGCCTCCAAAGCCAATGCCGAATGGGCATCCACTGTCATGCAAAGTCCTTCCTTGGCACTCCTCAACTCCGATCCACCTTCAAGGCCACCATCCACAGCTTGATGGAGCACTGCTCTCCTCTCTGGGCTGGCTCCTCTGCCTCACATCGTGATCAGCTTGACGCCATGGACACAAAGGCCTTCAAGATTATTGGAATCCCCTGTGATGAAGCTGAATCAATGGGTAAATCCCCATTTATTCACTCTCGACGGCGCTCGTACGGAAAGTCGGTTGCGTACTCAAACCGTGTGCGACCCGAGCGGATGGTCACCGAGCTTTCGTCGGTCCAAGTGTCCCTTTTACAGCAGCAACAGCCTGGCTAATTCTCAAACATGCAGCATGACAAACCAATTAAAGAAACACAAAAACAAACTGATACATTTAACACATGGGTTTATTTATAATAGGTGGGGAAGGAGAGAGCACGTAAGAAGCAGAGTTATCACGACTAATAGAAATGAAATGCAAATAATGTACAAGGCACTTAACAGTTGCTACTTATAGATGGGCCCACACACAGACACACACACACAGAAGTGGACCCCAATGGTCTTTATTGAAGTCTTCCAGCTGGAGGGAAGGGAGCTGGAGACCAGAGACTGCACTTGGACCTGTCCATCTCATGTGGTCTTCGACGATCCGGCTCAACAGCACTCGAACCCGCAACACTCCAAGCACCAGGGACGGAAGAAAAGCGTTGGACGCCAGGTGAACGAGACGAGAGACGACCCGAGCACAGCCAAGCCGACCAGACCAGACCAGACAAGTCGATCTCCGGCACCTCGAACCCGATCACTGCCAAGCCGACCAGACCAGACGAGTCGATCTCCGGCACCGTCCTCGAACCCGATCACTGCCAAGCCGACCAGACCAGACAAGTCAATCTCCGGCACCTCGAACCCGATCACTGCCAAGCCGACCAGACCAGATGAGTCGATCTCCGGCACCTCAAACCCGATCGCTGCCAAGCCGACCAGACCAGATGAGTCGATCTCTGGCACCTCGAACCTGATCGCCCAACCCTGACGCTCACGCTGACCTGACGTTCACAACTGACGCTGACGTTCCTCTCTTTCCAAGGCCCTGGCATTTCTTACATGGCATTTCTCCTGCAGGAGGGTGTCGTGGGAAGGATCACCGTCAGAGACGTCCCGCCTCCCATCGGTCCGGGGTTCGTGAGAAAGTCTATGTCGGTGGTATCTCACGCCTACCATTGGTCGAGGGGAACATTCCATCTCTCTGGGGCGGAGTTGGAGCTCTGATGGCCGAGGAAACTCCGCCCATGTACGTGCTGACATGCACGTGTTTGATGGTGCCGATGGATGATGGTGGGATGAGAAACGAAGGAGGATGTCGTTGTTGTCGTAATTGATGTAACAATAGGTTTGACTATAAAGTAATTCACAGCGCACGCACAATTAGTCACCCATTAAACAAAGGACGGGACCCTAACTGAAACACGTACTTACCGATATAACTGATCTGAAGGACCTGTATGTTGAGTGCGATAGGTTTCCAAATCTGCAACAATATATCTCTGTCTCTGTCTCTCTCGAAATCTCTGTCTCTGTCTCTCCATATCTCCGTCTCTGTCTCTGTCTCTCTATATCTCCGTCTCTCTATATCTCCGTCTCTGTCCCTCTCTATATCTCTGTCAGTCTCTCTATAGCTCTGTCTCTGTCTCTACTGCTTCGCTCGTGTGCTTCTCCACTGTTCCTTCTGCGTTTTTGCATCCTGTTATTGTCAGTTACGTCCCGATTAGGTTCCACAAGCTTCGATTATGTACACAAAAAACAGTATATACCGTACTGAATTTCAATTTTAAGACAGTCATGACTTTTTCAAATCCAGAAGTTTAGCACAATATCAGCAGTCTTCTACACCAACCTAAAGAACATGTACTGCAAAAATGGAGGTACTTGGAAATAGATAGAGGGTGATTTGTGTCTTACAGTGTTCAAGTGCAGTATAGAATTCAATCTAAATAAAATAAAGTTTGTAAAAGTTATACAAGTCTGAAGACGACAATGATTCACGAGCGGTATTTGACGATGTAGATTGTTTCAGAAGTCAAGGATGAGACAATGTGATAATTTTTGACCGAGTTATAAAAATGATCAACATGATGTGGTACGAGTGACGGGTTATTAGCTGCAAAATGTCGAAAACCCGGTTTCGTTCAACAACTTTCAAAATTTGACCTTTGCATAAGCTTTAAAGGTCACAAAACAATGTTGTGGACATTAAAATAAGGAAACAGGATACGTGCTATAGCTTATTGGAGTAAGTTCGTCGAAAAAGGTCGAAAACCCGGTTCGATTCCCACAACTTTGAAAATTTGACCTTTGTGAACTTTAAAGGTCAAAGGTCAAGGATTATGACCTTTGGTGCAAAACTTCCTCTGGAACATTCCAGGAACAATACAACGTCATATAGGGTATATGGCATTTCGCACTCCTCAGATTATCCATACTTTGATGAAATCAGCGTAAAAACAAACTTGAAGGGGGCGCCACGGGCAAGGTGTTCGAGATAGAGCAAAATGGTTTCAAGACTTTAGGTGGGGAATGACCTGAAGATTATGCATAAAAAAAATATTGTCATCCTAGCTCTCAAAGTTTGGGCGGTCATATGATTTTTATGTCAAAATTCGAAATTTTCTAAGTTCGTGACATTGTGAACTTAACCTTGGGACGAAAATGAAAAAAAAAAAAAAAAAAAAAAAAAAAAAAACGAGCTCCGTGGGGCTATGGAGGTGCCATTGGGCGCACCAAATACCGAAACCCTTGCCAGATTCGACAAATCCCTCGGAGAAGATGGATTTTTATGTCAAAATTTGCAATTTTCTTCGTTCATGACCTTGTGACCTTGACCTTGGGACGAAAATGAAAAAAAAAAAAAAAAAAAAAAAAAAAAAAAACGAGCTCTGTGGGGCTATGCAGGTGCCATTGGGCTAACCAAATACCGAAACCCCTGCCAGATTCGACAAACCCCCGAGGAGAAGATGCAAATTGAAATTGGCTACCCCCTAAAAACATGTTTTTTGGGCGTGGCTCCGCCCATAATGGGCGCAGCACACCCATTCTCAGGAAAACAATTAGATCATGATATAAACCTCCCACCAAAATTTTATCAGGATCGGATCAAAACACACGGAGCTATGCTCGGGACAGACAGACAGAGACAGACATACAGACAGACAGACACACAACAATAACGAATATAGTCGTCACTTATTTTTTTCGTGAAAGTATTTTTCGTGAACCAATAAATAAATAAATAAACCAATGTCACCCGCAGGGTGACCCGTATCTTGCCAAAAGGTGACCACGTGTGACTTCTTAAAGGTCACACTGAGGTGAACAGAGCTGCTATCCACCAGGAGTGACTCCTTGAGGAATATCTGCCTACGAGAGATTCCGATGAGAATCGTTCTACAGAGTAACCATGAAAAATATGCTTTTGCCTCATAACGTCACCAAATGACATCATAATGTCTCAAGCTTGACATATCTAGAAAGCACTCATCGAGGTGTTCAATTTGAGGTACGACACGATATGGTTCCTAAAACTTGAAAATTTGACCTTGGGGTCAAATATGTTTGACCTTTGGCGCTAACCATGAAGGTCAAGGCCAATTGCCACCAAAAATTAATCAGCTAAGTGCCAGACCATGAACTATATTCCCATGAAGTTTGAAGATGATCACAATCAAAATTACTCAAAAAATTAGGGTTTCGTCGACTCCCCTGATTTGCGACAAAGTGTCCTTGACCTTTGACCTTCAAAATTTTATGCGCTGAAAGGGACCTCTATCGGCCTCTGATATGCGAAGTTACAAAAATTTCCAATGATAACTGTGCTCTGCAGAATTTTTCATATGTGATTACAGACAAACAAACAAACAAACAAACAAAAAAAACATACAAACTGACTAACATATCTTGCAAAAACTTCGTTTTGGCAAGATAATAAATTACGGGTTTTACCAGTGTTTTACGCAGTCTATTACATCACCCTATCCAACACATTTCATTAGTTGTTTGTGCCTGTTTGTTTCCTTTATAATAGTCCTTAAAAATAAAATAAAATAATATTATTAGGACTATTATAAAAATATAATAGTCCTAATAATAATCCTTAAAAACAGTGTTTCCTGTTTGGTATGATTTTCAATTACGTTTGACTGCCAGGCAGGCAGACAGAGGAAAAATATTATCCCCCTCTCTGCACATATGCAATTGGAACAAATACAGAAATAAAGTATTGTAAAACTGCAGATTTGTCTTCCAAATCATGTTCAAAATATAATATTAAATTTAAAGTTGTTCCTCAATCATAAATTGATGAAATAAGGATGGACGGACGGACAGACGGATATGAACCAATTACTTAGGCCTTGGTCACATTTGCCACGGTGGCCGTGGAATCTCCAAAATCTACGGCCACTAGCGATTATACGGCGGCCACAGTATTTCCACGGTCACACAATGTAGCAGTCAGATATGTTTTTATATTCACCCTTTATTTATTTATTTACTTTTTTTTTATGACAATATTCACCATTTATTTACTTTTTTTTTTGATCGATTCAACACGATCACAATATTACCACACTTCTACGGGACTCCACAATCTTATTTTAGTATTGTCATTATTGTCCTACCGGGCGTAGTGGGGTGCGCCTGTAATCCGGCTACTCGGAGGCTTGGGTTGGAGGATCGCTTGAGGACGGGAGCTCTGTGCTGGGCCGCGCTATGAGAGGGTGTAGGGCAGCCCGGAATCATGGCGAAACCCAATCCTTATCCCTGTGTCGTAAGAGGCGACCAGGGTTATGTCAGGAAGGGCATCCGGCGTAAAACATTTGCGAAATCAGTATGCGGATCATAGCGGATGATCCGCTGTGGCGACCCCTAACGGGAGCAGCTGAAAGAAAAAGCAGAAGATTGTCATTATTGTCCTACTATTATCATCCTGCAATATAGTTTGCCTTTATGTATATTGTGACGGTAATGAAAGTGGCCCCTGGGTGAACGAACATCCATGACATGTCAGAGTTCCCTAGTCACTTGTATCATTAGTATGTGTGTCCAGACAGGCCTCCACCCATTGCCTAAGGGGAGTGGGACAAATGCGTTGTGTGGGCTATAGTAGGTCTTGTTCCTCCTCTTCTATACCCCTCATGCATGTCCTTTATTCCTCCTTTAAATCCTTTTATTCCTGGCTCAGATACGGTGGTTGCCATTTACTGTACCACACAGTACATTTCGGTTCTCTCTCTTTCCCAAATTATCATTTAACAGCCTTCACATTATATATTGGGTGCAAGCCTGGTGTTGGCGCAGTGGTTAGGGCAGCGGCTTAGGATCCAAAAGGTCCTGAGTTCAAGCCCCGTTGAGCCACTGAATTAATACACCAGGGGGTTGACTCAGCCTGTCATCCTTCCGAGGTCGGCGAAATGAGTACCAGTGTACTGGGCCGGTGTATACCCCGGTTAAAAAGGTGTACCAGATCCCTGTGTCGCAAGAGGTGACCAGGGTTGCGTCAGGAAGGGCATCCGGTGTAAAAAATGTGCCAAATCACTATGCGGATCATATGGATGATCCGCTGTGGCGACCCCGAATGGGAGCAGCCGAAAGAAGAAGAAGAGAAGACATTATATATTGGGTGCACCCCGCTATTCGTACATTTCCTTTCTCTCTTTTATTAACCCTTTCATACAGCAACACACAACCACATTCTGAAACACCACACTGCAGCCAACCACAAATTTGGACGATGAGGGAGAGAACAACGTTCCTGTTTTCAAACGCATTGGGTGGGAAAACCCGTGAAAGATGTGGCAGCATTAGCTGAGGGGAGGGCCTCAACTCGAGGATGATCGACAGCCAAAGGAGGTGTTGACTGGTGAGCGCACCAATGGGGACATGCCGTCACGGGTCAAAGGGCAAGTCACGACCTTTGCTCCTGAGAACTCAACCTCACATGAACTCGCCTCCCACCCCAAGTCTCCACCCCGCTCAAGCTGCTTAAAAGGCAGAATGGCAGACCGTTTGTGGCTGTTGGAATACGTTGGGGACCCCGAAACACAACCTGCCCACCTGATTGTACTGAGGAAGGAGACCCCACCATTGGAAATTGCGCTGAGGCCAAGACAGACTGCGCCAGACAGCACTGAGAGAACGGCATGATGGTTGGTCGAGTACGAGTCAGAGGCGTGAGAACGGACGTGCCGGGAGGTCCCAAGCACGAGAAGACAACACCATACTGACAAACTATCTGTCTCTTGCTGTCCTGAAAAGGACCCCTATTCGTCTACCTCGACTCATAAAGGGAATCAGGATTCTGAAAGAGCCATCGGTGACTTCCTTCTTGACACTTCTGGGTGAGGCTTCACATACGCATATCACATTTTCCTCGAAGCATACATACATCACCCACATTGCAACTACACCTCTATGCTTTTCCTCCTCCTCCTCATTCTTCATTTGTTTCAGGATTGGCACACATCCATCGATGTGTGTCATGGTGAGTCAAAGGCTGAACCAATGCCTTGGTCTACCTCTATCATCTGTTCTTCCTCTCTCCACTTCCACGGTATGATCCTACTGCTGCCATGCTGCGTGTGTAACCAGGTAAGATAAGATTGTAGAAGGGGAATAAGTGCTACGGGTTCGAGTCTGTCCGTTTGTGCCTTTTTCTGATCGTTTTATGTGCTTGTAAATACATGCCACTGATTAGATCAATTGCTTGGTTGTGTTTGTAAATAAATTTGCTTGTTGAACCTGCTCGCTTTGCCCTTTCCCACATTGACATGATTTAGCATGTAAAGACTACATAGACGGGAAGTTTTGCCCCATTGAATGGCTCCACAATTAGCTGGTGTGTACTCACAGTTATGCTCGGCCGTACAAATAAATAGACAGGTGAGTACTCCAGTTGCCATTGCCAAACCACCAGAAAAGGCAACGCATTTTAGAGCAAGGATCCTGCCAGGTTTGGCATCATCAGAGTCCGTAGTTGCTCGCCAACCCAACGGGTCGTGGACATGTCCACGGTGCGGCGACCTGCAGGGCTGGAGGCCTGGAAGATTCCGAGAAGTCCCTCTCATGGTGAACCCCAAACGCCAGTTCCGTAACAACATTATATATATATATATATATATATATATATATATATATATATATATATATATATATATATATATATATATATATATTGTTGTGGTTACCAAATTCGCAAACCACCATTCAGGTCCCTTAGGTGAGGTATCTCGGCAAGTATATGTGTAGTTAGGCCCAAACCCGTTGTCTAGTGGGAATACATGTCATTTATGCGAGCTGCGACTCTTCAGGATAGCCGTTTTTCTTTTACTATCTTTATTTTGGACCAACCGCCATGATTACCACCACAACCACAACATCAACCACCAACCACAACGCCGCTTCACCACAACCGCCATGACCTTCCCGTCACACGTCGCAACCGTAGCATCGCCACCGTTCTTGCGCCGCCTGTGGGTACCGGTGTTGGACTCGTGCAGGGCGCGCGTCGAACAGCGTGTACAAAATCACGGATTTTGTGCTTCAAAAACGGATCAAAAACGACACACGCCCACTTTTTGCCGTCCAATCGGTGAGCGAGGGGCGATTTGGCCCCGCCTCCAGGACGATCGATATATGCAAATTTGTGGATCAAAAAGCCTTCACGCCCACTTTTTCTCGGGCCAATGGGGAGGGAGGTGAAAGGTCAAAGGGAGGGGGTCAAAGGCGAAGCTACGGGGGGATAAAAGGACCGTGTTCGTCAGTCAGAGCTGTGTGGAAGTCTGGAGCCCGAAGCCTGCAGTAGCTGGAGAAGCTGAAGAGAGTCGAACGAGGAGAGCCCAAAGAAGAGTCCAGGGTGGAGAGTCCAGAGGCGGAGAGGCGGCAGCGGCGAAGGCAGACGAGGGGGTGCTCGCGACGGTGCCGGGAGCTGCACGCCCGAGGAAGGCCGGCAGCGCGACCTGGCCGAGGTGGAGACGCACACCAGGGATAATAAAGATCCTCTATACCCCGAGCATCAGCAACCCCCTCCTGTTTCCCCCCGCGCTGAGATAGTGCGACCAAGGGGGCCCCTTTCCCACCCCCTGCCAGACACTGTCCGCGAGGCCCGCGGAGTGAGGCGCCATCGCCGCTCCGCGTCTCATCACCAGACGGGTAGGCGCGACCCGGTCTCGGCCTCAGGCCCGCCTCATTCTTGGGGGTATTCTTTCCTTGGTTTTGGGTATGTGTTGTCGGCGCCGTCTGTGAGGTAGAATTGTATAAGTGTTGCCGTGTGCTCGGTAGTCGGTATTAGCTCTGCATTGTCTTCGCTTTTATATTTGCTTTTTGTCTTTTTCTCCCATTGAATCCTCATCTTGCTTCACGTAAAGGGTTGGTAGTGGGCTGAATACGCCCGATAATTAATCGAACCGTCGAGGTCGACGATAACACCGCTCGGTTATTCTGATAGTACGGAACGGGTCGCTTAAGTGGCCCGTGTCCGAAGTCGACCTGCGGCGAGGTGCGATCGCCCGGTCTACCCTCCGCGTGGGTACTTAGGTAGGTCGAATTTGGCGAGCAACCCTATCCCACGCGGGGGCTGATTGGCTCGATCGCGGTGAGACCAAAAGGTCCACCCGTGACTGGTTCCCGGCGTTAGTCCGAGAGGGTCACGACTGGATTGTCCGTCCGCTGGGCGACGTGCCACGATTCGAGTTACGTGGCCGTCAGCACGCCGGCGGGCGCGAATACCGCAACAATATATATATATATATATTTTGAAGCAAACACTACAAAATAAAATTTGTGTTTAAAAACAAACAAACAAACAAAAAAACAAAAACCTTCATGTCAATTTTATTTTGTGTTAACTCAGCTGCGAATTCTTCCAGAAACCTATTTTCTCTTATGCACAGATTAATATTATCTTATCTGCAGTTATCATACCCTTCTTCCCACCAATGGTACATTGAATCCGAGTGAGGCAGTTGCCTTGAAACAACATGCTTTCACTTCCTGGGAGGCACATCCGACTGAAGGCAACCTCAGATCCCGTCATAGTTGAAGGCAACAAACCAATCCTGCAACAGGTGTGTGTCTACCCTCGGGAGAGATAAAACAAAACAAGTGTGTCCACTCTCAGGAGAGCAAGAAAACAATATCTGGCCAACCTCAAGAATAAACTTTCAAACTCGTTTCCTTCCTCAAAAACCTGCTGGCACGTTGTTAAATCCGTTTGGAATATGCTCCCCCTCTCCATCCCTTCCCTTACTTCCCCCAAAATGCACCACAGCAGACACTGCTCATGAGAAGGCCAAATGCCTAACTTCTGTGTTTGCTTCCAAATATGTCCACAACCCCTCCACGCTGTTCCTATCCTTCCCAGTCGCAACAAACTGCTTCTGGACTCTGTCTTTTGCACCTGAGAAGGTAGAGAAGTTTCGGTCAACCCTTGACTGATTCTGCAACTGACCCAGATGGCCTGATCTCAGACAATCAATTTGGATTCAAAAAAGCATGGAAGCCCTCAATGTCAGACACGAGATCAGGGCCATCTCTGGAGTCTCGAGCATTCAATAGTCTGGCATCTCGTCTTGCTCTCCCCTCTGCCATTGGAATCAAAGGCCAATTCCACATGTAGCTTACCGGTTTCCTCCACTTTCGTGACCAAGGCGTGGCTCTCAATGGGATGCTCATCTCCTCACCTTGAGGCATGGTTCTGGATCCAGACAATCCCTAATCCTCATCAATGATCTCTATGACTCTGGAAAATCCTCTTTATCCATTTTCTGATGACTCCACCCTCTGCCGTAACATCCCTCATCCTTCAGATAGGCAGGCAGCAGCCTCTTCCCTCCCTGCCAACCTTGATAGAATCACGAGCTGGTCAAACACTTGGCATATGTCTGTCAATCCTAACAAATCTCAAACTCTCACAAAGGACCGTTGAGCGAACCCTTCCATCTACTTTCTTTACAATCCTCTTAATAAGTCCAGTGACTCAAATGTTTGGGCCTCACTGTAAGCCATGGTCTTTCTTGAGCAAAGCATACGTCTATTGTTGGTCTCCAAAGCCAGTCGCTGACTCTGCAACCTCCATCATGTAAAGTCTTTCCTTGGCACACCTGAACTTTTATCTACCTACAAGGCCTTCATTCACAGATTTATGGAGTATGCTCTCCCCTATGTGCTGGCAACACTGCCTCAGCTTGATGCTATGGAAATCAAGGTCTTCAAAAATCAATGGAATCTCCTGTGATGAAGCTAGGTCACTTTCACCTCGCAGACAGGTCGGTGGTCTCTATATTCTCCAGCCTCCTTTCTAGTTTTGTACCTTCTGCCCTTTCCTTGCTTTCTCTTCACCCCCCCCTCCACACCCCCAATCCCCAGGTTTCTGCAAGGCACACTCAGTCTGCCAGTAACCACATCCGAGTGAAACTTCCAAAATCCAGACTCAATGCTCACTTCCATTCATTCATTCATTCATTCCTCTTTTTCGTGTCTGTGAAACCAACTTCCTCAGTCTCTTCGATCTCATCCCTTTCTCCATGGTTTCAAGAAAAATGTTCACCAACTCACATCATCCCCCATCCAGAACCATGATATTTTCTACCCTCATGACCTCTCCCCGAGTTTCCAGTTTTTCCTACCACCTTCAAGATTGAAAGTTTGCGGCTGTATCCATCTTGTACACGGCGTACGTTTTCCCCCAGCCCTAATTCTTCCCCACATCCCTCATTTCTCCAGGTTCCTTATCTTTGATCTCTCAATCCATTGTTACTGGGGGCCTCACCCCCCCTCTCTTCTTGCTGTTCTTTTTGTTCTGTTCCATCCTGATATATTTTGCGTTCTCGCTCCTACATGAGCCACAACACCGTGTACAAAAGATAAAAATATAACCACGATATGCTGCACATTATATTAAATGCTACAATTGCCTATTCATATTTTATTCTGTGAAGGAGGCCGACTACATGAAGTGACATCAAACTCTCAAATTCATCCATTAACATTATATACATTTTTTAAACCATTTAACTTTCTTGCATACCACCATTATTTTTAAACATGTACGGTTTCACGCTGCAACACCACATGCGGTAATATATTTCAAGTTCATTCATTTCCAAACATTTTTTGCAGAACTACAAAGATTTATATTTATTGCCGCATTAAGCAATGTCAGACGATCATGTGGACAGCATTTTGCAGAGGGAAGCAAGACAGATAAAGGGGCCTCAAAGCTTCTGAATACCAGCTGCATTGATAGGGAAGAAGGAAAGAGGGTTGGGTCAGGAATAAGATCTGCTTTGGGTTGAGAATGAGCAGGTCATGGTTATGATTCGAGCTCCACACAGGAAGGTCATAAATCGCCATGACATGGAGGCCACAGCCAGCTACTTAAACACCCCCGACAAATTGTTGGACAGACAGCAATGAAAAGGCCCATTATGCAACAAACAAGCTGAAAGAGAGAAACAGCTTGGCACAATATGGGTTTGTGCTTTGCAAAGCCTGCAAGAGGACGAAGTCAAGCCACAGAAACAATCGGGACTCTCCACTTAATGGTTGAAGGGATGACATCATCATCATCATGCTAAATACACTCCAAAGCAAGCCAAAAATGCTAAATTGCATGAGCAAATTAAGCACCAACATTGGTGTTCAACAACAACAACAACAAAAAAATTGAATTTCTGGATTGGAGATAATTTACAAACTAGCAGCAGTCACAGTGCAGATGCTTTCAAAATGCTGACAATTTTTCGCTTCCTCCTGATGTAGCACCAACGCAATGGGGGTGCGGTTCTGCTACAGTACCCACAAGTCTTATCTTCCTCTCTGCAGCCGAGAAGCCTTTCCGTCCCACATGGTAGGATCTCAACTCCTGATTGCAGCTTTCAAAGAACGAGTGAATAAAGATCGCTCCAGACTTGGAAGAACATAGTCAATATACTGACTTAAACAAGAGTTCTGATTGCAGATTGCACCAAGTACCGATGGTCCACATCAAGCAGAAGTTCCATGAATGCATGCTACCTTGTGTGTGTGTGTACATATATATGGTCACCAATTTTACCATACATATGTGGTCACAGAAAGAGTCCTGTACTTGGCATTAACTGGAGTTGGCACAGTAGGTTCTACAGCACAAGATGCGTTTCAACGACACAAAAATGCGTCATAACACTTTTCCAATGAGATATTTTTACCGTACAATTCCTGAAAGACACGACATCGAAATTAAGGAAGCACCGAATGAATCTGTATTTGTGTTTTGGAAATCAATGACATAACCAAATGATGTTCATATGATGAAAAATAAAATGTTCATGACACAAAAGTTAAAAAAAAATAAAAAATCCATTAATATTATTGTGTGACAACGGCGAACAGGCTGAAACACAAGCTCAGTCACACACCTAACCGACGGCTATGAATTACAATGGCGGTCGAAAACAGTAATACCAAACACTTGTGGAACGATTTGTGCAAACCTGATCCAAATCCCGTCAATATGCAGTCGTCAAAACGCAGCTGGCATCGGGAGGGGATCAGTCACATTTTTCTTCAAGCATTCCAGCACCGCGCAGATTCCAACACATACTGTAAAGTATGGTACTTATTGTTCGTGTGAATTATCCTTCACGGTTTTTCTTTTAAAGTTGTTTCTCGGGACGTTACTTCCACACATCAAACATGATTACTGTCGACGTTGACATGGGTACAACGAATATTCATTCATTCACTGGACTCAACTTTCACAAAAATCACGCGAGATCTCATTTGAAGCCCAAAAAGTTAGATCGAGGTGAAAGATCTGTACTTTACAGTAACTAACCAAACAGCCGAAACAAGGCAGTTAATTTTAACGTCCATTTCTACAAATTGCCAGGAACTCTTTCAACGGCTTTGCAATGCACCAACGACCAAGACAAGTACAACACATTCTTCCCTATTCCATATTTTGCAATGCACAAGATAAGTTTTCATTTTCCAAAATATACTTTGTTTACTTTCCGAGGACAGCATTTATCTTTTTGGTTAATTTAATTCAGCATATTCAAATCCATAAACATTTCAATCCCACATTCAAATCCAGAAACCTTCCTCAAAAGTACACAAAGAGGAAGCTTTCGTCACGGATATGTGAAATACAAGGAAAAACAGTTGCTTTCCTGAAACAGCCAAAGAAAATGTAAAAAAAAAAAAAAAATCTTAATTATGAAACGAATCGGTAAAAGAAAATGAAAAAAACAAATGGCAAATCGGTGGTAGGGAATACAATTTAAGTTCCCCTGCTCTCAAACCACAAACCAAGTGATCATAATGTATTGCATATGAATCAATTCATTCGGCCTCCATTGCATCATGCCCTCAGAATTAGATGGCTGGTCAAGGCTCGGCAACAAAACTGCGACAGCACTTGCAACAGGAAGGCCAAATCCTCTCGAACGCACACGGTAGCCATTTTGTCAACGATTTGTGTTGGCCTCTGCGCCGTTCCCATTTTATCACTTCTCATGAAGCAGATATCCTGGGTTCAAATCCCACACCAAGTTGATAGAAGTGGTTTCCGAATGCACTTGTAATTCATGTGAAAATAATTTTTTTTAAGGACAGTGACATTTCTCCATCCTGCGTGCCACATTCAAATTATGGCATGTCAACTTGCACATGACATGATTATTAGGTGAATTATGTTATCTTGGGAACAACTGCATGAAGTAAAAACTACGGTGACATCCTGTCTCAAATTATCCTATTAATTTGCAATTCGTCACTAGTTTTGACACCAATACATTTTTTTCATTACAGACGAGCAGCATCAAAAAGCTACATGTTGTTGTGGGGCTGGGTCTCGGTGGCAATCACAACCGCTAGATGGAGCAGTAGAGTCAGCTCCACCGAACACCCGGAATTTAGGTCGTACCTTTCAGATAAATCCGAAAGGTCACGGGTCCCTTATCGGACCGAAGATCGCCAATAGGTCGACCACGTGGGATAGGGTCAATTGCCAATTTCAATATACCTAAATACCCACGTCATCCAAACTACCGGGGAAATTCACCCTCAGCAGGATCTGCGCGATCCGGGCCGTTACCGAGCCGGATCCGAGTCGTACCCCGAGCGGAGAGTACCAGAATCCTGCCGGGCCAATTGCACGATTACGGCAGCAATGAGGCCTCCTAATTCCCGTTCGCAGCGGCAGCAAACCAATGATAGAAAGGACAAGGACGAGCTGGGACATTCAACAAGAGGGGAATTTATTAACAATAGTCGGGGAGTCGAGAGGAGCACGTAAGGGAAGAATTATCCGAATAAGCAAGGCAAATAATGTACAACAAAAAGCACTTAATTCTACTTATAGACGGGGCCCACGGACACACACACGCACACACAGATACCCAGAAATGGACCCTATTGGGTCTTTATTGAAGGCTTCCAGCTCGAGGAAAGGTGAGCTGGAGACCAGAGCTAGCTTGGACCTGTCCCCCTCGTGCGGTCTTCGACGTTCTGGCTCGGCGGGACTCGAACCCGCAACAACGATGCCACTCCAAGCACCAGGGACGGAGGATGAAGGACGGACGCCACACAGCACAAGGGCTGACAAGGCAGCGAGCGCCAGCAGGCAAGACGAGGCGATCCAAGACGATCCGGCCGGCAAGCCCCAACTGCCCCCAGTTGGATCGCGCCGATCAATTATTCACTCCCCGTTCAGGGGGGGAGGGGACTCCCTCTCGTAACCCACCCCCCCTTACTAAACAGTTTTGGCGCGCGATCCGCTCGTTGCCCCTGCGATTGGCCAAAAGGGGCGCCAAGTCCGCTGATTGGACCGGGGTGGGGACGTGGCAGGAGTCACGGCGGACCGCCCCTCAAACAGGAAAATGAGTAATATTGTCCTGCGTTGGCTCCCATTGGCCGAACGACGGCAAACTTGCTCGCATCTCTCCGATTGGTCGAGAGAGACGCCAAGTCCTTCATTGAACTCTGCCCACAGCGACCGTTATGGCATCAGGATACAGCGAGGCGAAGGTGTTGTTGTTGTTGAAGTTGAAAATGTAAAAAGAAAACCCTGACTATCAAAATAACTCCGCAGCGCACAAACATTTAATTCCCATGAGACTAGGGACGGGACCCAACCGAGAAACACATACTTATCGATACAACTGATCTATAGGACCTGGCTGTTGTATGCAACGGGTTCCAGATTCGTAACAATATACCCAGCAAACAGTTCCAAATGGAGGACCTCTTCGCCAATGGAGCATTTAAATTGCATTATATGTGGCAATAAATGTGAATTGTTCTTCCCAGTTTGCTGGCTCGACGACAGAATATGCCATTTGCATTTTTGCCGACTCCATCCCGACCCCGTTTAGAATCCTGTGCGGGCATGGGCAACTTGCTAGAATGTACAATGTACATGTTCCACCATGAGTCTGAGATTGCTGTTTATAAAAGCCCTAACAAAGCTGTAAAGCTGTGATCAATTTTGCCAAATTCCGACACAAGTGAAATGCATTATTTATGATGAAAACAATAGATGTTTGCTGTTGAGCTATTGTTTGAATCAATTTTGTGTAATTTCTTTCCTTCCAAAAGCCAACCAGCCAATTTTTTTTTTTTCCAAATGTGCAAGTTACGATTCCTTCTTTCATAGTCGGGACAATCAATTTTCTCGAACAAATGTTGAGAGGGGTACCGCCAACCGCTGCGAGAAAAGCGGTGAAGTGATGCTTTGGGCACGAGCCCTCTCTCTTGCTTTGAAGAAGGGTTCACGCCCAAACGTTGGTTCAACCTTTTATTTTTCTTTTACTGTGGTTAGCATAGCCCTATCAACATTTGGTTGCGGAAAATTAATTGTCCTTATTCTTCTCCCAAGGCAGATTGACTAGTCTTTATAAAGAACAGGCAGGGGTACCCAGCGTTGCTATTTTTTGCGGGGGCCTAAAACACTTCACTAGACCCATGAAGGAATGCAGTCAGTGATTATTTAATATTACCTTTCACATAGCCACAATGGCTTAGGCGCTACAGAGCGATTAAAAATAAATAAATAAAAATCTCCCCCAAAAAATCCAACTTTTTTTTCTTTCAAAAAAAAACTTATTTTTGCCTAAAAAAAAAAAACAGCAGCACTCACTTATGAACCTCTGAAAGTTTGACGAAGATCCGCTCAGCCATCTCTGAGAAAAATGGTGACAGATACATCTCTCTAATAGTGGTCCATCGATCGTTTTCCATTTACCATTCATAACGCTTAAGATTATACTGAAGTTGACAACAATCTCGGTACCAGTTGTTTCCATGCCACAGTTTCTTTGAGCTCAGGGAAGAACTTGGGCATACAGCATGTTAAACAGGGAGAAAAAGGCATAAAATGTTATAGCTCCTGTGGTTTTAGTAATTTTGCTGTACGGCATTAAGGTGCAAGCCCATATTTACAAGATTTATGGGTATGCACAACTGACTTGAGCAGTCATGTGACATGGAAGATTGCATACGATTGGGCAAGATTGCGCAAGTAACAAAATGGCCAACAATCGGCCATTTTGGATCTGGTCTCGAAAAAAAAAATGCCGTGCATATGTGAGCCATCATTCATTATCTGCGTGCCAAGTTTGAACAAGGTTGGTAAATTCATGTCTGAGAAATGGTTCAGGATGTGTTCAACACCAGGGGGTTTTTTTCCCCAACTAAAATGGCCACCAGCCAGCAATCTTTGATGAAATCAGGAAACAAAATGATGTGCCTATGTATAAATACCATCATGTATTTTATTTGTGCCAAGTTTTAATAAAAAAAATCGGTCAATACAGGTTCGAGATAAGGCTGCGGACGGACAGACATACAGACGGGACGCACAAGACCCAATCCACAAGCCCCCTTTTCGGACCAAGTCCAACTGGGGGCTAATAAAAAGAAAATACACAGTGAGCAAATAGAGAGGACAGGGGATTTGAAGCCAGCATTATGTAATTATAAAGCAAGTAATCAAAGGCAACGTAATCACAAATAAGTACAATTAGAGTTGCTGGCAACCATCAAAGCTTCCAAGTGGTAATTAATACCTGCAGTTAAAAGAAGGACCCACGAGACACCTTCGTATTTAGCATTTTTGAAACCGGCAAAACAACAAACCTTTGAAAAGCTGTTTTTACTGTCAAAATGTTCAATTATTGTCTCGGTTGCTGTAAACGCCATCTTGGTTGCTTATGCTCATGGGCTCATCGTTGAAAGATTCACGTGATATGGTCACAAGAGTTCAAATGATAATCACTATTGTTTATATATACCAGTTTTCTCCATCAAATTCCTCAACTTTCCAAAGTCAAAAAGCGGTTAATTTTTATTGGCGTGTGCCAGCCATTTTGTACTTAAGGAAACACAAGGAACTTCAATGCAGGAGGAGGCCATTAAGACCCTTAAGCCTGCACAATCATGCAAACATCTTTGTAGCACCCCCACCCCCCCCCACCCACCTCCACAAATCTAGATCCAACTCGACTTTTAAACTTTCCAATGACTCTACTGCCCTGAACATTGCAGGAAGACCATTCCATGCATTCACCACTCTCTGAATGAAAGACCCCTGCCTTACTACCATCTTAACTCTTCCCCTTCTTTTCTCTGAAACTGTGGCCCCTTGACCTGTCCGTGTCCATTCTGCTAAAAAAAAAAAAAAACTCTTCTGCACCTCTTTTGTCTATCCCACTCATCATCTATCTATAATTCCAGCAATGTGTGTGTGTATGTGTATGTGTATGTGTATGTGTATGTGTATGTGTATGTGTATGTGTATGTGTATGTGTATGTGTGTGTGTGTGTATGTGTATGTGTATGTGTATGTGTGTGTGTGTGTGTGTGTGTGTGTGTGTGTGTGTGTGTGTGTGTGTGTGTGTGTGTGTGTGTGTGTGTGTGTGTGTGTGTGTGTGTGTGTGTGTGTGTGTGTGTGTGGCTGTGACCGCTGTTTCTCGACAACCACTGGTCCAATCTAATTGAAACTTGCCAGATATATTGCTGGGGACCTGAGGATGTGCCTTTTCAAGGTTTGATATTAATCGGACAAGTGCTTCCCAAGTTATGGCCATTTATTTACCAAACCAATGAGAAGACGCGTTGTTGCGTGGGCGTGGCCGATGGGGAAGGGAAGCTCAGCCGCGTTCGCCATTACAGGTTACAACGTACGGACTTCCGGATACATTACGAGTTACAACGTACGGACTTCCGGAGAGTGATGACTTCGTGTATTCTAATAATTTCTCAATTTCTTATGCGCATTTATAGATAAACACAATGCCCCAAGTTATGATCGTTTTCATATTAGACGGTGTATAAATTTCGGTAACATCAGAGTGCTGGTATGCTCCGAACCAGGAAGTAATTTTTTTTTCTCTCTCTTCTCTTTTTGTTTTTCCTTGCCATGACATTGCGAAAAGGTAAAATATGTTGGCGCTAATTGAATAATTGGGTATTAAAACTAAATTGCGAATAATCGTAACTGCCAATAATATTCGAACATCCGGGCCACGCACGTACGGGCACTCGAGAGCGAAGAAACGGCCTGCGTGGTTGTTGTTTGTTGCTCGCAGTTTGAATATATTTTTTATTTTTTTTATTTTTTATTTTGCACGTGCAGCCACGCACGTACGGGCACGTGAAAGCGAAGGAACGGCTTGTGTGGTTGTTGTTTCTGGCACTCGGTTTGAGTTTTTTTGCGGGGGGAGAGTTTGCACGTACGGCCACGCATCTACGGGCATGCACTCGTCTTAAACAACTTTCCAATGCAAGAAAGTCCTGTCTCCTTCAGCTACTCTTCACAACTTACTCTAGCTAGGCCTGGGATAAATCTAGTCACTTTACAGTGAACTCTCTCAATAGCAGCTATATATTTCCGAAGATGTGGTGACCAAAATGGAACACAACATTCTAGATGTGGACTCATTAAAATTCCCATACAGTGTTAACACTACCTCTCTTGTTTTACAATTTATCTCCCTGAAAATACAATCCAAAAACCTGATTACCTCTTCCAATATCTGCTTGGCACTTTGCGGTTTGCTTTCCCTCCCCCCCCCCCCCCCCAGCATCTATTACCAGCTCCAGATCTTTTGCCTGTTTCATATGTTCCAAGACTGCCCCTTGCATTAAAATAAACCCTTTTTCCATCATTCTTGTGCAACCCCAGAATGCTACATTTCCTTATGTTGAACTGCATCTGCTAATCTTTTGCCCAGTCCAAAGTATCCAGACTTTCATGAATCTGATCACCCCCTCTCTGCCGTCTACCTTACCAAAGAAATTTTTTTACAGAGATACTTCTTCTCGAAAACTTGAAACATCCTGATGAATGATTAATGTATCTGCATTTTAAAATTGATTGCATCAGTGGTTGTGAAGATCTTTGAAAAAAATATATATGATGAATCCAAGTTGGCCTCCAAGCGTTGACCAAATCAGATTAACTGAAGTAGGTGAACTACACCTGGTGGCTCGGAACCATCTTGTGAAGCTTAAATTGTACTTGGTGTAGCTGTCTCCCATAGATTGGAGTGACAAAATTTGGCGGAAATAAAAAGATAATAATCCGAGCAAAAACTAGAAGGGCACTCGGTAGAGCGCATACCTCCACCACATCATGCCTGATCCACGAGAACATACCGGGCCCATTATATTTTATAAATATCATGCTGTGCAGTACTATATCGTGTTTGGCCCCATCTCTCAATGGTGAAGAATCACTTTAAAAATTAAACAAGTCTCGTATCCAGATCCGGATTCGTATCTTCACCAAAATCGAATCAATTTGTCATGGTCACACACCCAACCTGTCCACAACATTTCATCTGGATCCGTCCACAACTTTTTGAGATATCCTGCACACAAACAAGCAGTCATAGACTGGTACTTAAGAAATCGTCAACTTGACCTCTGACCTTGTCAAATAAAAGCTGTTTCTAGAGAAGGTAGCGACGCAAACCAGAAGTTTCTACGATGATTCTGTACCAAACCATCAAAAAAAATCGAATGTTTGACCTCACCGTGACCTTGACCTTTGACCGATTTTGACCAAAATCTAATTAGCGCTAGCCATCACCCTCCTGAATTACGTGGTGTAATTTGACATTGGTAGCTTCTCCCGTTCGAGTTATCTTGCCTACAAACAAACACACAAACACACACACACAAACAGAGGCCGGAAGACATCAATATACTTACGAAATCTTTAGATTTCGTAAGTAACAAACACACAAACAGAGGGGTGAAAACATAAAGTCCTTCACCTTTGGTGGTGGAGGTAACAACAAGCCAACTGCTTGAAAATAAATACACAAACATCATCATCAGCATGCACGATTCTTTCATTCATTCATTCCATTTGAGTTCATTCCATTCCAACTCATCGTTGAGTCTCATGAAACTATTGCTGTATTTATAGACGAGGGAAGTTCTCATGAGGCACAACAGCTAATCTTAGACTCCACCGAGAAAAGTATGTTAAAATTTTGAAGAAAAACCAAGAAAAAAGTAGAGATTCAAAAAATATTTCCCAACAATACCCAACCTCAAAGAAAAAACAATTCAGAATTTTTACACAATTTAACACACCGACCGAGTACGATCCAACAAGGCTTTATCATAATCCATCGAGCAATGTAAAGCAACAAGGAGGTTTTGTTAACGACTAAAACACAATTCAAGTAGAAAATTATGTAAACCAAATGCTACATGAACATCAAAAAAAATCAACCATGTGTTGGTGTCGAGATTGAGAAAGCACCGCAAACTGTCAAGATCAAAACAACCAAAAAAAAAAAAATTACACTTCAAAAGATGTAATACCAACGCTGAATATCATCCTACCGGCTGCTGCATCCCCGTGCCGGTAAGGGAGAAGGATTTGGGCAGAGACCCGTGCGCATGAAGAGTGGACACCTGCTTTCTCATTTCGGCTGCTCTTGCCCTGCACACAACAGAATGCACTTAGTATGCGAACAGAAAGGACAATCGCACACCTTAAATGCCAAAATGAAATGCTGTGCTCCCTCTTTCTGTCCAATACTGGACCAATGACAAAACCGTTCTTACTATCTGCAATGGCTGGCAGGACAGACGAGAGGTACGCACATTCGCCTTTAAGCTGTCTAGCCTGTGTTCGAATCTTGACCCAGCTATAAACTGTCATCAGGGTGTTTCAGGGGCATGGCGCTTAATCGACGTGTGTGCCGTCCCTCGGTTCAACCTTAATCTGGGCGTCCTGTCTGCCAGCATTGGTTGCTGAAAGTTAAAGATCCCACGGTGTCCTTCTCAAAGACTAGGCGATCCATGGCCGGCACAATTAACAAATTCCAAAATCCTGCTCTAACCTACAAGGGAGCACTGCATCAGCGACACAGCTGATGACGCTACCCACAGCCATGTACCATATACGAAAGAAGACGACTACTTGTTACAACACATGCTTAACTACTCCCAAATAATACAATGTTCCACATCTCACCAACACCACCACCACCACCAGAATTTGTTGCACAAAGCAACCCGAGAAACCTCGCTCGGCTCACTGTTTACATTCTCACGCATAGTCTGACTCCAAAAACATAAACAACTAACTTAAACTGGCATTGCAACTTCAAAATTCATCTCCAGAAATCATTTTCAGCTAAAAACTGGATATGCAATAGTATTGCAGTCAGTCCAGTTCAGAGCACACGACTCAAATCTATAATTGCTGCTTTGAAAAGTAAAAAGTAATTTCCTGATTTTGACTTTGAAATCAAGATAGAAAAATAAAATTGGATCAATGGCAACTTTCAACGAGATTTCTCGACTCCTTTAATCATAAACAGAAAGCCAACAAAAATTGATTCCCAAATGCATCATTATGTCCATCCACACGGCAAGGATAGTCGCTGCCCAAGGGGCGCGTTCGTGTTGCTGAAGCATCTTCTTGGCACGAATTACACCGAACTGTTTGTTTGCCGTTGCCTTCCCAGTGGAATTCGAAATATGTCCAGGATTCTGTCGAGAAATCTCCTACTCTGCGTGAAACACATTGCGGCATGTTTGATATCCATGAGTATCCCCATACCGGCAGAAGGATCTCAAGCATAACACCTTTCCAAGATGATTCCTTGATGCAATTTCCTACCTGCGAAGTACCCAAGTTTTGGTTTATATTGTTGTGTCAAGTGAACCCACACTTGACACCTCAAAGTGGAGTGTGTTAAGACTGGTATTGGCTTAGTGGTTAGGGCGGTTGGCTTAGGATTCCTAGGGTCCTGAGTGCGAGCCCCGTTGGCTGCTGAAATAACACCAGGTGGGGTTGACTCTGCCTGCCATCCTTCCGAGGTCAGCAAAATGGGGTACCAGTGTATTGGTAGAGGGGCACAGCATCAGCGGTACAGCTGCGCTTCCAAGAAATGATAGCCACCCAGCAGCCAAGCTGCCATATGCAAGACCATTACAGTGAAGCGTGTAACTTTCGAGGGATCCTGCAAACCCTGCATCATGTAACGTCGTTAAAACGCACAGATACTGAAAGCCATCCAAAACATGCCAAGAACTGGAAGGGCACTCGGTAGAGCGCATACCTCCGCCACGTAATGCCTGATCCGTGAGAACATATCGGGCCCAATACATTTTTGAAATATCATGCTATATAATCGTTTTTGAACCCCAACAGTTCGGTGAAGAATCACTTTAAAAATTAAATAATTCTCATATCCAGATCCGGATTCGGATCTTCACCAAAATCGAATCAATTCTTCCTCGTCACACACCCAACGTGTCCACCAAGTTTCGTCCGAACCCGTCCACAACTTTTTGAGATATCGTGCTATATATATATCGTTTTTCGCCCCATCTCTCAATGGTGAAGAATCACTTTTAAAATCCTAGTAGTCGGATCCGGATCTTCACCAAAATCTAATCAGTTAGTTCTTGTCACACACCCAACATGTCCACAAAATTTCAGCCGGATCCGTCCACAACTTTTTGAGATATCCAGAACACAAACAGACAAACAAAAAAAACAAAACAATCAAAAATGTGTGTGGTCGCGAGGAATTCTTCCAAACTATCGACGCGTACGTATAAAATGAACAGGTAACCAAAAAAAAAGGGAGGGTGACCGAGAGCTCAGCAAACAAGTGTCAGCGTCAAGGAGGTTTCCTGGTCACCTTTCGACACGCAGACAACAAAATCGTTAGGCACAGGAGCGGCGTCTGGCGTTCGTGCACAGAACTCCGTGCACGGAAAGTACGGATTCAATCCTCGGAACAAGGAAACACAAAATTCGAAACGCACGCCACTTCTCGATCGGGGCGGATCAATCAATGAGCTGTGAACGCACGAAATGCAATCAAAACGGGCACGTATGACCGCGAAGTAGTTTGCTACTCCTAAAGCGCTCACCTGTTAATCTTTTGAGCGAAAGCACGGCGACCCTCAGTGCCTGCCATTGCTCCACGCCGAGCCGAGAGCGCACCTCCACTTGTCCGAGAAAGAACAGCGCCGAGCACCGCCTCTCCAGAGCTGCTCACTCCTCCCACCAAGGGTGTTTAACCACGCCCACAACTGCGCGCGGCCATGCCCTCACACTTCGGTGTGACGCGTTCACTCGGAGCAATCCCACTATTATTAAATACCAGGAGAAAGAGAGAGAGAGAGAAAAAGAGAGAGAGAGAGAGAGAGAGAGAGAAAGAGAAAGAGAAAGAGAAAGAGAAAGAGAAAGAGAGAGAGAGAGAGAGAGAGAGAGAGAGAGAGAGAGAGAGAGAGAGAGAAAGAGAGAGAGAGCGAGAGAGAAAGAACGAGAGAGAACGAGAGAGAACGAGCGAAAGCGGCGAGCGAAGAAAGCGAGCGAAAGCGAAGCAGCGAAAGCGAAAGCGAAGAAAGCGAAAGCCAGCGAAGCAGAAAGCGAAGAAAGCGAAAGCGCGAAAGCGAAAGCGAGAGAAAAGCAGCGAAAGAAGCAGCGAAGAAAGCGAAGAAAATAATGAAAATAATGAAAATAATGAAGAAAATAATGAAGAAATGAAGAAAATAATGAAAATAATGCAGAAAATAAGAAAATAATATGAAGAAATAATGAAAATGAAAATAATGAAAATATGAAAATAATGAAAGAAATAATAAATGAAAATAATAAGAAAATAATGAAAATGAAAATAATGAAGAAGAATAATGAAAATAATAATGAAATAATGAAAATAAAATGAATAATGAAAAAAATAATAAATAATAATGAAGAAAATAATAAATAATGAAAAATATGAAAATAATGAAGAAAATAAGAAAATAAGAAATGAAAATAATGAAAATAATGAAGAAAATAATGAAAAATAATGAAAATAATGAAAATAATGAAATAATGAAGAAAATGAAAATAATGAAATAATGAAAATAATGAAAATAATAATGAAAATAATGAAAAATAATAAATAATGAAAATGAAATGAAATAATGAAATAATGAAGAAATAATGAAAATAATGAAAATAATGAAAATAATGAAAATAATGAAAATGAAAGAAATGAAAATAATGAAAAATAATGAGAAAATAATGAAATGAAAATAATGAAAATAATGAAAATAATGAAATAATGAAAATAATGAAGAAAATAATGAAGAAGAAATAATGAAAATAATGAAAATGAAAAAATGAAAATAAGAAAATAATGAAGAAATAATGAAATAATGAAGAAATAATGAAGAAAATAATGAAAATAATGAGAAAAAATAATGAAATAATGAAATAATGAAGAAAATAATGAAAAATAATGAAAATGAAAATAATGAAATAATAGAAAATGAAAATAATGAAAATAAATGAAAATAATAATAATATGAAATAATGAAAATGAATAATAAATGAAATAATAATGAAAATAATGAAAATAATATAAGAAAATAATAATAATGAAGAAAATAATGAAATGAAGAAATAATGAAAATAATGAAAATAATGAAGAAATAATGAAGAAATAATGAAAATGAAAATAATGAAAATAATGAAATAATAAGAAAATAATGAAAATGAAAATAATAATAATGAAAATAATGAAATGAAAATAATGAAAATAATAATGAAAATAATAAAAATAAATGAAAAATAATGAAAATAATGAAATAATGAAAAAATAATGAAGAAAATAATGAAGAAAATAATGAAGAAAATAATGAAAAAATAATGAAAATAATGAAAATAATGAAAATAATGAAAAAATAATGAAAATAATGAAAATAATAATGAAATGAAAAATAATGAAAAAATAATGAAAATAATGAAAATGAAAATGAAAAATAATGAAAAGAAATAATGAAAATAATGAAGAAAATAATGAAGAAAATAAATAATAATGAAAATAATGAAATAATGAAGAAAATAATGAAAATAATGAAAATGAAAATAATGAAAATGAAAATAATAATAATGAAAAATAATGAAAATAATGAAAATATGAAAATAATGAAGAAAATAATAGAAATAATGAAAAAGAAATAAAGAAAATAATGAAAATGAAGAAAATAATAATGAAATGAAAATAAAAATGAAATAATGAAAAATAATAAGAAATGAAATGAAAATGAAGAAATAATAATGAATAATAAGAAATGAAAATAATGAAAATAATAAATGAGAAAATAATAATGAAATAATGAAAATAATAATAAATAATGAAAATAATGAAATAATGAAGAAATAATAATAATAAAAATGAAAATAATAATGAAATAATAAATAAGAAATGAAAATAATGAAAAATGAAGAAATGAAAATGAAAATAATGAAATGAGAGAGAAAGAGAGAGAGAGAGCGAGAGAGAGCGAGAGAGAGAGAGAGAGAGAGAGAGAGAGAGAGAGAGAGAGAGAGAGCGAGAGAGAGAGAGAGAGAGAGAGAGAGCGAGAGAGAGAGAGAGAGAGAGTGAGAGAGAGAGAGAGAGAGAGAGAGAGAGAGAGAGAGAGAGAGAGAGAGAGAGAGAGAGAGAGAGAGAGAGAGAGCGCGCGAGAAAGAGAGACTTTTATGTCCTTTTATTAAAAAAGTATAAAGGATAAAAATTCAATACAACAAAGCAAAGGATTATATACAAGAGTGGAAAAAAAAAAGAAGAGAAGAAACCAATTCAATTTTCAAGTAATCGATAAAGCATTGATAACAGTTTATACACAAGGAACACCCCCCAAAAAAAATACATTAGAGAGAGGAGAAGAAGATAAGAAGAGAGAAAGCATCACAGGCTCCACACGTACCGCCAGAGACTAAGCAACAGCCCCTTGCGTTTGCACGTGCGTGCCAAGCGAGAGAGCGAGAGCGAGAGAGAGAGATTGACTTCTTCCCTTTGTTTCGAGAAAATCAAGTTTCACATGGTGAAGTATGTTCGTACAATCATCAAAATGAATAACCAGGAAAGGAAGGGGAAACAAAGAGGTAATATTAAATTTATAAATTGATTCTTGGAGCACTACATAAGGATTGTTTCACACACCACCAGTTTTTAAATAAAGCAGGATCTTGAGTTTCAAACTCAAAAAGAACACGCGACGTAACCAATGCTTGAAAAATAGTAAAGACGTCATCTGCTAAAACATCAGTGTTCTGCAATTTTCGCCTCCTCGATAAATAAATGGCAAGTTTTGCTTCAGAACACAAAAAGTTTGCTAAAAGACATTCATTTTTACATTGATACAAGACATTAAAACCAAATATATAAACACAATGTGTAAAAGACAAACCGAGCCCCCGGATCACATGTGACATGATTTCAAAAAGCGAGGCCAACCTTGAACATTCAATGAAAATGTGAAAAATGGTCTCCGGGGTGTCGCAAAAGGGGCACAATTCCGAGTTTTCAGGACATATATGGTGGGACAGGCTGTTGCAAGGCAGGATGCTGTGCGCCAGCCGCCACTGCAGATCGCCCGAGCGCTTGACAATAGGTTCTCTGTACATCACCTGCCATTTTATTGTTGTGGAACGGTTAGCTTGAAGCAGCGCTCGCCAATGAGCTTGTGGCTCTGCAGGTTTGTCAGGAAAAAGGGTGAGAACACATAGATTGTACACTGAGGATTTCTCCATCCGCTTCAAGGGCATAAAAATTTGAGATAAAATTAACAGATTTAGGAAAGGACATTGGGAAAGATGGAGGGCATCTTCAATGTCTAGGTCCCATTTTAACCCGGTTTGCTTTAAGGTCCGTAGGATCACAGAGAAAATTCTGCCAATAACTCTGATGGACCTCACACTGGTGGCCACAGCAATGTCAGCTGCTGGCTTCCATCTATGTACAAGGGGGTTCCTGAGGTGTTCAACTCTGGTAACGCTGACATCAATAAACTTTTGCATAAAAGATCTGTCACTACAGACCCCATTAAAAAAAAGGATTTAAAAATATTGGTTCCTTTAACAAAAACATCTGAAGGGAGTAAGCACTGGTATCACGGCGAAAAGAAAACGCCTGCCATGCTTCCAGCCTACTTCGATTAAAAAGGGGGACCGATGTCATATCCTCGTGCTTCGTGTTGAGAAGAAAGAGCTCGTCCCCATAGCCAAGTTTCCCAGCTTGCTTAAGCAAGCAATGGGCAAAGGCTTTCCATGGGACGTCGGAGTATAGAAGCCTTCGTGCTGAGAGGAGGCGGAAAGCCATCACATTGCTCGTTACCTCTATTAGCCCCTGTCTACCCTCTGTAGTCGGTAGCTCAGTATTCTTGGCCGGAGCCAGTGCTTTCCCCCCCAGAAAAAAAGTCCACAAAAAGACTTTGAAGTTTTCTTAGGATAAAAGCTGGGGCCTGCAGTGCCTTAAAAACATGCCATAGCATTGATGCCGCAAGATTATTAATGACTAGAGTACGACCCCGGTAGGAAAGCTGCTTCAATAGTCCCCTCCATTTTGTTAACCGCTGCTCAGTTTTGGTAATCAGCGATTCCCAGTTTTTTGAAATAAAAACTGGAATTCCAAGAAAGACACTGAGGTAGTGTATTCCTTCATTGGTCCATTCAAGCTGCCCTGGCAGGGTTGGAGGGGGAGTCTCATTCTGTGGACCTAAATAAAAAGCTTTGCTCTTTTCCATATTAACTTTAGTCGAGCTTGCCAGGCTAAATTCCTTGACAGACTCAACCAAAGCATGAACATCGTCATCCAAGTGCACAATTGCACAGAGATCATCCGCATAAGCAATGGTTTTTACGGGATTTTCTAACGGCAGAGGATAAAACCCTTGTAGCCGCGTGCGTAAATGATGTAGTAAAGGTTCAATTGATAGGGAGTATAAAAGGCCAGACAGGGGGCACCCTTGACGGATACCTCTGGTAACAGGGAAAGGCTGACTTGAGATGTTATTTACTTTGAGCACACTAAAAATATTATTATACAATAGTTTGATATAGCAAGTAAAATTTTCCTTAAAACCAAACCCCCGTAAAACAGCAAAGAGATAAGAATGATCAATTGTGTCAAAAGCTTTTTCTTGGTCTAAAAACACCAGACCAACATTTCTATGTTCAGCAATACAAATATCGATCATGTCACGGACAATAAAAATACTATCGTGTATTGCCCTTTTAGGAATGCAATAAGATTGATCGGGGTGTACAATCTCCTCAATCAAAGGTTTGAGGCGGTTGGCAAGAACTTTCTAGAAAATCTTGAAGTCCATGCAGAGGAGCGAAATGGGACACCAATTTTTAAGTTGCTGGAGGTCTCCTTTCTTAGGTATGAGAGCGAGTGTGGCCCTGCGACAGCTAAGTGGTAACAAGCCTGACCGTAGGCTATCAACCAGGAGGTCAAGCAGCTCAGGTCCCAACAAATGCCAGAAGGCTTTGTAAAACTCTGCAGGGATTCCATCAAGTCCACAAGCTTTACCTGTGGGCAAAGTTTGCAAAGCAATAGAAAGTTCGTCAAGAGTCACTTCCTTGTCAAGTTTTTGACATGCAGATTCAGACAAGGTGGGCAAAGAGGTGGTTAAGGAACGAATCATGTCTTCCTTAGTGTTTCTGGCACAATACAAGTCAGAAAAGTATTGTTTGGTCAAGCTCCTGATGTCTTTTGGATCGTGTATTGCTCAGCCTCCTTGTGCCCGCAGCAAAGTTATTTGCTGGTTTCTCTTTTATTGCGCTTCTAACGCAAAAAAAAAAAACTTGGAAGGAGTATTATTAAAGCTGTAGTTCTCCATTCGCAGCCTTATTAGAGCCCCTCTGGCTTGTTTTGTACAGAGTTGAGCGAGGAGGGCTTTTGTCGTTGTTAGTAGAGAACTAGTCCTTTCAGCACTGGAAGTTTGAAGGCTTGACTGGAGAGACAATATTTATTTAGCAATTAGAGATTGCAGCGCAGATTCATTCTTGGTACAAAAGGAGCGATATTGCTGGCAAAAGGTCCTGATATGGGTTTTCGCATTGTCCCACCATTGTGCGAGGCAGGAGTAGGAAGGCTTCCGTTGTCGTAAAACTTCCCAAAAGGCTCGGAAGGCGACAGGAAAAGCGTCATCTTGCAGAAGACTCGCATTGAAGGTCCAATGAGCAGTGCCACGATTTCGAACCGGGGAAAGTATTTGAAGAACAACCATGTGATGGTCCGAAAAGCCACTTGGGGTGATGTCAACATGGTCGATGACATTTAAAGAGTCATTATTGATGTAAAATCTGTCTATCCTTGCAAGAGATAGCCGGCCATTTGCACATCGGCACCACGTGTATTGTCGTGCAGATGGGTTCTGGAGTCTCCATACATCCATAAGGGAGAATTTGGACAAAGCCCTCTTTAAGGGTGCCGTACTTGGTGGGTGGGGCTCTTCTCCATTACGATCAAGGGTGGGATACGATGTGCAATTAAAGTCCCCACACAGACAAACAAGACCATCAAAAACAAGGTGTGTGAGGAACATTTCTAACTGTGTAAAGAAAACTAGTCTTTCTGTGCTCGTACTCGGTGAATATACATTTATTAAAGTGTGTTTATAACCATTATAAAGGAAAATAACTTAAACTAAATGCCCTTTAATAAACTCCTTGAAAGTGACATTTTCAGGACAGAAAGAAGGATTTAAATAAATAGCCACTCCAGCACGAGGACAGGTCAAGCTACTAAAGAACCATTGTCTTTTCATGATGCGAGTCCATTCGCTCGAGCACGAAGAGCTACATCTTGTCTCTTGCAAAAGAACAACATCAAAATGGTTTTGCTCGACAAGCAACTTTACCTGAGCTTTGCGCAGGGGTGAACGTCCCCCATTTATATTTAAAGTTACTATAGAAAAGGTCATGGTGGCGGTAGGGAGGGGTTATCAGGTGAACGGAAGTTGGGTCGTGCTTGTAGCTCTTTCCGAGCTTTCAATACACACTTCCTAAGGCGAAATACTTGTGACTCAGTCACACCAAGTTGTTCAGCCTTGAGGAGGAGACGTCTTGAAGAGGTTATAAAGCCAGACAGGTTCAGGAAGGTTATAATCTTAACGTTTTTCTTTCGAAAAGTGTCCTGAAGAAACTGGAGAATTTCCATGGGTGATAAATCATCATCACCCTCCAGTTCCTTGGCTATTCCTGGGTCGTTCTCGACCTCGCGACCAGCACTAGAGGCAAACGACGAGGCCCCATCTGAGTCGTAATCCGAGTGGTTTTTATTTTTCTCCTCACACACTGAAGTCGATGCTCTCACAACGGGAAAATCGTCTTCTGCTAAAGGTGAAGCTGTTTCCACAGCGGGAGTTTTAAAGACCGTAACAGGGATTACCGTTTTTGTATTGGAGGCTTCGCACTCTCCTTCTGGGGCTGTTACTTCTTCCTCCTCCATTACCTCAGACACTTCGTCGTCAGCAGGGCGCGCGACGAGAGCAGGTTTGTGGTTCTTGATTTTAATGTCAGTGACTGGGGTGGTGACCACAACATCTTGGGGCGTTGCGCTCGGTCCTTGTTCATGAGAGGAATGAACGGAAACGTCTCCTCCCTTTTCAGTGAACACACTGAACCTATTCTGCAGCAGAGGACCATCTGCAGGAGCTTCTGTTTCTGGGATAGAAACATTGCGTTCGTTCGATGGCGCTATCTTTTTCGAACAGTTCGCCTGTGTGTCCTCACTTCCGCTTCCTCTTTTATAATTCCTCTTGGAGGACACGGTGATAAAACCCGAATCATCAGCCGGGGAATTATCGGTTTCCGCGCTCGAATGTGAAGGTCGATCTCCCATTGCAGACGCGCCATTATTACTAATATCGACTCTAGATGTGCCACTAGGATCGGCGCTTGTTCCTAACTGTCAAGATGTGCCACCGGATATATATACTTCGGGCAAGCACCTTTTAAATGTCCGAAGGCACCACACGTGAAACACGTCATTGTCTCTGTTGCGATGTACATTCGGTAATTTCGATTTTCAACTAACAACGTTGTTGAGGAATTGAGCAATTGAGCGTTGTTTTTTACCACCATGTAACAGTGCCGCCGGAAGGACATGATATGGCGGACTGTGGAATCCGAACGCAAACGAAAAGGAATCATGGAGATTTTTGACACCACCGTGCCAAACTGTTTTAAAACTGACAAGATCTGTTCGCTTTTAAAGAAAGGTGGCAAATTTGATAAAGTGATTTTCACCGCCGGTGAGTCCAACATACTAACGGTAACGAAAATATCTGGCGGTAAAGACAAACCGGTTTCAACCGCCTGAGCGACGTCGCGCTCCTCGGAAAGGAAAACAACAACTCGTTGGTTCATCTTTGAAGCTGTGAACACATTTTCAAAACCAACGAGTTCTCCCAAGCCCGTCACGACGTCCTCGACCCGAACTCCGTCGGGTGGACGAACTATCACCGCATTTTTGCGAGAAAGTGACTCGTAAACGCCATTCTGCAAACGACTGTTCGCCATAGCTGAAAACAAAGGAAGCAAAGACCTGTCACGAGCAGAATTCGCAGGCGAATATAAAATAAAATAATGAAAATATAAGGAGAAAAAAAAGAGTATAAGGAAGAAGCGAAACCACCGATAAACGGCAGGTCTATGAAAACAAGGCAGATGAAAAGTAGGCCCAGAAACCTAAGGTTTCAAGGAAAACCCACAAAGCACCTTTCGTGCGTGCTCTCCCTCTCTCTCTCTCGTCTCAGCAGGAAGGGAAAACAGGGGGGGAAACTCCACAAACACGAACAGTGATACAGAGGGAAACCAAATGGGGATAGGAACGACAACAACACAACACAGTACTCACAGCTGCACACACGAAGCCGCCATGATGCCACACCCACGCACGACTCACCAACGACCAGCAGGGGGAGAGAGAGAGAGAGAGAGAGAAAGAGAAGAAAAAAAAGAGAGAGAGACCTGCACCTCGTGCGGAAGGAATTTAGAGTTTAGAGTTTAGAGGCGAGCCCAGGTACTATATTTGAATAATTACATTTCATTAATCATGGATAATTTAGTAGGCAATACTACAATAAACCAATGTCACCCGCAGGGTGACCCATATCTTGCCAAAAGGTGACCACGTGTGACTTCTTAAAGGTCACACTGAGGTGAACAGAGCTGCTATCCACCAGGAGCGACTCCTTGAGGAATATCTGCCTACGAGAGATTCCGATGAGAATCGTTCTACAGAGTAACCATGAAAAATATGCTTTTACCTCATAACGTCACCAAATGACGTCATAATGTCTCAAGCTTGACATATCTAGAAAGCACTCATCGAGGTGTTCAATTTGAGGTTCTACACGATATGGTTCCTAAAACTTGAAAATTTGACCTTGGGGTCAAATATGTTTGACCTCAGGTGCTAACCATGAAGGTCAAGGCCAATCGCCACCAAAAATTAATCAGCTGAGCGCCAGACCATGAACTATATTCCCATGAAGTTTGAAGACGATCCGATCAAAATTACTCAAAAAATAAGGGTTTCGTCGACTCCCCTGATTTGTGCCAAAGTGACCTTGACCTTTGACCTTGATCTTCAAAATTTTGTGCACTGAAAGGGACCTCTATCGGCCTCTGATATGCGAAGTTACAAAAATTTCCGATGAAAACTGTGCTCTGCAGAATTTTTTATACGTGATTACAGACAAACAAACAAACAAAAAAAAGAAAAAAAAACATACAAGCTGACTAACATATCTTGCAAAAACTTCGTTTTGGCAAGATAATAATAATAACTAGCCGAAACCCCATCACAGACAGATTCCGTTCATTCAACCACCCTCACCAGCTCACCCATACGAGGGACATGGACTGGACAGGGCGTTCTTGTCCCCGCCTACTCATCCCCCGCCCCTGCCCCCATCCCCCCCGCTTTTGATTTGCTTACCCCCGCCCAAAAATTTAATTACCCCGGCCCTGCCTCTTCACTCCCCCGCGCCCCCGAGTCTTGATTCCCCGCTCCCCGTCTCTTGATTCCCCGCCCCACTCGCCCCGGGCCCCCGCCCCTCTGTCCACCCCCTCACACTCCACCCCACCTAATTCAACCCAGCCCCCGCCCACTCATCCCCCGCCCCATTCCCCCCCATCTCCCGCTTTCAATTTGCTTACCCCACCCCAAAAATTTGCTTACCTTGTCCCCCGCCTCTTCACTCCCTGCCCCCGCCTCTTCATCCTCCGCCCCGTCTCTTCATCCCCCGCCCCGTCTCTGCATCCCCCGCCCCGTCTCTTCATCCTCCGCCCCGTCTCTTCATCCCCCGCCCCGTCTCTGCATCCCCCGCCCCGTCTCTTCACTCACCGCCCCGTCTCTTCACCCCCGCCCCGTCTCTTCACCCCCGCCCCCGTCTCTTCACCCCCCGCCCCGTCTCTTCATCCCCCGCCCCCATCTCTTCACCCCCGCCCTAGTCTCTTCATCCCCCGCCCCCATCTCTTCACTCCCCGCCCCCGCCTCTTAATCCTCCACCCCCGCCTCTTCACTCCTCGCCCCCGTCTCAACGAAAAGTCTTTATTCTGCTTCAGAGTTGAACGTTGACTATTGTCACGATGTGCGATGCACTCTTACAGGTACGAAGTTTCTTTCAGTCCAGGTCACAGTACCGAGAAAAACGTGACGCGACCGCCAGGAAAAACAAAATTGGTCCTTCAGTATTAATATATAGAAGATACAATATTTCTTGTTACATTTTTTGTGTCAAATTCACATTCTGAGGTAGTCAGCATGTGCAGAAGAGGGTTTTACATTGCAGACGCTATTTTCGAGGAGTGGAATTACACCTCTCAGCGGTGACGGTCTGTCGACGACGGACGTGATGACGTCACCGAATGACCGATGATCTCATGACGTCCTAACGCCTCTCAGCGGTTACGTCACACGTCACCATGTAAACGAATGTAAAACGAAAAGTGTTTATTCTGCTTCAGAGTTGAAAGTTGACTATTGCCACGATGTGCGATGCACTCTTACAGGTACGAAGTTTCTTTCAGTCCAGGTCACAGTACCGAGAAAAACGTGACGCGACCGCGAGGAGGCGCACAAAATTGGTCCTTCAGTCTTAATATATAGATACTGCCTACCACCGTGTGGTGCAATGCAATACACATTTACGCCGAGAGAATTGGGGTCTTCCCCGACCCTGTAGAAATGTTTTCTTGCATCTCCATTTGCCAAGAGGATTCCAATGGTAAGCAATACTGATGGGGTTACTACTGGTGGGGCTGATTATATCGATGGACAGACAGACAACACAACTAATATATATACGAGGTGTGCTCAAAAAGTATCCAACCTTAATTTTTCGTGCGTAAACAAATGAAGCGAGGGAGGCGTGGTTTGGTGCACGTATGTAGGCGATCCGAATCCGTATGCGTGAATATTTTCCCGCCTGCAGAAGCTGTCAGTCGCCGACAGACCGCCGATGAGTGAGGAAGTGTAAGTGAGCGCCGTTGGATTTTCGTTTTTGACAAAATGACGCAAAAACTTGAACAACGCTACTGCATCAAATTTTGTGTAAAGCTTGGCGATTCCCAAGTGGAAACGATCCGCAAGATACAACAGGCCTTTGGGAACGAAGCAATGGGCACCACACAGATAAGAGAGTGGTACAACCACTTCAAAGATGGTCGCACATCAGTGGAAAGTGAAGCACGTTCTGGTTGGCCCTCAACATCCCGAAATTAGATAGTCATTGACCAAGTGAGGACCCTGCTGATGCAGGATCGTCGAATCACGATCAGAGAACTTGCAGACGAGGCGGGCGTCAGCATTGGATCCGTTCATTCAATTGTGACTGAGGATTTGGGCTTAAGGAGAATCTCAGCGAAGTTCGTGCCAAAGCTGCTAACGATCGAGCAGAAGCAACTTCGTTTGGAGATCGCACAGGACATGCTGGAGACTGTGAACAGCGATCCCAACTTCTTCAACACAGTGATCCCTGGCGATGAGACCACAGTGATCCGTCATTTTGTCAAAAACGAAAATCCGACGTCGCACACTTACACTTCCTCACTCATCGGCGGTCTGTCGGCGACTGACAGCTTCTGCAGGCGGGAAAATATTCACGCATACGGATTCAGATCACCTACATACGTGCACCAAACCACACCTCCCTCGCTTCATTTGTTTACACACGAAAAATTAAGGTTGGATACTTTTTGAACACACCTCATATATATATATATATATATATATATATATATATATATATATATATATATATATATATATATATATATATATATATATTTCTATACACTGTACAGTACTAGCAGGGGTACCCAGCGTTGCCCAGTGGGTATCTCACGTTGCCCAGAGCTGTCTGTTCTATCCATTGGGATTTTGAAGAAATCAATTTGTTATTTGTTCTATTTTTGTGGGTGCCTAAAACACTACCCTAACCCATTAAAGAATGGGGTCGGGTATCATTTAATATTGCCTTTCACATCGCTACAAAGGCTTTGACACAATACAGCGATAAACAAAAAAAAATTAACGAAGTGTTTTCTCCAATTTTTCAAAAAAGTTTTTCTGTCGAAAACACTACTTGGCACTCACTAATGAACCTCTGAAAGTTTGACGAAGATCCATTCAGCCATCTCTGATAAAAATTGGTCACACACACACACACACACACACACACACACACACACACACACACACACACACACACACACACACACACACACACACACACACACACACACACACACACACACACCGTAGTATCAAAGATACTGTGTGTGTGTGTATATATATACATATATATATATATATATATATATATATATATATATATATATATATATATATATTGTTGTGGTTACCAGATTCGCAAACCACCATTCAGGTCCCTTAGGTGAGGTATCTCGGTAAGTACATGTGTAGTTAGGCCCAAACCCGTTGTCTAGTGGGAATACATGTCATTTATACGTGCTGCGACTCTTTAGGATAGCCGTTTTTCTTTTACTATCTTTATTTTGGACCAATCGCCACCATCACAACCACAACAACAACCACCAACCACAACGCCGCTTCACCACAACCGCCATGACCTTTACCGTCACAACTCGCCACCATCGCATCACCGTCATCTCGCGCCACTCATGGGCACCGATGCTGGACTCGTGTAGGGCGCACGTTGACCAGCGTGTACAAAATCACGGATTTTCTGCTTCAAAAACGGATCGAAAACGACACACGCCCACTTTTGCCGTCCAATCGGTGAGCGAGGGCGAATTGGCCCGCCCCCCCAGGGCGATCGATATATGCAAATTTGTGGATCAAAAGCCTTCACGCCCACTTTTTGTCGGGCCAATGGGGAGCGAGGTGAAAGGTCAAAGGGAGGGGTCAAAGGCGAAGTTACGGGGGATAAAAGGACGGTGTTCGTCAGTCAAAGGAGTCGTAAAAGTCGGAGCGAAAGAGTCAGCAGAACGGAGGCGAAGGAGTCGGAACGAGGCGAAGGAGTCGGAACAGAGAGTCAAGACTTCGCGGGCGGTGGAGCTGCTCGTCGTGTGCGTTGGAGTCGGAACGGAGGGGACGAGCTGTGGAGAGGCGGCGAGTCGGACGAAGGGTGCTCGCGTCGTGCAAGGAGCTGCGCGCCCGAGGGAGGCCGGCAGCGCGACCTGGCCGAGGTGGAGACGCTCGTCGCACATAATAAAGATCCTCTATACCCCGAGCATCAGCAACCCCCCTCCTGTTTCCCCCCGCGCTGAGATAGTGCGACCAAGGGGGCCCCGTTCCCACCCCCCTGCCAGGCACTGTCCACGAGGCCCGCGGGTTGCGGGGCCATCGCCGCTCCGCGTCTCATCACCAAACGGGTAGGCCCGACCCGGTCTCGGCCCCAGGCCTACCTCATTCTTGAGGTATTTCTTTTCCTTGGTTTTGGGTATGTGTTGTCGGCGCCGTCTGTGAAGTAGAATTGTATAAGTGTTGCCGTGTGCTCGGTAGTCGGTATTAGCTCTGCACTGTGTTTTCACTTTTATGTTTGCTTTTTGTGTAAATGGAATTGTGTTTTCTTTTTTTTGTGTGCATTTGGTGGAATTGTATTTGTGTGCTTCCCGTGTGCCGCGAATAAATGTGCTTTATTGTTGAACTGTTTTCCCGCTTCGCTTCGTCTTTTTCCCCATTGAACCCCCATCTTGCTTCACGTAAAGGGTTGGTAGTGGGCTGAGTACGCCCGATAATTAATCGAACCGTCGAGGTCGACGATAACACCGCTCGGTTATTCTGATAGTACGGAACGGGTCGCTTAAGTGGCCCGTGTCCGAAGTCGACCTGCGGCGAGGTGCGATCGCCCGGTCTACCCTCCGCGTGGGTACTTAGGTAGTTCGAATTTGGCGAGCAACCCTATCCCACGCGGGGGCTGATTGGCTCGATCGCGGTGAGACCGAAAGGTCCACCCGTGACTGGTTCCCGGCGTTAGTCCGAGAGGGTCACGACTGGATTGTCCATCCGGTGGGCGACGTGCCGCGATTCGAGTTACGTGGCCGTCGCACGCCGGCGGGCGCGAAGACCGCAACAATATATATATATATATATATATATATATATATATATATATATGATGATGAATGTATAATGTCTCACAAAGCTGCCTTCGAGCCTCTTAATCGCACCATGCAAGATCTTCGACATGACAGAAGAATGGGTGGAGCGACTGGTATTAGTTGGGGGTTTTCGACAGATGCTGCCAGTCATTCCACATGGAACCAAAGCCGATGAACTGCAGGACTTCCTCAAAGCCTCGTACATTTGGAACAGCATTCAGCGACTCAGCCGAATGACCAACATGCGAGTGCTTCTAACAGGTGATTCATCTGCTGTGGCGCTTGCTGCAAGCCTGCTCAAAGTGGGAAATGGAGCCTTGGCATCTGAAAATCAAGATGGAAATATCTCGATGAACAATATTGGGAAAACAGTTGCAACATTTCAACAACCATAAGATGCAGTATTTCCAAATGTACATAACTTCAATGACCACAAGTGGCTATGCCAAAGAGTCATCTTGGCACCAAAAGATTATGCCGCCAATTCCACAAACAGAGAGAGGCCTTCGTACACAGTTACCTGGCACTATGCAAACGTACAACTCGGTTGACACTGTATCAGATACAAATGAAGCAGTCCACTACCCCACAGAATTTCTTAACTCTCTGGAATTACCAAGTGTGCCTCTTCACACACATGCTCACAATCTGGAGCTCAAGATTGGTGCACCCATTATGCTTCTCAGGAATCTGGACCCACCAACACACTGCAATGTGTCATCAATGATCATTCATCAATGATCTCTCGGACTATCTGGAAAATCCTCTATTTCTCTTTGCCGATGACTCAACCCTCTGCCGTACCATCTGTCATCCCTCAGACCGGCAAGCAGCAGCTTCTTCGCTCACTGCAGATCTGGATAAAATCACAAACTGGTCCAACACGTGGAACATGTCTTTCAATCCAGACAAATCTCACACTCTCACTATGTCTCTTCGAAAGGACCGTTTACAAAACCCCCCCATCCACTTTCTCAACAATCCTCTGGAAGAAGTCTTTTCTTTCAAGCTTCTGGGTCTCACTATCTGCCATGACCTTTCCTGGGAAAGTCACATTTCCAACCTTGCCTCAAAAGCCAGTCGCCGAATGGGAATCCTCCGTCGTGCAAAGTCCTTCCTCGGCCCTCTTGAGCTCCTGACCACTTACAAAGCTTTTGTCCGTAGCCTGATGGAGTACTGCTCTCCCCTCTGGGCTGGTGCTCCTGCCTCCCACCTTTCTCGACTTCACGCTGTCGAAACCAGGGCTTTTAAGATCATTGGCATCTCCCGCAATGAAGCTGAGTCTTTGGGCCTCTCACTCAATCACCGCAGGTTGGTCGGTGGTCTTTCTGTCTTCTACCGACTCCTCTCCAGCCTTGCCCCCCCTGCTCTCTCTGCGATTTGTCCCAACCACATTTCCACAGGGCGCTCAAGGTCCGCCAACAACCCCCTTCTGGTAAAACTACCAAAATCACGAATCACTGCTCATCTTCACTCTTTCATTCCTCTTTTTCCCGCCTTTGGAATAAACTTCCTCACTCTATTCTTTCCCATTCTTCCCTTCAGGCTTTCAAAACAGCTGTTCACCACCACCTCTTATCTTCCCCCATCCAATTCCTCGATCTTTTCTACCCCCGATAATCCACCCAAGCCCACTTCCTTCAATTCTCCTGCTTTCCTTCCTGAAAGTCCCTTTAATGTCCATCTTCCCCTCGCCATGTTCCCCGTCCCATCCCCATCCCTCTCCCTTCCACAGTTCACCTGTGTCTGTTCCCCAATGTTTTGTCCCTTCCACTCCCGCCCCTCTTGTCTCATGCCTCCTTGCTGTGAGTTGTGTGTTAGCTCTCATACGAGCCTCGACCAAGGTATACAAAAAAAAAAAAAAAAAAAAAAAAAAAAAATGGAACACGTTTGACTGTCAAGGAGCTTATGCCACATGTCATTGAAGCCACAATCATGACTGGCCATGCAGCAAGACAGGATGTCTTCATTCCACGCATTCCAATCATCCCATCTGACTTGCCAATTCAATTTAGAAGGCTCTAGTTCCCTGTCCGCCTCAGTTTTGCCATGGACATCAACAAGGCAGGAAAATCGCTCAAATTTGTTGGCATCAACCTGCAAAGCCCATTATTTTCTCATGGCCAACGCGATGTTGGTTGTTCCAGAGTTGGCAATGGCAAAAACCTTTTCATCTTAGCTCCACATGGAGAAACATGCAACATAGTCTATCCTGAAGCTCCACAGTCTACAAGGATATATATATATATATATATATATATATATATATATATATATATATATATATATATATATATATATATATATATATATATACATATCAAACTCTGATAAAATGTGATGTGAAATCCTCAGTGCTGAAGGATAAGAAATAAAGTTGGAGAAGAAAGGCAGAAAGAGGAAAGAGAAGAAAGGAAGAGAAAGAGAAGAAAGGAAGAGAGAGAGGAAAGAGAAGAAAGGCAGAAAGAGAAATGCAGAAGGAGGAAGACAGAACAATGAAAAGACAACAAAGAACAAAGGAAGAAGGAGAGGCTGATGAAAGAAGAAAGATACATGAAGAAAAAAGGCAGGACAGAAAGATGACAAAAAACAAGTAATAATAAAAATCCAGAGCAACTGAAACTTCTCAACAGCTAATCAATATTCGAAGCAAACACAGCAACAATGACTGCATTCTGCCCTCTTGTACCTGCAATCTCCCAGTCATTGTGTTGTACTTCAGTCCATTGTCCATATTATCTGGATCAGGACACAGTTCAAGCCAATGAAACCTTTGCCGCCCCTTTGTGAAGCGGGGCCATTTCCGTAAAATACAAAACACACAGGAAATGGCGCTTTGTGTTGAGGCGCGGCGGTGATAGTCATGTTTAACCCTCGATCAGTCAAAGATCCCCAGGGGGTTAAACACGGCAAGGTAAGCCTTGGTCTTATTTTCTGTCTCCCACCTGTCTGTCTTTCTCTTTCTTCCCACCTGCTCCTCTCTGCTCCCCCGCTTTCCCTCCCTCTCCTCTCTGCTCCCCTGCTTTCCCTCCCTCTCTCCCACCCCCCACCCTCTCTGTCTCCCAACCCCCACCCTCTCTGCCCCTCCCCCCGTCTTTCTCCCTCCATCCCTCTCTGCCGCCATTCTTCCTTTCCCTCTATCCAGTCCCCCCCCCAGCCCTATCTCTCTGACCCCTCTCTTAGTATTCCTGTCAGCGAAGCGACGGGTGATATTTGCTGGTATATGTTTCTATATTTATACGAGCTGGAGTACCCGGCGTTGCCCGGTAGAAAAAATAGGAATAAGAAAGTGGGTAAATTGTGGTGCATAATATATATCACATTTAATTTGGATATATTTCACATTTCTTTGTCGTTGTCAGCGTTCGTCATCAGTGCCATGAGGCTGTCACGGAAGTTGTTGTAGTTATCAGCAAGCAAATTATTTTGCTCCCGGCGGATAAAGCCCAGTCGCTCTGTCTCGATCTTGCAGTAGACATCGACCAGTCCATTAGGGAACGGGACCGTGGTGGTTGTTCCGCATTGGCTCCATCATTTCCTCTCTCTTACACTCTTTGGTGTGAATTTCTGAAGCACGGGCCCCTACGTGAGAGAAGTTTCATATTTGTGGCCGGGATGACCACCTACAAGCGATCTCAACCAGCTATGGATGACTCTCCTCTGGCTCCCTGTATGGAATGTAAGACTTCTTTGGGGAATCGCGATGATTGTGTCCAATGCTCGACGTGCGGATCGTGGACGTGCATCGCGTGTTTGATGGGTTGCACCAAGGCTGTCACTGAAACCAAGAAGAAAGACGCATCTCGAGTGCTCGGTTGCGCGGGCGTGGTCTACACGTGCGAAGAAGTGCCAGGAAAGCTCCGATCCTGTCACCGCCGATCTCTACGCGGCTCTGCTCAAGATCGTCACGGCCAACTCACAGCAGATCGCCTCGTTGTCGGTAATGATCGCAAATCTGACCACTCAGGTCGCGGCTCAGAAAGTTGTTGGGAATCAACGACAGCAACAACAACAACCATTCGACATGGCCCAAGTCGTGTTGGCCGCGTCCCAGGCGGCCTCGGAGACCATCATGGAGCAGATGGAGTTGAAGGAGAAAAAGCCCAACCTGGTCTGTGTCGTCTGGAAGGAGGACACCACCTTTGGCGTGGGACAACGAGCAGAACGAACGCGACCGGGTGATCATCGACCGCCTGTGTGACCAGCTGCGCATCAAGAAGGAGCTGGTGGTCAAGAACTTCCGTGACGGGCCGAAGCACTACCATGGATCCCACGACCGCAAGGATCGGATCATGAAGGTGGTGTTCAGCGACTCCACGGCGCGCCAGATGTTTCTGATGGGGGCGAGCTCGCTCATGGCCGGGGATGCGGAGGTAAAAAACGGCAAGTTCCACGCGTTGGTCCGACCCGACCAGACGGCGAAACAGAGGAAGGTCGACCGCGATCTGCGCACCGAGTTGAAGGCCAGGAAAGATGCCGGAGAGCTCAACATCTACATTCGTCGCGGTGAAATTATGTCCCGACGTGGGGGCGGCTCGGGAAACTCGGCGGGCCTGAGCATGTTATTCCGTTTTACCTTACTAACTTTCGTAGTATTTTGCAAAAAAGAGCACGATTTGCTGTTTCTGACTACAAAAAATCCTGAAAATGTTTTTTTAAACACTGAATCATGATTAAATGAGACTATCCCGAGCGGCTTTTTCAGTCGGTTTTCGAATAGAATGACTTTGTTGTGTATCGTTGTGACAGGAGTCAGGAGGAGGGAAGGGAATGACATGGTGGGGGTGTTATAGTTTTAATTCCAAAGAAGTATACAAATTTTGAGGTAAAAGTTGTAAAATCCAAATTTTTCGAGTCCCTTTGGGGTACAATTTTTCGAGATCATACGGCGACAAAAAAGTTAATTTTTGGTGTTTACTATAGATCTCCTTTTTTCCCACAGAACGATTCGATTAATGCCGTGATCAATCATGTCCGCACTAATTATGATCCTTTTTCCTCGTTTGTGCTTTGTGGTGACTTTAATTTACCAGGTTTAAAGTGGGACGGTATCTCAGTAGGAAACAAAAATGAGGAAATGTTTAGTGAGTCTATGTTTGAGATAGGCTTGACTCAGCATGTTCATGTTCCGACGCATGTAGGTGGAAATATTCTGGATTTAGTTTTTGTGAACAACTTATTTCTTATTCATCAGTGTGAAGTAGAACAGTTTCATGATATCTCTGATCATTTTGCAATTTTTTTTTAAATTGCGTTTTTCAAAGTAATAAGCGATCTGTTAGTCGGAATGACATACCTGACTTTAAAAATGCAAATTATGCGGAAATTTCTCGTGAATTATGCCTTTTTGACTGGACAGCAGCCTTTTCTTTCTGTGTGAATGTAGATCAAATGTGGGAAATTCTGCACAATTATTTAATTTTCCTCGTCCTAAAATGGGTCCCGTTCTGTCCCGTTCGTCCAAAAAATTGTAATTGGTCCTCTGAAACCTCTTGTGCTTACGAGAGACAATGGAGCACTCATCTTAGGTATATAAAAAATCTGGAAAAGATAAGCAAAAACTGGAATGGAAGGCAGCAATTAGGCATGCGAGATTTTTGAAACGAAAAGATATTTTTATGCAAGAAAATGGAGTTCTTAATTCGGAACAAATTAACAAATTCTGGAGTTATATAAAGTCAAGGTTAAGTAACAGATCGGTTATTCCGCCTATGGTCGGTGCAGACGGAAATATAGTGGTAGATTACGGTGAAAAAGCGAAAATATTTAACAGTTTTTTTTGTTTCGGTTTTCACTGAAGATGAAGGTAAACTGGTAAATATGATCAACCCTGATCATATTAGGTCTCCTCCTTTGCCTGTGTGTGATAGGCTGAATGTTTTTGAACATATTAAAGGTCTTTCGGCTAAATTTTCGTCTGGCCCAGATTCTATTCCTCAGAATTTCTTGGTTAAATTAGCACTTGAGTTGTCGGAGCCTTTGTCTGGAATTTACTCGTTGTCTATTCACTCTGGCATTTTCCCTTCTAATATAAAATAGCGAAAGTGGTTCCTTTGCATAAGAAAGGCATCATTCCAGTAGTGGAAAACTATCGTCCTATCAGTTTATTGAATGTTGCTAGTAAGCCTTTAGAATCGATTATTCATCAGTATATTTTAACACATTTGAATCAGAATAGTATCATTGGGGAGTGCCAACACGGTTTCTTACCAAAGCATTCTACAATAACGCAGCTCATCTCCTGTTTGGATGACTGGACTAAGATTGTCGATCAAAACAATACTGTGGATGTTATTTATTTGGACATAGCAAAAACTTTTGACTCAGTTAGTCATACAAAACTCATTCAAAAAATGACCGCCTATGGTTTTAATGTGAAAATTATCAGTTGGGTTAGAAATTATTTGCTTAACAGATCTCAATTTGTACAGGTTGAAGACGCTGTTTCTGAGAATCGTCCGATTAGCTCTGGGGTTGTACATGGCTCTTTAATTGGCCCAGTCCTTTTTTTAATCTATATCAATGACATTGTGAACTATGTGAAAACAGCCTCTTTAAAGTTGTATGCGGACGACGCAAAAATATATATTTCATATCCAAGAAACGAGCAAAATGTTAAACTTAAAGAAGATTTGAAACAAATAATGAGCCTGCCAGACAATGTGCAATTGAGAATCGCAGTAAATAAGTGCTTCGTTCTTCAAATCGGTCATGGAAATGCGAAGACACAGTATGAAGTCCAAGATTTTCCAGTTTCCTCGGTTAAATGTATGCGTGATTTGAGCGTAATTGTTTCGGACGATCTTAAATTTAGTGCACACTGCAAAATGATAGCACAAAAGGAATTCATCATGGCTGCTTTAATTTTGAAAGTGTTCCGTTGTAGAGATAGAAACTTTCTGGTGAAAATGTTCATCACCTTCGTTCGGTCACTTTTGGAGTATGCTACAGAAGTGTGGAATCCGTGCTTAATTAAAGATATTGATTGAATTCAGCGTGTTCAGCGATCCTTCACGCGTAGAATTCCAGGAATGGCTGGATTATCTTATCCAGATCGTTTGAAAGTACTGAAATTGGAATCCTTGGAACATAGAAGAGTAGTAAGGGACCTCGTTTTTGTGTATAAAATCCTGTTTGGTTTAGTTTCTTTATCTTTTTCAGATTATTTTGAAATGGCTTCGAGGTCAGGTCAACAGAAAAATCATGAATATTGCTTGAAATGGATTGGAGTGAATAAAGAAATTCGAATTTTTTTTTTGCAGTTAGAACCATTCCAATTTGGAATGCTTTACCCTCACAAGTTTTTGAAGTCCGTTCAGTGTCAACTTTTCGCCAGCGAATATCAGTTCTGGACTTCTCACAATTTTATCGAGGCATGGCCACGGCCGGAAATCAGCCTTGTCGTTCCCTGGCCTTGATACCCTAAATTACAGTAAATGATTTTTTTTTAATTACATTTTTACCTCGCATAGGAAATGTTTGTGCGATATCGGGTTTTTTGTAATTTGAAGCTTTTATTGTTCGTTGTTTATTTTGTTTTGTTTCTTTTTTAACTAACATTTTGTATCAGGCCAAAGAATAAAGCATTCTTTCTTTCTAGAAACTGCTGAAAGAGTCGTCGCATCTGCAGAATGTAGTTGCCCTCTCTCACCATGATGTGGTAGCTGTAGTACTGCAGTTGTGTGTGTTTTCGTCCATCCTGTCCAGTAGCAGTCCTGGCCACCAGATGGATGCTGTAGCCATCTATTCCATAAGGGAACACCATGGGATACTGGAGTGCATCATAAGATGCATGCAACTCACTGATCCTTTAAGTGCCCCATCGCGAAGTCTGAGGAAAATGTCTCCGGGTTCTGTTGGCTCATTGTCCATTAGGATGGCGACTTCTGGTGCAGACTGGGCGTTGTAGCGGCGTGTGTGCTCTCCTTGCGGTCGCTTGTTCTCTCTGATGATGATCTGGTGCTCTTCAGAGTTACCTCCTTCTGCAAGTATATCTCTTGCAGTCTTGAGCTCACGGACCAGATGGTTATTCTCATGAAACCACTTTGTGAGCATCTCAAGGATGTGTGGTTTGAGGCCACTGTGGTTCCTGGCAGCCAACTCCTTGGTGTGTGAGTCCAGGAAGTAGACCTGTAGGAAGTTTGACTGGCTCTCTTCCGGCAGGAGCAAGCTGCCAATGCGGTGGAACACTTGACCTTGGATCCGGAAGCTCGGGTTCCAGCCCTGGACTTCAGCTTCCTTGTGCCCGAAGCTCGTCATCGCAAAGCTGCCATTATACATCCAAATGTTGTCAAGGAAGTGTTTGCTGAGGGGACCTTCGCCTGAGTGAAGTTCCTTCAGCAAGAAAGGAAGGTAGGAGAGTGCTCAAGGACGACCTTGCCATCGCCGCAGCACACACCCTTGGTCTCTCCTTTGAACTTGTAAGCAGAGCAGTGGGTGCAGACTTGGTCCATTCAGCCGATGTCTGCATGAGTTGTTGGGTCAGCCGGGTCATACGTGATTGCCACCCTGTTGGCATTGTTGTGCTCTTGTGCCCGGGCCAGTGCTCGTGCTTCTGCAGTGCGGTGACGCATTGCCTCAAGTCTTGCATCACACTCTTCCTCAGTCTCATTTGCTTGCCGCTGTTGTTGCCAATGAGCCTGTTCATTTAGCCTGGCATCTTGCTCCTCTTCAGTCTCCTGTTGTCTCTTAGTGTGTTTTCGCTGAGCTGCAGTTGCCTTGGGACCAATGGAGCTCTTCCTTTTTCAGGGCATCTAAAATCAGAAAGTCAAATTTTGATCAGAAACTTTGTAAACGTTCACTGATCTGTCCATCCACTGGTCTGTCTTTGTCTTATTTTGATCAGGTTGTGAATAAAAAAAGTCGCGACGTGGAAAATCAATCAATTGTAGCAGAAAAATTTAAACGGGCAAAAAATAAAAAAAATTTAAAAATCGATGAAGTTTTTTAAACATCTATGGTGTGCTGTCGTACCTCGGAGATGTGCTGATTCCGAATATGCCTTTAGTTTTGCTCTGGAATGCGTAGTTCTCGAGTTATAAGAGAACAAACAAACAAACATACACTACTACTATATATTGGTTCACGAGTCAGTAAGTGACCACTATATTCGTTATGGGTGTGTGTCTGTCTGTCTGTCTGTCTGTCTGTCTGTCTGTCTGTCTGTCTGTCCCGAGCATAGCTCCGTGGGTTTTGATCCGATCCTAATAAAATTAGGGTGCGAGGTTTGTATCATGATCTAGTTGTGTCTTCCTGAGAATGGGCATGGTGCACCCATTATGGGTGGAGCCACGCCCAAAAAACATTTGTTTTTAGGGGGTAGCCAATTTCAAGTTACATCTTCTCCGAGGGGGGTTGTCGAATCTGGTAGGGGTTTCGGTATTTGGATAGCCCAATGGCACCTGCATAGCCCACGGAGCTCGATTTTTCATTTTCAATCCCAAGGTCAAGGTCACAAGGTCACGAACTTAGAAAATGTCAAAAAAATCAATAAATTGGGCATCGAGCTTCTAGGGTTTTGAACTGTTTCGAATGAAAGTTGATATGCAAGTCGTGCTCTTCAATTTCTATAACTTTCATCATTTACGTTTTTCCCGATTTCCGCTAGTTTGCTCGTGGCGTCCCCTCGAAGGTCAAAAAATAAAAAAGGCGAACCGTGTACATTGCTTGTGAACCATCGCAGTCTCCAGACTTGCATATCATATATATAATCATATTGTCATGAAGGTGGCCGGGTTCGAATCCCGTTCCTGATAGCAGTTGTCGCAGGGGTGCTGAGGTTCGAATCCCCTACCTACATTTGTGGTGGCCAGGCGGTTAACACCGACCAACCTCCCGGGACGGTCGAACGGTTTTTATTCCTCGGAGGTGGACACGCTCATCGACATGGATTTCAGCGCGTGCTCGAAGGGTGTCGAGGATTGCATTGCAACGATTTGGGGGAAGACAATAGAGCCCAGTGATATGAGGGCAAGAGCAGACGGAGGAGGACTCGGAATGGAACGGATGGAGGATTCTGGAGGATGAACAGCACGAGGGGGTTTGATCTGCGAACCCCACCACAAATACACAAAATGCGGTTTCTTTAAAAGGGAATACATTTAATGTAACAGAAATACTTATACGGACAATCATGAAGATGAAATGAAAGAAATACAGGAAATAACTTCTATGATCGAGGCTTTGCACACACTCACACAAACACGGACAAAGGGTGACAAATGAAAAGAAACCCCCCTTTTTAAATACACTGGTATTCAGCCTGGCCAAGGGCTGGCCCTCGTCGATCTGGTGTTGGGGAGCTTCGTCCAGCACGTGTATTTGCAAGCAAGCAAGATCAAGCCTGGGAGGAAGGCGCCTCCACCATCCACGCGCACACGCAGACAGAATGGCGCTTCAATAGTAGCAGCTTTCCTAACGCAGGCTCACGAACATGTCAGCCCTCCTCTTCCTGAGCGGGTGTCACCTGCCTCGTGCGGTCCTCACACCGATCTCACGTGCGTGTCCCGCTGAACCAGACGGGAGCCCTCCACACCACACGCGCAAATCTGGCCGGCACCTCCTCGATCGGCTCTGCTCAATCTACTCTGCTCTACTCGACCCCTCCAGACATACAATCTGTCCGTGTCAATCAATGCGTGTCAATCGTGCGTGTCAATCGCAAGAGTGAAAATTGGGTGTTTGCATTAATTAAAACACCTCTTTTGAAGATAATTATCAGCTGTATTTAATTACATCCTTCATCAGGCGATCCTCGGCCACCTCACTCTCTGGGGTCTTATGGCGTTTCCTTGGTAACCTCGCTGGGGTCTGAAGCCGCCATGTTTTTTGGCCTGCTCAACCATGCCTTGACTTGGAATAGGCTGCAACAATTTCTGAACGATAAAGTTTTTTGTTCTTCACTTTCCTCATTCATATTATTGAAAGCCTGTTCATAATCACGATGAATCGCTGTATATATCGCTTTTGCAAGTCATATAGTTATCAAATTCGGACTTTGGAGCGATTTCATGTAATATATGATACGATTTTCCACGATCTACTCTCACGGACTAGTTAAAGTATATCATTGAGATATTATTTTGATTTTGAGGATCAGATATCATCGGGACTAAAGAAGTGTCGAAATCTGTTGTGAAATCTGATAATTTAAAGAAATAATTAGTATTATAACTCAGTCGATATATGTATTTACTTTAAGAAAGCAAAGCTCGATTCCCTCCTCCTCCACAGATACACAAGAAAATGTGAAATTTCCAAAAATATTAAACTTACCTTTTTCTCCTGCTTAGAGAATTATATTGAGTGAACAAAAAATTTAGGAACGTGCCAAAATTCATGAGCTTCATTGAGGTATATGATTTCATGCATTCACTGCTGAACCTTGCACCGTGTCCCCCAGACGCTGCCTGTCCATTGCGTCTGCCAGATCTGTGTCTATATTTTCGGACGGTTTCCACGCAAGGTGCTCTGCAGGGAATCAAAGCAAATCTGGAAGAAAAAAAACGAACGTTTAAAAAAAAAAAGTTAAAACGTTTGTGCGGAAACTGAACCGATGTACCTCGTGACGCGTGCACAGAGGAGTAGGCAAGATGGCGGATTATCGGCAATGCTTATTTCACGGGCGATTGAACTTTGCAATGTCTCCAGGGTTGTTCTGCATCAAGGATCACTTTTAAAGTTAAAGGGATCCAATATGATATGCAGCAACAGCCTGGCCAACCGTTTCTTATCACCATTTAATTGGAGTGCTTGCATGAGTGCTTAAGCCACTTGCTGAACGCCTCAAAGTCGAAAGCGGTACCACGATACATCCTTCTGAGCGAATCGTTCACTCACTGTGGACGCTTTTGCCTGCCACGTCATTCAGTGAGTGGTTCATGTTCCATCACATTGAGCAAATGGTTCATGCTCCATCACCCTTTAGCGAGTGGTTCGTGCCCCATCACCCTGAGCGAGTGGTTCATGCTCCCTCACCCTGAACGAGTGGTTTGTGCTCCATCACCCTGAGCAAGTGCTTCATGCTCCATCACCCTGAGCGAGTGGTTCATGCTCCATCGCCCTGAGTGAGTGCTTACTTTGCTTTTCGGTGACAGCTACTCATGGTTTTTGGGTTGTTGCCCATATCAGCCAAGCGTGTGTGTGTGTGTGTGTGTGTGTGTGTGTGTGTGTGTGTGTGTGTGTGTGTGTGTATGTGTTTCTGTGTTGTTCATAAAGCATATCTCTCTCTCTCTCTCTCTCTCTCTCTCTCTCTCTCTCTCTCTCTCTCTCTCTCTCTCTCTCTCTCTCTCTCTCTCTCTCTCTCTCTCTCTCTCTCTCTCTCTCTCTCTCTCTCTCTCTCTCTCTCTGTATGTCTCTGGACATATACAGATGGTGGTTATGTCTGGTCGGTGTTTGTCTCCGGATGTGTCCAGGCAGGGTTTGTCTCCAGACGTGTCCGGGCGGTGTTTATGTCCTTACGGGAGTTTGTCTCCGGATGCGTCCGGGTGGTAATTAACACTCTACTGAACGTTTGCCTTCCCTTCCCCTCATCTCACACTGTCTTCCCTTCCCCTACCCCTCCTCAACCCCCCAACCCTTCTCACTCCTCTCTCCCCGATCTCTGTCCCCCACCCCTCTCTCCCTTTTTCCCCCTCCCCTCTTTAGTATTCCCGTCAGCGAAGCGATGGGTGGTATTTGCTGGTCTATACTAATAAAATGAAATGTGTGAGTGTATGTGTGTGTCGCCTTCATAACTCCACACCCACACAATGTAGCAGCCTGAAACGTTGCTGCATGCATACTAAGAAAACTCCTAAGGAAGTGCAAGAGTGGAAATTGGGTGTTTACGTTCATTAAAACACCCCTTTTGAAGATGATTAACGGCCTTATTTAATTATATCCTTCATTAGGCGATCCTCGGCCACCTCACTCTCTGGGGTCGAAAGGCGTTTCCCAGGTTACGGCGCTGGGGTCTGAAGCCGCCATATTTTTTGGCCTGCTCAACCAGGTATTGACTTGGAACAGGCCACAACGATTTCTTATCGATAAAGTTTGTTTTTTTCACTTTCCTCACTCATTTTATCGAATGCCTGTTCATCATAGCTATGAATCACTGTATACATTGCAATGCTTATTTACGCCTGGAGACGTCAGCATTCGTTGCTTTATTTCATTTCCGCACATGCGATCGCCATGAGAATTCCATAATTTAAGGTCCAGAATTGAACTCTCAAGCAGTTCCGATTCCAATAAAAGTGTTCATCTATCTATAATTCCAGCAATCTGTGTGTGTGTGTGTGTGTGTGTGTGTGTGTGTGTGTGTGTGTGTGTGTGTGTGTGTGTGTGTGTGTGTGTGTGTGTGTGTGTGTGTGTCCGTGACTGCTGTTTCTAAACACCCGCTGGTCCGATCTAATTGAAACTTGCCAAATATATTGCTGGGGACCTGAGGATGTGCCTTTTCAAGGTTTGATATTAATCGGACAAGTGCTTCCCAAGTTATGGCCATTTATTTACCAACCAATGACAGGACACGTTGCTGCATAGGCGTGGCCGTTGGGGAAGAGAACCTCAGCCGCGTTCTCCATTATGGGTTACAACGTACGGACTTCCGGATAGTGATGACTTCGTGTATTTTAATAATTTCTCGATTTCTTATGCGCATTTATAGATAAACACAGAAGCCTGGTGTTGGCGCAGTGGTTAGGGCAGTGGCTTGGGATCCAAAAGGTCCTGAGTTCAAGCCCCATTGGGCCACTGAATTAATACACCAGGGGGTTGACTCAGCCTGTCATCCTTCCGAGGTCGGCGAAATGAGTACCAGTGTACTGGTCCCGGTGTATGCCCCGGTTAGAATAGGTGTACCATATCCCTGTGTGTTGTAAGAGGTGATCAGGGTTGGCGTCAGGAAGGGCATCCGGCCATAAAACATTGCCTCAAGAAAAAGCCCAACCCCTGCACAGCAGGGAAAAATGGCTGTAAAAACGGTCATTTTATTTTTTTATTGATAGATAAACACAATGCCCCAATCCAGGCGTCGTTTACGAGAGCGAAGGAACGGCCTGTGTGGTTTTCGAAAGTTTTTTTTTGGGGGGGGGGGGTTATTTTTATTTAATTTTTTGCACGTACGTTTTTTTTCTCTTTGTTTTTTTTTTCTCTTCTCTTCTCTTCTCTTTGTGTTTTTCCTTGCGATGACATTGTGAAAAGGCAAAATACGTTGGCGCTAATTGAATAATTGGCCATTAAAACTAATAATTTATCAAAACGTTGGCAGATCCAGCAGCCTCCGCATTCTTGCCCTGGACGAGGAAACAAAGAAGCGCCGTTTCCTCAGCAATGTTGTTTATGAAGAGGTGCTAACGAGATAAAGGTGTGTACATGGAGACAATTTTTATTTTTATTTATTTATTGAAGAAAAATTGTTCCAAAAATAATTTATCAAAAAAAGTGCACAACTTTTTTTTTGTTTCCAAGTGTCAAAATGGTATGGCCTTTGGAAGTGTTAAGGAATTCAGCTCTACTCAACATGCTTGCCAACGAAATACATCTCATTTTGGTGGTATGCTTTGCAAACTATTTTTTTTTAAACTATTTTCAAACTAAAACAATTCGAACATGGAATACCTAATGACACTGTACTTTCAGGTCTCGGACAAATCCTACCCTGTCGCCTCACCATGGCGTAGGAGTGGCAATGGTCAATGGCAGTGAATGTCATGGCTGGCAAGGACAGGGAAGTAAACTCGATTTTAATTTGGATTTTAATTTGGATTTTAATTTACTCTGTGTGTGTGAATATCACAGCAGTTGTTACTTCAATGAAAGCGATAATTCGTGGAATTCATGTGAACATTCCGTACGTGCACGCACTACTTCCAGATAGTGATGACTTACTGTATTCGAATAATTTCTCGATTTCTTATGCGCATTTATAAATAAACACAATGCCCCAATCGAGTCATCGTTTACGAGAGCGAAGGAACGGCCTGTGTGGTTGTTTGAAAGTTGTTTTTTTTGTTTTGCTCTGCACGTACGGCCATGCACGTACGGGCACGCGAGAGCGAAGGAACGGCCTGTGTGTTTGTTTGAATGTTTTTTTTTTGCATGTACGGCCACACACGTACGGGCACGCACGTACCGGCACACACATACGGGCACGCACGTACCGGCACGCACATACGGGCATGCACTAGTTTGTCCAATTCGGACAAGGTTGACATTTCGGGCGTCTCCGGGAGGTTTATGAGGTCTCCGGGAGGTGTTGAATATGATGATTCGGAAATGTTTCGTTTCCAAGAAAGGAAACGAGACTGCCAATTGCGTGCCAAGGAAGCAGTTTCATTGGAGAGCTTGCCTGAATACTTAAGCCACTTGGCGAGTGCTCTCCAAGCTGCTTGGTTGTTCGTTTCAGGAAAAAGTAAACGTGCTTTCAACCTCACATCGATTACATGTACATGTCTGCCTATGTTGGGTCCCACTGTGCCATGCCGGAGCATGGTGCCATGTCCCACGGTGCCATCACGCGTCCGGGTCCCACGGTGCCATGGTGTGGGTGTCTCGGGAGGTGTTGTTGTGGAAATGGCCCTTAGTGTGTTATTAAATATAGGATTAGCCCAAATTCCCCCTTAAATGCATGTTTAGTCAGGTTGTTCGGTAATTGGATGTTACATGTGTGGCGGGAGGTGTAGCAGGCTGTCCAGTGTTCATACAGTGGTGGTGGACCGAGAGGCACCTTGCTTATTTTTCCTTCCCCTCTCCGAACTAGCCCCGCCCAGCGCTCTGAGAGTGTCGGTCGGCGAGACGTGTCGGCAGCCGATTGGTGGAGGGCAGCTGCAATCTCGAGTGATGGACCAATCACGGGTCCCCGGGGGAGTGTCGAGAGAGCGAGCGCCGGGAAGGTAAGAGAGAAACGACGAGTGGGAGTCGCGATCTGCTGTGTAAGGGACGGTTGTGTGCGTCTGCGATCTGCTTCGTGAAAGAGGCAGGAGGAACTGCATGAGGGGGAGTCGGCGATCGACTTTTATGAGGAGGTCCTCGACAGGTTCATCCGGAGTCCAGTGACGGAGCCTCTGACTGTCCCTACTCCCGGCACGGCTCGACACGTCTTGTAATCCCGTCGATCCGCCTGCGGAGCCCAACACTCCGATTTGACCTGATCTGGTGAGCAGGCCAGGCCTGGATTTGTATGCTGCACCTTGTGAAAAGCCAGCTGGAGCACGCCGTGGATCTTCTGCTCTTGTGCCGTTGACCTTACGGCGGCTGAATGCGCTGAGGCTGCGTATGTGGGTGGTGCGACAAAAGGATGCCGCCGCCATTTTGCCACGCTGCATGCTCGAGCTGAGTGCTCGAATCCGTTGACATCAGCTTGTCACGAGCCGCATTCGTGTCTTTGACACTTTCCCCTCGTCCAGGAGGCATCTCCAAGTACTCTGTGTCTTGTCTGCATGTCTTGTCTGCATGTTGTCTAAGGTTTATCTCGCTAGGGTTCCCTTCGAAACCCGTAATCCGTAGCTCCCTAGTTAAGAGCGGGTTATAGATTAATTATAACATTGTCGTGAATGCTTTGCTTGTGTTGTGTTCCCCGATTTGTCCCCAATAAATCTGGCTGATTCATATGAAAGTTGCCGCATTGAGTTTATTCGTGCCGCGCTGAGGAACAATCGCTCAATTTGTATTTAAAACCAAAATGGTTACGGACTGGCAGACTTCGCTCAGTTTCGGACAAACCCAGTCTGTAACCGGGGTCTATTTCCCCAACTGGCAAGGCACAGGTGTATTTTGGTATCGTGATCTGAGGGGCGTAACCCGAGACCTGTACCGAGCCAGCCGGCAATATAACCCCGAAGACGGCGTTGCTGTTAAGTGTCACCAAATCTTCAACATTTGGCTGTCAAGAGTCGGGTGCGAATCCCGCCACCGCCAAATCCTTAACAGTATATCATCCACTGAAAATGTGCAATTTTATTTTTACAGGACATCACTTTGTTTCACCTTTTTGTATGATCTCCTTTTGTAATCAACCTCTCACTTCGACATCCACACTTAAAAAAAAAAAAGGTCCATCCGACCAGATGTTGGTCGTGTTTGTTCTGGTTGTGAAGGCTTGGAGTATCGGCTGACATTTTGTGTTCTGTGGCTTGATGCATTTTTAAAATTGAATTTCGCTAATTACCCACTTTAAGTCTAATCATGTCTCAAGGGGGTTTAGGAGGTGAAAAATAGACCTATCAGGTCTCAAAGTATCCAACTCCGTGTGTGTGTGTGTGTGTGTGTGTGTGTGTGTGTGTGTGTGTGTGTGTGTGTGTGTGTGTGTGTGTGTGTGTGTGTGTGTGTGTGTGTGTGTGTGTGTGTGTGTTTGTGTGTGTGTGTTTGTGTGTGTGTGTACATGCAAGTTTCTGTTGTCTGCTATCTCCACATGTTGGTAGGTTTCAGGAGGTGAAACAGAGACCTACCAAGTGTGTGTGTGTGTGTGTGTGTGTGTGTGTGTGTGTGTGTGTGTGTGTGTACGCGCTTGCGCGCATGTGTGTGTCGTTGATTGGTATGTACATATGTGGGTTTCAGAATGTGGAATGGAGTCCTCCCAGGACAGGCTTAAAGTATCCACCTTTATTTCGGTAAGGGGTCTCGATTCATAGACCAAGCTGTGAAGTTTTCTGTTCTGAAAGTTTTGTGCAGAGGGCTCTCCTCACGATTGTCACTGAACCCCAGACAGCTTCAAACTGTCATTTGTTTGTTGTAATATTCCCAGGGGTGGTTTTTAATATCTCTGTGAGGTTATTCGTCATCATTCTCGAAGCTCCAACTATCAATGGTACAACTTTGGCATTCCTCAGCTTCGTGGATCTTTTCACTTCATTCTTGAGGTCTTTGTATTTGGTCATTTTCTTGATTTCTGCATCGTTTAGTCCAAAATCACAAGTATTAACAACTCAATTGGCAATGCCTTCTTCTCTTTTCTTTGTACCTTCGTATGATATCTGGTCACAACGCTTTGTTTTTGATGTTCCTGCTCGATGGGATCATGAGGTCTTCTTTATGCTTCATGGGATCATGGGATCATGAGGTGAGTGGTTCTTCCATGTTTTCCGTGATTGCTGTTGGTTCATGTTCCCACGAATTCTCTGGAACTGGGATATCACAGGTTTTGCAGATATGCCAGTGGTAAACTTTGCAAACTCTGTTGTGTCGTTATGTGTACAGCTGTTCTGACATGAGTTTTTTTTGTGTGTGTGCTCGCTCATTAAGCATAACATATCACTCTCTTTGCTAATGGCACCTGTGTATGTGTTATTAGTTATTGGTCGTTGGTTGTTATCTCCACATAGGGGTTCGAGAAAGTGGAATGGAGCCCTCCCAGGTGCACCCCTCACCTTTCTCTCTCTTTTTAGATCCTCCTGGAGGATCTCTAAGTCTTACTCACGTTGCTGTTCTTGTGGATTTTTTTGTTTCACAGCCTACAGTTTTCATCGAAACTTCCTGAAACTTGGCATATATATGTAAAAATACCCTGCGCAGACGGTAACCATCTCTGATTTTGAAAATTCCTTCCAGAAAAAAAAGCTATGATGTCTAAATATCTCGCTAATGGCAATCGCCTAAAAAATTATCTCCGAAACTAGGCAAGCTGTTTGAATTTTGTTTGTGAGAATCAAGCCCGGCCTTAGCACAGATAATTTATCGCAAACCTGATACATCACAATGACGTCATATTCGTTTTTATGACGTCATCATTAAGAGGACGAGGATCTGAGCTCATTTGAGCTTGTTTCCCCCCTCCCCGCCTTTATTGGTCCAAAGCAGTGCACAAGTAAGGTTAGATGGGACATTCTACCCCAATAATTTGCTTTGCCAGCCAGCACACCCTCACTGTAACCATCCATTCCATCCGTTGGGACGATACTCTGTGCAGAGCATTGGTGTTGCCGAAGCAGTTTCCTTGCCTATTGGACACAATCCTGGACAAGTCACCACTCCGACACAGGATACCAGCAAGCTGGCACTCTTTTTGCTGACCTCAGAAGGAAGACAGGCAGAGTCAACCCCACCCAGTATTAATTCAACAGCAAAGTGGGATTTGAACTCAGGATCCAAGGATCCTAAGCCCAGCACCCCAACTATTAAGCCAACACCATGCATACTCACTGTTATGCTCAGCAGTAATCCGAGTGTACGCTGAGCGCACTGACCCCAATTAGCCAGCCGTCCACAGGTAAGGTATCACGTGAAGTAATGTAACCCTTCTCGGATTGGTTGTGCCAATCGGCGTTCGTGGTGGCTTTGCAACTTTCCGGTGTGCGAAGTTATCTGTGCCCGGTGGCCTCAGGACCAGGTGCTTGGGAGGGACCCAAGTGCTTCCCCTCAGGGCATGCCTCGAACCCCGAATCTGCGACAATACATTAGATACTAGCAAATACCATCTGTCAGTTCACTGATGGGAATACTAAAGAGGGGGGGGCAGAGAAAAAGAGGAGGGAAGAGAATGAGAGAGAGAGTGAGAGTGAGAGAAGGGAGGTGGAGGAGAGAGAGGGGGGAGAGTGACGAGGTGTAGAGGAAAGGAGAGAGCAGGGGTGGGGAGCGAGGAGGGGTGGGGGAAGGGAAGACAGTGTGAGGTGAGAGGTGTCGTGATGCGGTGAGATGTGGTGTCATGTTAACATGCAGTGTCGTGTTAATTACGATTCATACTGTCTCATCAAAATGATTCTGCATAGAATAACAGTGAAGGTGGAAACAAAATAATGTCTGAAATCCATTTTCTTCCAGTCATACTATAAACACGGCCTGGAGACAAACACCGCTCAGACACGTCCGGAGACAAAACCCACCGGATGCATTAGGAGCTAAGCTGTCTGGACATAAACACTGCTCGGACACATCCGGAGACAAATTCTCGTCCAGACATAAACACTGCCCAGACACGTACAGAGAGAGAGAGAGAAGAAGAAGAAGAGAGAAGAGAGAAGAGAGAAGAGAGAAGAGAGAAGAGAGAAGAGAGAAGAGAGAAGTGTGGGAGGAGGGTGTTGCACTGCATTGGGAGGGGGTAGAGCAAGGATGGGACAAAGAGAATATGTTATGCTTTATGAACAAAACACGCACGCACACACACACACACACACACACACACACACACACACACACACACACACACACACACACACACACACACACACACACACACACACACACACACACAATTAACAAGCCGGTAGGCGGACATGGGTAGTCAACTACCCAATAGAACCTGACGCGATGGGCCCGTTCGATGGGGAATGACCGGAGGATTAAGCACAAGAAAATTAATGATTCTCGCTTCAAGGGTTAATGCTGCAGATTGTCTTTTCGTTAAAATACCCCCACATTTAGAGGTTTTTTGGCCGTTGCGAGGAAACAGAGGGGTCCATAGCAATGGTTCTTTCTCACACATAACTAGGACATACCATGAACCTACCATACCAGTTTCATGTATATCTGACTCATAGTCTCTGAGATATAACGAACTTCGTTTTTTTATTTTTTTCGACCAGGGTTCATTCAAAGTCTATCTTCTCCGACAGTTTTCATAGGATCCGGCTGGAAATTTTGGACAATATGGCTGCTCCACAATTTGACAAGCCGCAGTTTGAAAAAAAACAAGCCACAATTTGACAATATGGAGTTCAATAATGTACTGCTCACAGTCGCTCGTGGCCCGATTTTTGATTTTCGAAAAAATAATTTTTTTATGATTTTTCAAAAATTTCAAAGTCCCGTTGCTCGGCAACGGTGGTGTCCATAGCAACGGTTCTCATTTGCACACAACTAGGTCATGGTATGAACCTGCCAACCACGTTTCATCGAAATTGCCATTGTATTAACAGAGCACTGGACCGAACAGACACATACAGACAAGCACAGACAGACAGAGAAACAAGCCAGTAGGCAACATGGCTGCTCGCTCTAGATGGAAAGCTGGCCGACGCGACTAGCCGATATTCATGTACATGCTATCAATCAATTTAGCACAATAAATATGATTATCACAGCCCTCTTGGTTTGCGCCCAGAAACCCGCCTTGTGAAATTTCAGGCATGTTTCCAAAGAGACTCTAACAAATGGCAGCCCTGGTAATTCCATTTATCTATTGGCTAAAGATTTTAATTTTTTTATATGATGCTGTAAGACATTCTCCTTGGCACAAAAAAGCAGGTCCCTCGGAGGTCCAGTTTCAGAGGTATTGATTTTTTTGTACAGTCCACAATAAGTGTACAATTGACGATAAAGTATTTTAGCTGTTGCTAGGCAACGGAGGTGTGCATAGCAACTATTCATTTTTGTGTACATGCTAGCCACATTGAACACATTTCACCAAAGTTTCATCAAAATCAGACTCTTTCTCTTTGAGATATTCACAATTAACCGTTTCTGAAATGTTTGACATGTACTCGCCCAAAACCTATCTCCTCCTACAAATATTTTTTGTTAGGGCTGCAAATTGGCATGAAGGGAGCTAGATAGATTGCGCACAGAACTCGAATCTTCGATTTTTCCATTTTTATTATTATTATTTTTTTCGATTTTTTGACCACTTTAAAGGGCCGTTGCTATGCCGTTGCTAGGGCCCGGCGTCCCATATTCGAAAGCACACGACTCCCAGAAATATTGGTCCTACCTACCAAATTTCATTGGAATCAGTTGAGTGGTTTAGCCCCGAGGCTTGACCAAAGTTTCGCGGACAGACAGACAGATGGAAATGTCCAGAATAAGGATGCTCGCAGAGCAGTCAACATATCGACGGAAATACTGATAATAATAAGGGAAGAAAAAAAAAATCTCAAAAAAATTTTTTGGGAGATTTTTTTTTTCGACTAGATTGACTACCCAATACTTAGCGATATCAGCAATTTTTCGGGAATCGGCAGGTTGGAGTCAGCGTGATTACCGACTACTGTACATACTGTATATAACCCAGAAACATTGAGTAGCTTTCATCAAAATACAACATTGCTTTTATATAGATATCTCAGGGATATGTACACAAACATTAATCTTTATAAACAGCTGTGTGTGACGGGTGGCAAAAAAAATTTGCCTCGGTAATTTAGAAAACATGAATATGGCAAACGGCTCGGGAATCGGGTGTTATTTCAAAACAACTCGCTCAGGATGACGGAGCACGGATCACTCGCTCAGGGTGACGGAGCACGGACCACTCGCTCAGGGTGACGGAGTACGGACCACTCACTCAGGATGACGGAGCATGGACCACTCACTCAGGATGACGGAGCATGGACCACTCACTCAGGATGACGGAGCATGGACCACTCACTCAGGATGACGGAGCACGAACCACTCACCCAGGATGATGGAGCACGGACCACTCGGTCAGGGTGACGGAGCATGGACCACTTACTCAGGATGACAGAGCACGGACCACTCACTCAGTATGACGGAGCACGAACCACTCACTCAGGATGATGGAGCACGGACCACTCGGTCAGGGTGACGGAGCATGGACCACTCACTCAGGATGACGGAGCATGGACCACTTATTCAGGATGACAGAGCACGGACCACTCGGATGATGGAGCATGGAGCATGGACCACTCACTCAGGATGACGGAGCATGAACCACTCACTCAGGATGATGGAGCATGGACCACTCACTCAGGATGACGGAGCACGAACCACTCACTCAGGGTGACGGAGCACGGACCACTCGCTCAGGGTGACGGAGCACGGACCACTCGGTCAGGGTGACGGAGCACGGACCACTCACTCAGGATGACGGAGCATGGACCACTCACTCAGGATGACGGAGCATGGACCACTCACTCAGGATGACGGAGCATGGACCACTCACTCAGGATGACGGAGCACGAACCACTCACTCAGGATGATGGAGCACGGACCACTCGGTCAGGGTGACGGAGCATAGACCACTCACTCAGGATGACGGAGCATGGACCACTTACTCAGGATGACAGAGCACGGACCACTCGCTCAGGGTGACGGAGCACGAACCACTCGCTAAGCATGACGGAGCATGAAACGCAAGCTCTGAATGACGTGGCACAGGAAAAGCGTCCGCAGTGAGTGAACAATTCGCTCAGAATGATGTAGCACAGTACAGCAATCACCTATAGTGAGCTCGGCAAGTGGCTTAATCATTCAAGCAAACACTCCAATTGAATGGTTAATGAGGAATGGCTGACCAGGCTGTGGCTGCATACCATATAGGATCCCTTTAATTTTGAAGCCGGTCTTCACCACACACACAGCAGTTAATGAAATAAAATGAATTCGTTCAAATAATACTTTATCCACAAAAGAGTTGCTGTTTAATGTAGAACAACCCTGGAGGCATTGCAAAGTTTAATTGCCTGTGAAATAAACATTGCAGATAATCCACCATGTTGCCTGCACACCCGTGCACATGTGACGTGGTACATCATTCGCGGTCCACGCAAACGTTATAACTTTATCTTAAAACGTCCGTTTTTTAACCAAATTTGCTTTGATTCCCAGGAGAGAATCTCGCGAGACCTCCGAAAATGTAGACACAGATCTGGCAGACACTATGGATAAGCAGACAACTCTGGGGGACAGGGCACAAGGTCGAGCAGTGAATGCATTAAATCATGTAGCTCAGTGAAGCTGGTTAATTTTGGCACATTCCTCAATGTTTTTTGTTCACTCAATATAATTCCCCAAACAGCATTCAATGATATGAGTGAGAAAAGTGGGGAAAAAAAACAACACATGGTATCGTTAAGATATCGATGCGGCCTGTTCCAAGTCAATGCATGGTTGAGCAGGCCAAAAACATGGCAGTTTCAAACTCCAGTGAGATTACCAAGGAAATGCCTTTCGACCCCAGAGAGCCTGATAAAGGATATAATTAAATGAGTCCGTTAATTATCTTCAAAAGTGGTGTTTTAATGAACCTAAACACCCAATTTTCACGCTTGCACTTCTTTGGAGTTCCGTTAGTATACAAGTAGTTTCAGTCTATGAGATTTTTTTGTTTTGGAGTTATGGAGGACACACACACACACACACACACACACACACACACACACACACACACACACACACATCTATTAGTTCAGATGGATAGATAGATAAGATGGGACAGCCATTTTTTTCCCCGTGCCATCCCTCCATGTGGACCATGTCATAAGTCGTGTATGTACTCCATGATAGAAAAAATATAAAAGTGCTTTGGTCTCCTGAATGTTTGCCTCGGACATCCCATCTCCTTCATCTTTGTAGTCTCATTGTACCAAAGTCTTAGTTTGAACTACAAAGTCATTTGATTTCCTTCATCGGAAGAAACACTCAGCCAAATTCAAAAATCAAGTCTGCGTTAAGGTTCCGTCAACAGAGCAATAAACCAGAGCTCAAGGTCCAGCATTCCTTTTTCACTTGGTCTCTCAATTCACTTTATTAACCAGTGTAACCTGCACCTGATGGTCTACTTCCTTCGATGGACACGTCTCGAAGTCTAGAATACGAGATATTCTACACTCACTGCATTTCCCTCATCCATCAAGTCATAAACTGCTTAATGGAACTCCAATAAATTTGTTAAACATGATCTCCCTTCGGGTAAATCCATGCTGACTAGCTTTAGTTAGTTTGAAATTATCGAAATGGTTCCCTATCCATTCCTTCATTAACATCTCCAACATTTTTCACGCAACTAAAGACAAACTAACAGGTCTATCATTCCCCAATTCTTCTCTGGAAACTTTCTGAAATAGTGTTGTTACATTTGATACTCTCCAATCCTCTGGCACCTGTCCCTACTCCAATGAGCTGTTAAAGATATCCGCTAACACCACGCTGATCTGCTCTGCAGGCTCCCTCAATAGTCTTCGATGCATATTGTGATGGATTTCAGAGACACCTGGGGTAGCACATACCAAAACGCATAAAGAAACCCTCGGAGTTATTTTGTTGTATATTGTGTAGCTAGCATGCCACCCACCCTCCACCAGTGTTCAGTAGGGAAGGGGAACAGCATTGGACATGTCGAAACATCAAACCCCATTGTAGTTGTTTTTTATTCTCTCTCTCTCTCTCTCTCTCTCTCTCTCTCTCTCTCTCTCTCTCTCTCTCTCTCTCTCTCTCTCTCTCTCTCTCTCTCTCTCTCTCTCTCTCTCTCTCTCTCTCTCTCTCTCTCTCCCAAAACAGGGAAAAACACATTGAAAGCTAAGCAGGCACAACCACAAGGAAGTAATGAAAGGATGCCCTGCGGCACGGAAAGGAACATCACGTTGAGTGAGACACGATGCCCCGTCTCACCACCAGCCGCGCCTCCAAACCCCGAACATCCAATGGCATTGACCCGATCACAAGGACATCCAATAGGAAAACGAGCGGATCATGAGAAGCGTGGATGATGAACATAACGCAGCTTATATAAGTCTGAACAAGCAAGTGGCTGGAGAACAAGTCGGTACCTGGGAGCTCAGAGGCCGAACAAGCTAGTGTCTGGAGAACAAGTCGGTGCCTGGGAGCTCAGAGGCCGAACAAGCTAATGTCTGGAGAACAAGTCGGTGCCTGAGAGCTCAGAGGCCGAACAAGCTCGTGTCAGGAGAACAAGTCGGTGCCTGAGAGCTCAGAGACCAAACAAGCGAGTGTCTGGAGAACAAGTCGGTACCTGGGAGCTCAGAGGCCGAACAAGCTCCTGTCAGGAGAACAAGTCGGTACCTGGGAGCTCAGAGGCCGAACAAGCTAGTGTCTGGAGAACAAGTCGGTACCTGGGAGCTCAGAGACCGAACAAGCTAATGTCTGGAGAACAAGTCGGTGCCTGAGAGCTCAGAGACTGAACAAGCTAGTGTCTGGAGAACAAGTCGGTACCTGGGAGCTCAGAGACCGAACAAGCTAGTGTCTGGAGAACAAGTCGGTGCCTGGAAGCTCAGAGGCCAAACAAGCTAGTGTCTGGAGAACAAGTCGGTGCCTGGAGGGAAAGCGAGCATGAGCGGGGTCCAGTTCAAGGCAGAAGGGCCGATCCAGCAAGAGTTCCCGCACGTGGTCGTCAAACACACAGACTCACACAAACTTTCGCCCACCGTCTCTACTCTACCTTGTTTCCTTTGGACACAAGAACAATCAACCACAGCACCAACTGTCCGTTTCAGGACAAATTGATTTTATCCACAAAGGGACGTACAATACACAAAGGGACCTATAATCTACAATCTAATTACGAATACACTACACTTATGTCCATGCTGGAACGGTTCTTGTACAAAAGTACACTTCCTACAATAACATGTACATTTACAATGGTGCTTACTACCACACAATGGGCAAAGGGGCTGACCTCAGTCCCCCTTGATTGGTGCCTGAGTGTCCCATGTTTTTTTTTCCCTCCGACTTTGGTCACCCTGTTATCTCGCATGCTGTGCATTTTCTTCACTTCATCCTTCAGCCACAATTTTTGAACAGTGTCTTCCATTCCATCTATTCCAACGACAAGAAATTAGGACCATGAAATACCCCATCCATTATTCGGTAGTAAAGGTAGTGAAGGTCCCTTGTACCATTATTAGTAAAGCAATTGTACCATTGGAAGATTTGGTTGCGGCTTTATTTGTGCATTAAACTATGTAGCACGTTCAAATCTCATTTATTTATGTGTTCACACTGCCTGACTTCTGTCGGAGCCGAGACTAGATCTTCGAAGTGAAAATATCGAACCCAAAACATGGTGGACATCCTTGATCAAGTGTGGATACAAGAGCAACAGGCCTTGTACACGGCCTTATCATGGGAGAGGACCAATAAGCTTAACAGATTTAACCCTCGGACCATCAAGCACCATCCAATGAAGAACGACATCGATAGGTTTAGAACTCCAGAGGTCTCCAATGCGGAACCCTCTTTTCAACAACAGTGACAACATGCACGACATGCCACCAGCCAATTGACAGCTTTAGTTGTCACAAGAATGAAGAAAGCAAAATGTGGTGCGAGGGTGTCAGAACATTTGTAGACGGCAGTACTCAACTGAGCTAAGGACAAAGTCTGTGTAGGGTGTGAGTAGTACAGATTTTTTTTTTTCAAGGAATGACTTGAAACAATGGGAGGATGCACCATCTTTTGCTGGCGTTGGAGGCTTGCATTCAGCCATTCCTTCATCTCCTGATTGTGGAATAATCTCACTCTGCCTGGTGTCTCATCCTCCTCACTTCAGTCTTGCAAGTGTGCTGCCCTTCTCGACCTCATGCACTCACCCATGTACATCCACAATATCTTCTCCACATAGTCCAAGAGCATTAGGGTTTAACCTGGACATTTTTGGTAACAAGCTGATTTTTTCAGGAAAGGTCCAGGAATGTGTGTGAAATAACATACTAAAAGTCCTCATGAATCCTCCTTGAGCGTTTTCCGCAATCCAAAATGGCGTCCAAAATGGCCGCCATTTCATGTTTTTCTCTTAACTTTGCAAGTAGGTTTACCTATAACACATTTTAAATGTCTACACATATGTTTTGAAGTATAAGGAACTCAATACAATACATATCGGAAGATTTTGAAACACACAAAAACGAATAAAACCGCTTAAGCTCTTTCAGAAATCCAAAATGGTGTCTGAAATTGCTGCCGTTTCTGGTTTTACACCAAGGTACTTCAACACGCACTTTAAATGTCTTAATATATGTTTTGCGACTCAATGAAATGAATCATATACTTATTGGGAATTTTTCAAAAACACGCATTTACCAATAAAAACACTTGAGCTCATCCTGAAATTCAAAATGGCGCCCGAAATTCCCCTTTTCCTGTTGTTGTTTTCTCATAACTCTGCAACTAAGTAACCCAATAAAGCACACTAAAATGTCTTTATATATGTTATGGGAGTCAAGGAATCTAGATAAATTCTTATTCGCAGATTTGAAACATGCATATCTATACCAATAAAACTACTTGAACTAGTCCCAAAATCCAAAATGGCGCCAAAGATGGTTGCAATTTCCTGTTTTTCTCATGACCCTGTGACTAAGTTACCTCAATATGCACTTTAAATCTCTAAATATATTATGTGTTGAGAAATAAGGAACTCATTCAGATACTTTGAAGTACAAAGGAAACAATAAAACCGCTGAAGTTCTTTCTGAAATTCAAATGGTGCTCAAAATGTCCGCCACTTATCAACACACTGCTGTTTTAGCCTGTTTCAAGAGGCAAAGACATTCAAAACAAGATCATGCTAGAGATTCAAACCTCAAAAGTTTCAGATGAATCTTTACCTTACGCATGCACACACCTAGTTGCATCAGTCATTGTCTTCATCGTCGGATGCTGTATCTTCAATGTTGATGTCCTCTGAAGTTGGGGTAATATCATCGTCGGCATCTATAAGAGTTGGTGCTGTATTGTTGCAATTGAGACCACTGCATTTACTGCACATTGAGGTACAAAAGAGCCCAAGTTTCTTGCAGCTACATGTCATGCTTCTGCAACCATCTGGTTTACACCCACATGCCACCATGTTCAGCAAAGTGTCGGGTGCAACAGCAATGTCTGTTTCTACCGGGGTAAGAGTCCCGTCCTGAAATCGCCAGCCCCATTCTGTTGGAGATAAGGAGTTACCCATCCATTCCTGGACGGTAAGATAGGCGCGATATGAATGTTGCTTTGCTGCAGCACTAGTTGGAGGTAGACTTTCTAGCTGAAAGGATGAACTCAGGGAACTGCGACCGATTGCCCGTTTGTATGCGATGTGACGGTAGTCATCAAGAGATTCAAAACTGCTGGCTCCATAAAGCTTAAGAATGAAGCCTTCCCCAGCTTTTTCCACCTCGTCATGGGTGCTTCCACTGTTTGTGAAGGTATCCAGCAAGTTGTAGTCCTGCTTCTTGTGCACCATGTTGAAAGCTTTACGCTTGCCCTGACGATAGATCGCAGAGACCGTGTCACATCCCGTCACAGCATGAAGAAACATCAAGTGATTTCTTGTGTCCCCTATGGCATGCTGAATCTCATGAATGTTGAAGACCATGACAGGATTACTGCGGCATAGCATGTACACATCTGTGGAAGAGGTTGCCCGAGCAACTAGTATTACCAGTAAGTCTGTGTCCGTACCAACGACAGCAACTGGCACATGTTCTGACTCTGCCAGTGCTAGTGCTGTGGAGACAATCAGGATGTCGGTGTCTGCTTCTGCCTGGACTTTTGGAAGAACTCAAGAGGTCTTATTGGTACTTGCGTGCTTCAGCATCTCTTAAGATGTATTCTAATGAGTTCCTCATACTTCAAAACATATATGTAGACATTTAAAGTGTGTTTTGGGGAAACCTGCTTGCAAAGTTATGAGAAAAACAGAAGAGGCTGCCATTTTGGACGCCATCTTGGATTGCGGAAAACGCTCAAGGAGGATTTATGAGGACTTTTAGTATGTTATTCTAGACATATTCCTGGACCTATCCTGAAAAAATCAGCTTGTTACCAAAAATGTCCAGGTTAGGGCCTATTTTGACCTAATGCTCTTGGACTAACATGCTGATTCTTCCCCATTCTGTTCCTCTCCAGGCCATTGTTACTCGTTTTTTGTGTATGTCCATCTCCCCCATACCCCATGGTGGGTTGTGAACCTGCTGTGGTTTTTGTGGCTACCTGCTGTGGCTACCGGAAACGAACTATGCCTGGTGTTGGCTTAATGGTTTGGGTGGTGGGCTTGGAATCCTAGGATCCTGAGTTCAAATCCCACTTTGCTGTTGAATTAATACCAGGTGGGGCTGATTCTTCCTGTCATCCTTCCGAGGTCGGCAAAATGAGTGCCAGCTTGCTGGTATCCTGTGTCGGAGTGGCGACCCGTCCAGGATTCTGTCCAATAGCCAAGGAGACTGCTTTGGCAGCACCAACGCTCTGCACAGAGTACGGTCCCAATGGATGGATGGAAACAAACTCGTGCTCCCTGAGGGCACTCATCCGCCCTGAGGGAAAATGTGTCCCTCAGGGCAACGCACCTATCCTCTAAAAAGGGCGAGAGGGTGCTGCAAATTGTTGTGACTTTACGATGTGGTCAATATTCAATGCAGTGCAGAATTGCACATTATAATGATGTGAACATGTGATGCACCGCACAAGAGTTTGGTTCATGTCAATATTGGCGCATATGGCTTGAGGGAGCGGGGAAACTGGTCACACGGAACGTCTGGTCACACGGAACTGCATGCCTTGTGAAGCGCAGCGTCGGAAATGACCGACGTTGGTCACGTGCTTGTTACTCGTCATCGAAGCTCCGCCCCTTTTGTGACGATGAAAGAAGCGCCATTTTGTTTCTTCGGCAAGCCAAGTCATCCGTGTGGGATCGCCTCGTGTTTATTGATTTTGCCGTACTCTCGTGTGACTATTCCTTGTATAATTGCCATGAACACATCGTGCATAATTTTATAGAAACAATCGATGCAACTGTCACGATGGAAATTTGTTGATTTGGCGTAGTGAGAAGTAGGCCCTAAATATGTCCAACGGTGAACTCGGACCCAACTGTGTAAAATGCGCAGCATTGGAGGAAATGCATTTTTGAGTGAAGTTGTAGAAAATAAATGTTGCAGTTCCGCGGCAATGGCAAACAACATCTGGCGGTCCTGAGGTAGTTATTTCATTAGTACCCATTTTAGATAGCCCTTCCCTGTGTCTAGTGGGGTTTATGGGGAAAAATGAGTTACGAGGGCTTTTAGGGAGGTTGTTATTCCCTTCCTTTATTCTTTTATCTATTTTGCTTTGCTTCGCACACACGACCTCTCCTTCATGCATGCCTGCACGCAAGCAGCTCATTTGCATTCGCACGCCATTACCCACCCGACGCTCACCTCAGGCATTCGTTGCACTCGAACCCCAATGTTGCAACATTTTTACAACCATCGCAACACCTTCATAATAATCCCCACATCATCGGACCCCAACTCAAGCTCACCTACACTCACCATCGACGTCATGATGACCGCAAGCGCTTCCATCACGAACTCGCTGCACTACAATCGATGCACTCCACCACCGCTGCTAACGCTCAACCACAGCCATCACCAACGACCACCACCTTCCTCTGGACCAGCAGGAGACAAGGAAGCAGCCTGTACTCTTATAGATACTCAGGACTGGACATTCTGGTGTCTTGCTCAGGGCACTGGTGTGCGCTGGGTGCAGTTCAATATCGTGGGGATAGCCCTGGCGTTCCGCTCGATAATGGCCCCCATTTGATGTCCAACGCATGTTCGTGGCCGGAGAGCGCCACCAGATACCCCAACCCCCATGTTAACCTCGGAGCTCCTTCCCGTGGCAAAGTGCAGAGCGAATGAGACCATTTCTGGCACTGAATCCTTGCCTTGGGCAGAGTGAGCACCAGAGGGGCAATGGTCCATACACCAGTGAGGATGCGGGGAAACATCCATCGCTCCACCTGTTCTGCTCTCAAGTGCTGCCCCCTCTGGGAAAGTATAAAAGAGAGCTCCGCTCTCTGGCCCACTCTCGTCTCTTGACCGCCCTGCTCTCGTCTGGCCCATCTGCTCTTCTCTCGCATCTTGCCTGCCCTCACTTGTTCCTGGAGTCACGGAGCGGTGGAATGGAATGGAGTCCACCTGGGAGTGGGAGACACAAGACTGAGTGCCACCTTAGCCCATAAACATTCACACATACAGACTTCTTTAAACTCACGTTAAGTCTGTACCTCCCACAGGTTTTTTTCCTCCATTTCAAAACCCACTGAACTCCATCTTTACACCTTTCTCTCCACATTACACCGCCAATCATCACACACTTCAATGCACTTCCTCCAATCACGCACCTTAGACGCCCTTAGGTTTTTTCCTTTCTTACCCCCCTCCAAAGAGACTGGGAAGCGTGGGACCGTCGACCGCGCCAGGTATTTAAAGAGGTCGCAAACACCTCATGCTTTCTCTCGGGGTGTGATTCTGATGGCACCTGTCATAGAGTAAGACAGTAAGTTAAGGTTGTTGAAGTTTAGTATTGGGATAACCCTGCACTGCGTCTCTTGCGTTTGTATATAACTCTTTTTTCCTTTTCTGCACCTCATCAATCGTTGCTTTCTCCTTCTGTACATATTGCTTTTGTCATAAAACCTTTTATTGTTCCACATGCCTTTCTTCGCCCTTGCTATATAAATAAATTGCTCTCATTGTGAATGTTCCAAATTTGTCCTGTCTTTTCCTAAATTGGTCCAGCATAGTCCGTACATAGTTATCCTGAAAGTTTTACCCCACCAATTAACTCTTGTTAAGCCGGTGTGTACTTCGCAGCTCCGCTTGGCTGCACCTGTTCAGGTAAGTTGACGCAAGTACACATCGAGGACATGAGACCCCCCCCTACTTGGTGCGGCTGCCAAGCGGAGAAGTGAAACCACACCAGGATTGGCAGTACCAATCAGCGTTCGTGGTTGCTTAACAACCCGCCGGAGAACGAAGTAATTTGTGCCCGGTGGCCTCAGGACCGGGTGTTCGGGAGGAACTCGAGCGCTTCCCCTCGTGGCGAAACTCGAACCCCAGATCGATAACAACATTTAAATTAATTTAGCAGATTATCCCGATATGTGGGATGAATTATTATATTGTAATCGGTTCCATCTGTCTCTCCGTCACGCTATCTCCTAACCCAAACGGTTGTGCAGAAATTCACCAAACCAGGTAGTTATGATCACCACTTGGCAAGAAGGTGCAAGAGCAGTGTCATTTTTGGCTCCACCCTCTCGGGTGGGGTCAAAAGGTGAAGTACCAAAAAAAAAAATGTATTCCGGGTACATTTTTAACATTTTAAAATGAAACCTTGAATATGCAATCAACATTGGGGGACGCATGAAATGTGTCACGATTTTTGGGATTTGACCCCCGGGTTCATGCCCCGGGGGGTGGTGACAGGGTCAAAACAGGGGTTAAAATGTGAAGAAGAAAAATTCAACTCAAAATTTGATATTTGGTCATTCCTGGTGGAACTGTTTTCCCATCTTTTAAGTTTGTTTCAGGTGGGAAGCGTGGGGATTTGCGATGGTGCACGATCGACTTCGCTCTCGTTTTCCTTGGTTTCATAGATGGATCTGATATGCTTGGAATATTGTGTTGCAAATTATCCTCGTGTATGAACTTAATTGATTACTTATGTTGATACTGAACCATATTTATCGACTCCAGGGATGCAACTGGATCAACCTGAACTGTGACCCTGACTGCTTGTTTGTGTCTAGTCATCTGGCCGTGCTACTGGGGGTGAGTTTTACATGAATTGAGTGAATGCACACAAGGGAGGATTCTTCACCATGTGTGGTTAAAATGACATTTATTTGCCATAATTCAGTCCATTGCTGTGGTTCGTCGAGTTACTGAGAGATGGAGCAGAATATGAATTCCCTGAGGCTAAATCGATGCATGTAGTGGATAAACGTGGCGAGACTTAAAATTTGGATTGTTTACTTTTTTGCACTTAAGTGATACATTTACCTGTGCTTCTACATTGGCAAGGTTGTAATACCGGTGTATTGAGTCATTGTTGTCTCATGGGCTTTGCAGGATTTATTACCTCCACCACCGAAGGTGAAGGAGGTTATGTTTTCACTCCTCTTTGTTGGGTCGCCGAAATAGGTGACCCTTATTGTCAGTAATTCTGTCTGTTTGTTTGGATGTTTGTTCATTTGTTCATCAGCATAATTGGTAGTAAACGTGGGTGGATTTTGACCAAACTCAGGTGGTAGGTACATCTTATGACCTTGTGCTTTGGAAATTGTGATGGTTGTTCGGGACGCTTTGGTTTCCGAACAACAACCGAAAAACCTTCAAAATCGGTACCGTTCACGCGAAATCAATTCCGAAAGCCATTATCCCACGTAGGGTTATGAAATTTGGCACGAATGATCTACAGGTGATGCTCTATCAAATATATTCCGTTTTTTTGTGATATATGGAATACTTTACCCGCAGCGCCCCCTACAATTAGGGTATGCGCGAAAATTGAAGGCCCCCTCGTGACCAGGTGAGTGCATCGATACGAATGTAACGTTGCAGGTTCATGGTACTCGATGAGTACGACAACTTTGCCTCAGGACATATTGACCGATTTCGCTTAGGTCAGGGGTCAAAGGTCAATTAGTGCAAAAATCGATAATATGCGAGAGCTGGAGGTGCCTTCGCGCCAAATGCTACTCCTCCTAGGGTTATGGTCGGATGGTCATGAAAATTCACGCTAATCGTCTGGAATACATTGTGCACAAACGATCCAGCCGGATTTTCGATTGAGATCTTTGTTCACCCGCAGCACCCCCTCGAACTTTGGGGATTTCCGATTTCAAACCGCATTTTCGGTACTTTTCATTCAAATGGGTACCGAGTAGTTATCAGTAGATGGAACTCGATGAGATTTGATATGCGTAATCTTAAGGTGATTCCCTATCCGCTATATGACATCCATTTTGCTCTTTATCTTATAGTTTCCATGCTCGGCGACCCATCGCCGCCTACTGGCCTGTCTGTCTGTCTGTCTGTCTGTCTGTCTGTATACTAATTGCCGACAGGTCACATATTTACTCTGATCTTCAAGAAACTTCACCACGTGGTAGAGGTAGTGACAATGTGGAAACCTATTGATGTTGAGGTCAATAAGTCAAAATGATTAAAGGTCAAGGTCACAAATTGACAATTTTCAACCAAGCCACTTGATATCGATGTATCTATTGTATATAAAACTGAAAAACATCGGTGGACGGTGAACCCTCGTCAAGGTGAAATCTTGGTCGAATCCTGTGAGTATGTCTATTAATTACCTCCGTCACCGAAGGTGAAGGAGGTTATGTTTTCACCATTCTTTGTCTGTCTGTCTGTCTGTATGCAGGATATCTCAAAAAGTTGTGGACGGATCCGGATGGAATTTGGTGGACATGTTGGGTGTGTGACAAGGGCGAACTGATTAGATTTTGGTGAAGATCCGGATCCAACTACTAGAATTTTTAAAGTGATTCTTCACAATTGAGGGATAGGGCCTAAAACGATACATAGCACGACATCTCAAAAAGCTGTGGATGGATTCGGGTGAAACTTGGTGGACACGTTGTGTGTGTGATGAGGAAGAATTGATTCAATTTTGGTGAAGCTCCAAATCTGGATCCGAGAATTATTTAGGTGATTCTTCACCATTGAGAGATAGGGCTAAACTCATATATAGCATATCTCAAAAAGTTGTGGATGGATTTGAATGAAACTTGGTGGACAGATCGGGTGTGTGACCACGACAAAGTGATTTGATTTTGGTGAAGATGCAAATCCGGATCTGGATATGAGGATTATTTAATTTTTAAAGTGATTCTTCACCATTGAGAGAAAGGGTGAAAAAACGATTATATAGCATGATATTTCAAAAAGTTATTTGGCCCGAAATGTTCTCGTGGATCAGGCACTACGTTCTTGTTGCAAACTGTTTAAACATGAGTTGGACCGTGTGAGCTTGTGTGTTAATTACTTATTATTAGATAGTGACTACGTCTATTAATTACCTCTAATTACGGACTATTGGGACGTACCTTTTTGATATTTGCAGTCATGGGGAGTCATGGATTCACTGGATAATGGGGTGTGGCGCTGCCGGTACCTGTGCAGGAGGACGAAAGTCCGAGTCTTCAGGTCCTTGGTGCTTCCAGTCTTGCTCTATTGATGCGAGACTTGGACTCTGACCAGGGATCTGAGAGGGAGACTTAATTCTTTTGGTACCAGGTCTCTTCGGAGAATCCTTGGCTATCGCTGGTCGGACTTTGTGTCCAAGTAGCGGTTGCTGAGAGAGACTCGGATGAGATTTGTTACCTGCATAGTCCGTGAGCGTCAACTGCGGCTGTACGGACATCTGGCTCGTTTTCCTGACCCTGCTCACCAGATTATCTCAGCGAGGGAGTCTCATGAGTGGAGGAGGCCAATGGGCCGACCACGTGCCTCGTGGTTGCAGCAGGTTGATCGGCATCTCAAGGAGATGGGGATGGGCCTGGCATCTGCCCGGAGGATGGCCAGACGGAGGCCCCTGGAGTACCGGCGGAAAGTGGACGCAGCGACGCGCTGCTCTGGCGCATGCTCCCATACCTGACCTGACCTTTTAGATATGTAGCCCTTTAGAGCCCACACATTTTAGACCATTTTAAACCTTTTATATCCTTTGGATATAGACCCTTTACCCTTTACATCCTAAAGACCTTTTGTAACACAAAGACCCCAAAGACCCTTTAGACCCGTAAACCCTGTTTTACCTTGTGACACGATATTAGTTGATTTCACTGCAGATTCACACACCACTACTACTACATCATCATCATCAGAGTGTGTACCAACCTAGTAAGCCCAATGAAGAAATAAAAGAGTGGCCAGTGGCAAATTTCAGCAGTGACTTGTGGTTTAACTCAAGGGTGGCAGTGACTGTGATCCTCTAGGCCTTGAGCTGACAGACACAGAGCTCGTCAAGGCTAATGCACATGAGGACCCGAGATGACTGGTTGCAAAAATGGTCTCCCACTGGTGGCAGACTGCTTGTAACCGTCGCTATTTTATCCACCGTCTTATTCGGCAACTCAGACAGCAACATGCGGGGTGTGTTCCATGAGTAAACGGCTGGCTATCACTTTCCAAGCCAATAGTTCCATATCAACCGCTTCGCAAGCCGCTCGCCTCGCCACTCGGCAGGTGGGGCAAGCTATTAAGAGAGGTGCTTCGTTGTTCGCAAAAATGTCCACCCTAGTCAGATTCAAAACAATCCCACCAACAATGAAATGTTCAGTGTAATACCCCTGCTATGTATACCCCACTCATAATCTCATTGAAATGTGCATTTCATACTTAAGAGTTTTACTTTACTTTTCATCCTAATTCTTCGAGACCGACAAATATGCAAAACCTCTCACCCCTCTCTAAAATTCACAGTGGTATGCAAGATCAGATTGCGCCATTCGAAAGATTAGGCGGAGTACACTTCATCCTTTCACTGGACTCACGTCAGGCAGTGACAGTGCCCAAAGGAGGTTGTATACGAGGCACATTGTGAAAGGACTCCTGAAAGCATCTTGTAGGCTCCAATGAAAGATCTCATGCCCAAAATCTTCTCTGAAGGAGAGCAGGTAGAGAGAGTGGTCACATAGTATGGGCTACCTTGAAAGGTGCCTTGAGACCAAATCCATCCCATGATAGTTGTCGCCTTCAGACAGATGACAGTCTTTGGGGTGGGAGAGGGAAGCACAAAATAGTGGGGAACAAAGACAGTAGACGAGTGGGATTTGAACTCACGATCCAAGGATCCCAAGCCTCCCACCCTCATCATTAAGCCAACACCAGGCATGATCATTGATGAAAACCAGAAAAAAGCACAGGGCCAAGAACACTGCCTTGAGGAATTCCAGCTTGGACAGGAAAAGGAGATGAGAGAATTCCATTAAGAGCCACGCGTTGACTGCGACAGGAGAGGAAGTCCGCGAGCCATGAGTGCAGCTTGCCTTGCATACCGCAAGAAGAGAGTTTGCTGAGCAGTTCGGGATGCCGGACCATATCGAAAGCTCGCGATATGTCTAGGGAGATGGCTCTGATCTCATGTTTGGCATTTGGGACCTCCATCCATTGTTGGGAAAGCAGGAGTAGCATGTCCAGGGTAGAGTGACCTGGTCTAAATCCAAATTAATGGTCGGAAACCAAGCCATTGGAGAAGAAGGATTTGATGTCAGAAGCGATGATGGATTCCATGATTGGTCTGGAGTTGCAGGGATCTGTTTTTGCACCGTTTTATGCAGAGCAGTAATGTTTGTTGATTTCCAAGCAGATGGCAGATGACCTTGAGAAAATGAGAAGGTAAATAGAACAGAGAGAGGGTGAACAAGAGTAACAGAGTAGGTTTTTAAAACTCGAGGGCTGATGCCATCCGGACATGTTGCAGAATCTTTGTTGAGGTTTGATGGCAAGCTCTCCACCTTGTCAGGAGAAAACGACACACACTCCAGGAGCAGCTGGGTGTGACCGGTTAAGGTGGGTACAGAAAGCGATGGGTTTGGGACACAAGACTGAGAAGCAAACACATAGTTTAGGCATTCAGCCTTATCACGTGCAGTGTCAGCTATACAGCCATTTGAGGTAAGGGAGGGGATGGAGGGGGAACATACACCAGAAACAGACTTTAACTGGATGCCATCAGGATTGGGAGGAGGGAGAGAGGTTTGAGAGTTCAGACTTGAGATGAGAAAGATGTTGTTTCCTGGCTCTCCTCAGGGCAGACACACACTTGTTCCGAGCTTTGTGGAAGGAACTGAGATTGCCTTCAGTAGGATTTGCCTTCCATGAGGCGAAGGCAAGTTGTTTCAGGACAACTGCCTCGGCACAAGCTTCAGTGAACCATCGGCGGGAGGAAGGGTAGGACAACTGAGGACGATATGGGGTAAATCTGTGCATGAGGGAGAGCAAGTTTGTTTGAAAGAATTCCCAGGATGAGTTGATGTTGGAGAAGTAGAGATGGGAGACCAGTCTAGAAGTTTGATGGCTGCTTGAAGACCCTGCTAGTCGGCCTGAGTGAAGTGCGAGACTCGTCGGTGCGGAGGTGGTTCTCTAATAACAGCCAGAGAGATGACCACTTCAACAAGCATGTGGTCTGATGAACCGATTGGATCAAAAGAAGAACAGGGGATATTTTGTGGGAAATTGGATTTGATTCCAATCACCGAAGGTGAAGGTGGACCCCAGGCAAGGTCATGGGGAGAGGTCAAAATCAAATCCAGAAGAGATGGAGTACCGTTAGCTGAGATCCAGGTTGGGAAGTTGACAGATTGAGTCTCAGAAGTCCTTTGCTGCAGTGCCATGGCAGGTGAGAGAGGTACCCGCACCCAGCCAACTGGCATGATGACAATTGAAGTCACCACATATGAGGAAGAGAGAGAGTTTGGATAAGAAGATAGAAGTTGGTCCATGTTTTCGGATAGTGAGGTGTAGATGGAGTCATCACTGTTTGGTCGACGATGCAACACATATAAACAAGAGGTGGAAGCGGAGGGGAAGCTTTAGCCAGAGGTATTCCTGGGGGTGTGGAGGAGGGAGGGCAGTGCATGGAGAGTGAGGAATACAGTTTTGATGAAGAGAGCAACTCCTCTGCCAGCACGAGGCTCAGGTATATCATGCTGGAGGAAGGAGTAACCAGGGAGAGAAACTAAGGAGTCAGAGACATCTTGAAAGAGGAAAGTTTCTGTTAAGCAGATCATGTCTGATTTGTCAGTGGTAACCTGTAAGGAGAGATCAGTCAGATTTGAGGGAAGGCCCCGGATGTTTGACGTCCACACTGTTAAGGAAGAGGGAGGGAGGAGGCTTTGGGTGCAGGGGAGGGGAGGTGGAGGTCGTGAGAGTTGTTGACAGTTGATGACAGATTGTAGAAGAGCTAGGGGAGAGGGTTGGCTGGGGAGGAGGACAAAGGGCCAGGTGGTGAAAGGATGAGTAGCAGTGTGGAGTAATAATAGAGGGGGAAAAGGGAAGTGGAAGATTGGAGGAGGTGGAGGAGGTCGAGGAATGAGCTGGAAGAAAGAGGTTGGGGAAAGGAGGAAGCTTATAGATGTGAAGGAGGGCAGCTTTGAGAAGGGGGAGTGAAGGGTGATATTCGTAAGGGAGGGGTGAGCGGGAAGAAGAATTAAGGGAGAAACTTGTGGGGGGAGCTTTTGAGAAAGGTGAGGGAAAGAGAGAAGTTTGCTTTGAAGAGGGAGGTGGTGGTTGATTTGCTTGGGAGGAGTGAGGGGGTAGCTTTGAGGAAGAGGGGAGATGATGAAAGCAGGCAAGGTCATGGGGAGAGGAGGGAGCGGTGGGGAGAGGGGAAAGAGAAGACCGGGTGGAAGTATTGTGGAGAGGGGAGATGGTGATGTTGGGGGGGGGGAGGACAAAAATTGAGGGGGTGGGAAGAGGGGCAGGAAGCTTTGAGAACGGGGAGTGAGGAGGGAAAATTTGAAGGGAGGGGCACGGGGGTATATTTGAAGGCCAGGAGTGAGGGGAGATATTTGAAAGAGATGGATGAAGGGGGACATTTGGGGGAGAAAGGTGATGGGGGAAAATTGAGGGAGAAAGGTGAGGGGGGAGAATTAAGGGAGAAAGGTGTGGTTGAAGCTTTTGAGAAGGGTGAGGGGGTAGAGAGTGAATTTTGCTTTGAAGAGGGATGAGGTGGCTGAATTGAGAGGGAGGAGTGAGAGGGAAGCTTTGTGGAGGGGAGACGAGAGCAGGCACGGTCATGGAGAAGGAGGGAGAAGGGAGGGATGGGGAAGGGGAGGATGACACTGGGTTGCGGTATGGTAGAGGTGGAAGCGGACCGGGGGAGGAACAAGATTTGAGAGGGTGGGAAGATTGGGAGATGTGATGAGAGGAAAGAGAGAGCATGATCGAGATATTGCGCAGTGTGCTGAATTAGAGTTGGACACGTTTGAAAAACATCCAGTTTGGGATATCAGAGGGGGGACTGTCAGGCAAAGGACAGTGGATGGGGGGGGGCTAGATGGGAGGGGTAAGGAGAGGTAAAACAGGTAGGGAGTTAGGAGGAGGTAGATTTAAGGAGCTGAGATGAATTTGATGAGATGAGATGAAATCAAAGGGCGGAGGAGCTCCTTGTGAGCCAACGGCCATCCAGATCTAGTGCCCAGCTGTGTCTGCGGACTTCCTCCTGCAGTTGGGTTGCTTCTTATTAGGAGGTTGGTGGCAGGATTTGCACTTCGGCCATTGTAAAACCCTTCATTCCGCAAAACACAAAAACGCAAAGAAATCTGAAAACCCACTCCGTGGGAGTACCTACTGTGCAGCTTCCCTTCGCAGGGCAGCTCACCGGATGATGGGATTGGGGCAAAGCCTTCGGGACCCCCAATCTTTGATGATAGGAGCGAAACCACGGGGTAGCATTCCCGGGTCAGATTGCGGGAGAGTGTGTCAGAGTGGTGCTGAGGTGTCGTCCACCAGATGGCGGTCTCCTTGGGTTAACCTGAGGCGGTCCCTTCGGGTGGGTGCCTGGAATATCCTATCCCGAAGAGAGGATGATCACCTGTCTCTGTTATCATCTGAGCTCAAGCGTTTGGACATCGGGATTGCAGCTCTCTCTAAGGTTCAAAGACCGGATTGCTCGAGATCATGGTGGGTGGTTACACCTACTATTGGTCTGGTTGCTGTGATGGTTACCATTCCCAAGGAGTTGCTGTAGCTGTGTTCAATAAGCTGACTCCAATAATAATTGAGGTATCACCAGTCAACAAGCGTATTATGAGACTAAGGATTCGTCACTCCTCGGGTGTCATTTCCCTGGTCTCTGTTTATGCTCCGACTGAGGCGAGTGATCTCACCGTGAAGGATGCATTCTACGCCACGCTCGAGTCTGTGGTTGATCAGTGCCCCAGACGAGATACACTTCTAGTCTTGGGGGATTTCAATGCATCGACTGGAACTGATAGGGATGGTTATGAGATGTGTGTTGGTCCCCATGGGTCAGGAACTATGAACCAGAATAGCACGAAGTTCCTTGACTTTGCAAGAAGTCATGGACTTAGGGTGGCCGGTTCATGGTTTCAGCGCACACAAGCTCATCGCTGGACTTGGTATTCCAACGCTGGTGGTGTGGCAAAGGAGATTGACCATGTTCTCGTTGACGGTTGCTGGAGGATGATCCAGAACTGCAGGGTCTACCGGAGTGCTCAGTTCCTCAATACTGACCACCAGCTTGTTGTAGCCACTCTGACGTTGCACCTTAAATCCAGGAGAATGGTACCATCCCAGCTTAGGCTGGATGTTGGCAAGCTCAAGGATGAGAAGGTAGCTGAGGAGTTTGCGAATGGGCTGAGTGGGGATTTGAGGAGTCTGGGTGCTTTGGGAGGTCCTGAAGAGTTGTGGAGTGCCTTCAAGACCACCGTCCTTGATGTTGCCGGTGGATGTCTTGGAACTCACCGTTGGGCAAAGAAGAATTTTGTCTCTCAAGGAACACTGGATACCATTGACCAGAGTCGCAGGGCCAGGCTGAATGGCAGAGCTGAGCTGTTCAGGGAGCTGAGGCGTAAAACTGTACGTGCACTGAGGGTGGACAAGGAGGCCTATGTGCGAGGAATCTGTGAGGGGGTAGAGCATCACCTGCGGTCAAGGATTTCTCGTCCTGCTTACAGGGGAATTCGTGCATTGCATTCTTCCAAGCCCGTCCCTCGGTGTACTGCAATTAGAGCAGAGGGTGGTGGGCTCCGAAGTAAAGAGGAGGAGTCCGAAGTCTCCAAACCTCAGAGAGTGCTGCAATACCGATGTCCAAACACTTGAGCTCAGATGATAACAGAGACAGGTGATAAACCTCTCTTGGGTATGGGACATTCCAGGCACCCACCCGAAGGGAGCATCTCAAGTTAACCCAAGGAGACCACCTTCTGGTGGATGGCACCTCAGCACCACTCTGATACACACCACTGCAATCTGACCCTGGAAGGTTACCCTGTGGTTTCCCTCCTATCATCAATGATTGGGGGTCCCGAAGGCTTTGCCCCAATCTCTTCACCCAGTGAGCTGCCTTGTAAAGGGCAGCTGCACAGGAGGTACTCCCTCGGAGTGGGTTTTCAGATTTCTTTTTCCTTTTGTCATATTTTGCAGAATGAAGTGTTTTACGGTGGCCGGAGTGCAAATCCTGCCACTAACTTCCTAATAAGAAGTAACCCAACTGCAGGAGGACGTCCGCAGACACAGTTGGGCACAAGATACCAATGGCCATTGGCTCACAAGGAGCTCCTCCGCCCTTTGACGGGTTTTGTTTTTAATCCTGCTGGGTGTCCATATTATACACCCTCCTCACCAGAAAACCTGGTGGGGGAGACGGTTTCGTTACCAACCACCCGACTATGAAACAGGTTCATACAGGTTTACATGGGACTTGTTGCAAGTCACAGATCTATTCTGACCTGACGTGACACACATGAATGCTGTGACGAGCCGGAATCCTCCATTTGGCTTCTTCATGAGACATGATTGATTGAGCAACTCCACAGTGACTCCACATCTTCAGGTCGAACAAAGACCCCAAGGTGTTCAGGCCATCAAATTTTCGCTGCAACTTAACAAGTTTATCTCTGGCATAATGGGGAAGGTGACCTTTGCATTGTGGAGTTCGTGCAAATCCCATGTTGACATGGGTCATGAAGGATCCAGTTTTACCAATGCAACACAGGAATGATGGATCATAGACATCATCATACTCTTGAAGGAGAGTTTGGAACCGAGTACGTGTGTGGAGAGGCAGAGTTTGATCTGGGTCCACAAGAACAAGCTTTGAAAACAGCTGATGGTGCTTATGCTTGGATTTCTTCATAAGCGGGGTTGTGTCATATCATCCTGGGGAGGTTGTGAATCTTGGTTGTTGGATGAAAACAGGTCATACACAGGCAAAATGCACATTGCGAGACAAGACTTGTGTTTCATGGGAGAGGTTCGCGATGCAAATTTTGTCAGCAACACTATTCAAAATGTGTTGGAGACGAAGTGTTAGATTGGTTCAGTACACCCTGGTCCTGAAGGAAGAGAGGATGGTTCAACTGCAAATGTCATGAGGTCTGCAAGATCATCAGGTTGGGTCATCTCAATAAACTCCCCAGGCCAGATTGTTGTTGACCTTGGGGATGCGACCATGCGCAAAGGATATGGACTCGTCTCACTTTGCATGGATTGGAGAAAGCATGGAGTCAGGATCCAGAGACATAGGTGGAGGAGTCACAAACTAGCACTTGATATTTGGCTGGTCAAATTGACACTTCGTTGGTTTCCAAGAAAGGGGTGCCTGCAAGTACCTCAACATCAAAGTTCTCCATGACTGGGCCCTCAAAGGAAAGGTTGTGATGGTCTTTGGACCAAGAGAACTCTCTTTCACCAACAATATGTAAAGGAGAGGAACCATCACACTGGTATGCAGATTGGGATGAACTGTTATTGGAGACACCGAGTCTCTTCGCTGTGGAAGTATGGACCATGTTGCCTGTGGCTCCACTGTCAATGGTCACTTGAATAGCATGATGCTCGAATAATGTCTCAATAGGGTGACTGACGAATCTGTACACAGAGTGCGTCTGATTTCAGGAAACTATCAGTGGGCTCCTCATCCCCTTCATGCAAACCTTGTATCCAAGATGACCTCATCATCATCCTGGAGGAAAGCAACTATCTTACGTGCTTTAGTCCGGTTTTTCTTTTGTATTATTAATAATATTTGAAAAACGAAAGGCAACATACAGCACAGGCATGTATGCCTCCATCATGGCAATGGCATCGCATCAATGTGGTCAAGCGGCAGTCAGGAACCCTGCAATGGCATAATGGGACTCGTCGCTTGGGAGTGATGTAACTTTGAATAAATACTAGCAGGTTGCCCATGCCTGCACGGCGATTCTAAACAGGGTAGAGATGGAGGGGGCAAAATACAAATGGTGTCTTCCGTTAGAGCCAGCAAGCTGAGACCAACAATTCACATTTATTGCCACATCCGATGCAATTTAAATGCTCTAGTGGTGGCGAGGTGATCCATTTGAAACTGTTTGTTCGATATACTGTATTTTTGATGCCGAGGGTCCAGAATAAAAATATGTATTGGTGTCAAAGCCAGTGACCAATTGCAAACTAATGGGATGATGTTCAATTGCTTGAAATCACTTTCTTATTTGCAAATGAGATTTGGTGTCTGTGAAAAAAGTGATGATGGACTGCAGTCGTCAAAACCATATGACCATCACATCACAACAGGGCGTTAAGTACGGCATTGTGGGATAGTATCTGACAACCAGCACTTGCCAGCTCATTTTGTACCGTTTTTTAGGAATTTGAAATTTTGGGACAGTTCATCGTTTTACATGACAATTTTTACATCTTTCTGATCTATCACTTTCTTCCTATGTTGATAAATTCTGGTTGCTGGTGATCTATGAGGGTACTTTTACATCGTGAACATTGTTTCATTTACTTGTCCAACCAATAGCAGTAGTGCTAAATAGCAGTGTTTAGCTCACCTGGAACTTAGTTCCAGGGAGTTTATGGGATGGCGCGTCGTCCGTCGTCAGTCCGTTCGTACGTCCACAAACATTTGCAACTTCTTTGAAACTACACAAACGATTTCGATGAAACTTGACCCCAACCTTCATCACCTGGTACGTACCAAAGTTTGTTCATGGCATGAAAAGCATCAGGCCCTAATGGGGTCTACAAGAAGTTGCTACCCCAAAATAGGGATTTGCTTTCTTCTCAGAAACCACACATGCAATTCCAATGAAACTTGACCACAACCTTCATCACCCATCATGCACCAAGGTTGTTCACGCTATTAAAAAAAAATATATTGTTACGGCCACGGGTACCGAGTGTATTATGAGGGGTTTAATCCCCGTTTGTCCTCGGAAGAGCCGGACCTGGGGCCACCGCTCACAATTAACTTCATGGTACGGTGCGTTGCTTTGGAACCATGACCGCCAATCAGTTAATCTCGAGTTCCAGTGTCCACCGTCTAATTTTGCTGTTTAACTGGAGATCACGTGGCTTTCTGAACAGGGAGCGTGCCCTCGGCAAAGCACCAATCTTATATTGATTAGATCTTAGGGCGGCCAAGCGTTTAACCACTGGTGCGTGCCGACTATGACAGGTCATTACCTCCAAGTCTATCTAGGTTCGGACAATGCTGGATCAATGGAAGGAAAGGACAAGCACGGAACGGTTGGAACGTCAACAAGGGATTTATTAATAAGGAAAAAATAAATCAAAGAACTTTTTATTTCCTTGTAGTGAAAATAAGTAAATTCAAATCAATCAAAATAATCTCAAACAAATAAATAATTAATCAGGAATTGATGGAAATATAAACAAAGAGCATATGCTTATCACTATGCCCCATTTAACAATTAAACACAAGAAAAGGGTCCCCAGCAGATCATTGGGGGGGGGGGAGGGGGGAGAGATTCCGTCTCGCTTATCAAATAGAAGTCGTTGTACATCAAATAAAATGTCCTGAAATGTGTGAGCGTGCCCTGCCTTGCCGTACACCCACTCGTAAACAGGCTTAAATGCCAATTGTCGTCACGTCGTCACCCCCAGGAACCAGGGATACCAGGAATCAGGTACGCCAAGAGCAGGTGTCAAGCAGAACAAGCATTAATGGTCTGAGTGTCACCCACCGTCAGGAGCCACCAGGAACCACAACCAACAGACAGCTGTTAGGAGCTGTGAGGCGTTGAGGCGCTGGGAGAAACTGTAAGGCTGCAAGGCCATCATCAACTGTCACAAACTCAACTGTCGCCAGCTCACCAACCGTCTGACTGGAACTGGCTGAAGCAACCGTCTGACTGAAACTGACTGAAGCAACCGTCTGACTGGAACTGATGAGCTGAAAATAGCCGTTGCCCAGCTGTCACCAACTGACACAAACTGTCGCAAAACTTTCAAAGCTGTTAGAACCGGAACCAGCTATCGCCAACTGACTGTCCCCAACTGACTGAAAACAGGTCCTTCCATCCTTTTTATAGGCGGCCAGTCTGGGCAAAGCCTCAAACAGACTTCATCCAAATCCACCTTGCCTATTGGCGCATCATTGCATGTGACCAACCGTCCGTCTTGTGACCATTCCTGGCCTACGATGCCATGTTTGTGGTGCTGCACGAACGCAGAAAGCAGCTGTTTTCCAGAATTACCGAGCGAAAACGTGAAGCGCTCATAAAAGGTCAACAACAATTATCACCTCAATGTTCAGCCCGATATGAAAAAGAGCCAGTTAGCGTCCATAGAGCTGCTGAACGGGGTGTCAAACGTCGATGGAAAAAGGTGGGTGTCAACACCGGTGAAAGAGGTGGGTGTAGATTGTCGAACGTCGATGGAAAGAGGGTAGGCGAGGTGGGTGTAGAACAAATCCTAGCAACAGTGACTTCATGCGGGTCCTGGGTCCATTCCGTATCCATATTTACATCATCTGCATGGCCCACCGGGACCTGCCTGTGTTCGTCCGCCATAGTCCGTCCCAATAAATTTAATTAAAATTTGTTCGAACCGCTCTGAATTTCGAGGGGCGAGAAGCGCACCACAGGTCGACTAACTGACACCAATTTATTGATCAAAGGGTTCAAAAAATCTCCCACTCCCGACACCAGTTATTGCGGCCACAGATACCAAGACACCAGCTTGTCACTCAGGGGAATTAATCCCCGGTTGTCCTCGGTAGAGCCGGACCTGGGGCCACCGCTCACAATTAACGTTGTGGTACGGTGGATTGCTTTAAAACCACGAACGTCACCCAGTCAACCACGAGTTCCAGTGTCCACAGTCTAATTATTCCATTTAACTAGAGGTCACATGGTTACCTGAGCGGGGAGCGCGCCCTCGGCAAAGCACCAATGTTATCTCGATTAGATTTTAATGAGGGCGGCCGAGCGTTTTAACCGCTGGTGCGTGCAGACGATTTTTGGTCAAATCTGTGGTAATTACCTCCCAGTCTATCGAGGTTCGGACAATGCAAGACCAATGGAAGGAAAGGACAAACACGGACAGGTTGGAAATCGACAAAAAATTTATTAATAATAAAATAAATAAATAAAAAGAACTTTTTATTTGCTGAGGTAAATAAAAAACTAATTTCAAAGCAAAATCAATCAAAATGCCAAGAAAGAGACGAAGAGAAGATGCTTATCGGGGGTTGACTTACAGCAAAACACAGACAAGGGTACCCAGCAGATCTTTGGGGGGGGGGGCGGGGGGAAGAATCGTCTCGCTCACCAAAAGGTTGTCCATGAAGTGAAAACGTCCTGAAATGTGTGCGTGCGTGTCAAGTCCGTCGCCAGCACCCAGCTTTGCCGTGCGCCCAGCTTTGAACACCAGTCGAGGTCTGGAGGGCACCGAGATCGTCCGTCGCGGGTTTAGACCCTGGTGTTGTTAGTGACCGACCCGTGCCTCACTTGCTGGCGGCGCTGCTCACACCCACACGCTTACGACACGCTCGCTTGCCGAAGCACTGGGAAGGACGAATTGTCTCGTCAGCGCTGGTCAGACACCCGCTTCTTGCTCGCTTCTCTCGCCCTTTGCTTTTTCCTCTCTCCTTTCGCTTTTTCTCATCACGGTTTTCTCTTCAGAACGTACCTCTCGCTCGTTTTTATATCTCCAGGCCGTCTCCGCCGGTGCAGTCCGCCCCAAGCTCACCCTCCCCACTGGCGCACGGTTACCATGACGACCCGTGTGCTCTCAAAAAAGGCGGGCGTCGGAACTCACTAAAGATTGTAGCTGAGGAAGAATGGGGCGGGCTTCAGAGCTCCTGAAAGAAATGTGTGTAAACAAGTCTGTCGTAAAGAAAAAAGTTTCCCATTAGAGAGGGGATCTGTTCTTTACCCTTCTCAACGCATCACATTTAAGATCCCATAAGACATGGGGATGGGGTAATCTGAACATGTATTTTAGGAAATAACTGTCTGAGGACCTAGATGTGTGTATGCATTCATCAGACCGGATTCTAAAATCCGTAACAATATATGTGTCGGGGTCTGAGGGGGTCTACGGAACAAATTTACGGGGGGGGGTGGGTTCCCCCCAAAAGAGGTATTTGCTTTCTTCTCAGAAACTACACATGCATTTCCAATGAAACTTGACCAACATTCACGGACTTCACAACATGCCAGTCGAGCTTAATGTTCTGTAACCAGTCTCTTCCCAACAAGGCTGGACCCTGAGTGTCTCCAACATACAAAGCCAGCATATTGTATTCTTTGTTGTACTCGATATGCATACATAGTTTGCCTTTCAGTTTAATCTGCTCACCGATGAAAGTACGAAGTACTGCTGCAGTGTCCCTCAATTTTAGATATTTGTACAGTTTCGAGTACTCACGTAATGAAATGACAGACACTGCCGAGCCAGTGTCCAACTCCATAGGCCGATGTTTCCCTGCCACCACGATTGGTTGCCAGGACAATACTTTACAGAACTTTTAAATGCACATATACATCGGGGTTTTATACAAACAGCTCGTCTCTCTGGACATCCAAAACAAATTTCATTCTCCATCTGGAAGTTCTTCCACTGATGCTGTGTATCTGTCCCCTCTCGGTCCTCTGTAACCAATGGCCTCCATTGCTTGAGTTGACCTTGCTGGCAAAATAACATTCCATTTCCTCTCCCTCTCAGATTTGCATAGCCTATACTACCCACCTCACCTCCAAGACTGATCTGCTTCTCACATGACTAGTATCCAGGCCCATTATTGTTAATAGTTCCAATGTGCTTCAAATATGTGGATCCAACGCGGTATGTGGATTACATTCATCCTCAAAAGGCTAGGGATCTCCTCTTTCTCTGCTCTCAACTCATCTTCCAAGCCCTTGAGCATGAGCACACCTCTGCATGGAACAATCACTCCCACAACTTTAATGTCCGATTCCAACTCGCCGATGTACAGAATTTCCAATTCTTGGCTGCCTTGAGCAACAACCATCCACTGGAACCAAGTAACTCCTTCCTCAGGGGCAGTATAGCTTTGTTGAAGAAAGATTCCGTGATGGTGGTCACTATGGATCCAGTGTCCAACACTGAACAATTACACCATTCATCTACACCGTTACAACTGGACTTTTGCCTACTGTTTTTGATAAAAAGTCAATCTTCCGTAACTAAGGTGAGTCGGGCATTTCACCACCCGCCACTTGGCTCACTGTGATGGGGTGTTCATGTTTCCTGAACCGTCAAAAATCTCAGCCTGTTCTTTTGTCATTTTTCTCCGTTTCCTTCCTCGGTGACTGGGGACATTCGTGGGCAATGCGATCAGGTTTGTGGCGATTGCAACACATGATGGTTGTTTTCCTCCCCTCCCGCTTGCAAGACTTCTGGTAAGTACTTGCCCATTCCTGGTAGGTTCTCATGGTTTTTAGCAATTCCTCCATCTGATTTTGCTGTTTCTACATTGCCAACAAAAGTTCCTCTCTCAGTGAGTCTTGAGAGTGGGAGGCATAACTCTCTTCTCTCCCTCGATCTCACAGCCAATGCCGTGCAGGACTTTGGTGTTAGATGGGATACATCTTCCTCCGCCTATGGAACTGTTTCCTCCCTCAGCTGAAAAAAGTCGACATTAGGGTTGTTTCTCAGAGTCCTCCTTCAACTCTTCGAATAAAATTGCCCCGACAATTCTCAGAAAACTGACCGACAACATTTTATTTCAGTATAATACACCATTGAGTGACTTGTTGAAAATTCTATCGACTCACTGCATCAGGGCACAATAATACTCTCTCAGACTTTCAATAGCACGTTGTTGTTGAGCAAAAAATAATTTTCTGCAAATGCTTCAAAGTAACAGAATCACACATAGAGAACCTCAAGACTCCTTGTTGTTTCTTAACAGCAACTGGGTCCCACAGGTGGGCACAGGGAGATGGGGGCGAGCGAGACACGATTTCCATCGAGGTATGTGCGTCTAGTGCACAGCACATCATTACGTGGTAAAAAATGGAAACTAATAGTTTCACTTGTCTGGTTTGCCAGCACAGATTCAGGAATGTGTGCCATTTTTCTTCTCCTCTGATTCAACTTGCGTAATAACATCACGGAGATGACGTCAGTCAACCGCTTGCTTGTACGCTTCTCGAATCAACCCTGCATATTTGAGAAGGTGACCGTTTGAGTGTCAACTCAACTTCACAAGGTCTTTCCCAAGTGTCCTCAAAAACGTGGTATAAACGAACCGATTCAGATACTGTATCATGAAGTCCCATCCTTTTGGTAATTTATGATCAAGTATGGAAATTTTGACTCACACCATGTCCATGCTAGTTTTAAGTGTGCAATGCCAGCAAGTCTCCACAAAGCAATGCTACTATGCTCGTCCATCCAACTGCACTGTAAGCTCACTTTGTCTATCCTAAGATCACTTGGTACCTTTCGAAAACAGTAGACCATTGTCACCTGGAAGCCTGATGAATATCTGACGTTCCTCGAGGAACCACTCAAGAAATTTCAAAATTCTTTCCCTAACTACTAGCAATTAGAAAGCAACGGCAAATCACCTAACGCATTTTCTTTGGCAATGTCTGACGCCCTGGAAAGGGTGTGGGATGAATCCAATTATGATCAAGGCTCTGGGAGTCATCGTCACATACCTGGAATGAAAAAAAAACACCCTGATAAACGAATCAATGGAAATCTGTTCAATACACCAATTTTATCTTGTACAAAGGATTTCAAAATCGTGTTATTCAGCTTCCCAGGTTTAAAAAAACAAACAAAAATAATAAATGTATTGGAAGGAACATTGAAAAAAAGGGAAAAGTTTTTCATAGCACATGCTATCTCTGATCCACAATCTTCTGCCGCCCCTCCCCCCTCCACAAAGCCTCTCATCAACTTCCAAATCCATCCATCTATTGGGACCACACTCTGTGCAGAGCGTTGGTGCCGCCGAAGCAGTGTCCTTGGCTATTGGACACAATCCTGGATGGGTCACCACTCCGACACAGGATACCAGCAAGCTGCCACTCATTTTGCCAACCTCGGAAGGATGACAGGCAGAGTCAACCCCACCTGGTATTAATTCAGCAGCAAAGTGAGATTTGAACTCAGGATCCTGGGATGACAAGCCCACCACCCCAACCATTAAGCCAACACCAGGCATGACTTCCAAATACGGTACACACAAGCCCGAACCACCAAACCTCTACTCGGTTCCCAGGCACGCAGAGGAACGAACCCAGGGCCAAATCCAGGAATTGGGAAGGGGGGGGAGGGGTTACAAATAACAGAAAATTATAAATTTTCCAAATAAATTACTGTGAGCTGTTCGTGGTTTATTGTTTATTAGCTGCTGTAATGATAGTTTTTCTGAGGCTTCTGGCCTTTTTTGTGGCACACTTTCGTGGGAGAAGGAGTTCTGGGTGACCAGGAACCCCCCCCCTGGATTTGCCACTGGAACCCCCACTTCAGAACCACAAACCTCCCCAACTACTAGGACAGGAACACACAAGCCTGTACCCCTCCAACCCCAGCCCACCAAACTTCCCTAACGACCTCCTCCGTACAGGCAAGAAACCCCAACCCCAGCGCACCAAACGTCTCGTGCAATTCCCGACAAGCAACAGCTCCGAAAGCCCCCGTGCTTCGTGCTTGCGACGTGCGTACGTAATAAATAGATGGCCCAGAAACGAAGGAAACATCCAAAAACTGGAAAAGAAGGATCACAAATCAGACGTTTATTTGGTCATCGTTTGCAATCAAAAAATATTAAATCAAGGAAATCGTTCTTTACTTCCTTCCTTTTGCGTCGTGTGACGTCATTCGAACTTAAAATATATACAACTTTGATGAGATTTACTGCCGATAGAGAACGACAGGAGGAGAGTTCAAGCCATGAAGCATTTAACAGACGTATTAATTTTCCACTTGTTGCTCGTGTAAATATTTGCCTCCAAAAGCGCGCGACATTTCATTTCGCTTACTCCCGCTAACTACACCGCCAAGCCATTATAAATTGTTTGAAAAAAAAAATATGGTTTTGGATGCTGGTGCTCATCCAACAAATTCAGTCATTGTGCGATTTAAAAAAGAAAAACAACACCAGTCAACGAACGACGCAACAAATGGATGAAGCGAGGTATTTCCGGTTCAGGCAAAAGGAAAATACGAAACCGGAAACGCGGAGGTTCGTGAGACGAAAATAACTGTTCAAGAACCGGTGACTTCCACGGAAACGGTGAGTTTTAGTTGTTGTTGTTTTTTTTTTGCAATAGCGTGGCCGAATTATCTCTTGCTTACCCGAGACAAATATAATCAGCTCCATGAGAGTTTTTGTGTGGCGTTGTGTCCGATTGTTGTTCAACTGGTAAATACAACCCGTCAGCGACGTGTTGAGCCGACCGCCGTGACTGTTGTGGGTATTTTTGTTCTTCAGGCAGAAAATGTTGATGACGGCCGGGCCGCACATTGAAGGTTTCACCCAAACCGTCTGTTGAACGTTTTGAAACGTGTGTTTAATAATAATAATAATAATAATAATAATAATAATAATCGTGGAGGATTTCACATCGTTTTGCGGACGGTAAGACGTCCAACGGCAGGTTGTGAGATGGGGGAGTGCAAGGGGGATGGTAGTTTTCCCTTTTAATAGGTCGTGGGTCAGTTTAGTGTTCTCAACACCGTTGTTTGCTTGCTCACTGCATGATGGCAAAACGTTTCAGTCAATGCGCGCCATCTTGAGACCCCCAGACGGAGCGACCTCACACATTTAACCTGCTGTTGGCTTCGCGGTTTGGGTGGCGGCTTGGGATCCGAGGGTCCTGAGTTCGAGCCCCTTTTGTCCGCTGAATTAACACCAGGGGGTTGACTCGGTCTGTCATCCTTCCGAGGTCGGTGAAATTAATTCCAGTGGAGCAGCCAAAAGGCTGCACACGAAGGGAAGGGCTATCAAGGGATTTATTAAATCTGGTATTGGTGTCACACAGGCATGATGGGCCGAATGGCCTCCTCCTCCTGTGCAAAAATTCCCTTGGAATTGTTCGTATTGGTCAAATGATGTTTTTACAATCGATCGCCCGGGCCTCCCAAGGAAATTCGCCCAATAAACTTTTACTAAGTATTGGTTCACGAAAAAATAAGTGACCACGATAGTCGTTATTGGTGTTTGTCTGTCTGTCTGTCTGTCCCGAGTATAGCTCCGTGGGTTTTGATCCGATCCTGATAAAATTTTGGTGCAACGTTTATATCATAATCTAGTTGTGTTTTCCTGAGAATGGGCATGGTGCGCCCATCATGGGCGGAGCCACGCCCAAAAAACATGTGTTTTTAGGGGGTAGCCGATTTCAAGTTACATCTCCGAGGGGGTTTGTCAAATCTGACGGGTTTCGGTATTTGGTTAGCCCAATGGCACCTGCATAGTCCCACGGAGCTCTTTTTCATTTTCGTCCCAAGGTCAAGGTCACAAGGTCACAAACTTAGAAAATTGCGAATTTTGACATAAAAATCATATGACCGCCCAAAATTTGAGAGCTAGGGTGACAATATTTTTTATGCATAATCTTGAGGTCATTCCCCACCTAAAGTCTTCAAACCATTTTGCTCTATCTCGAACACCTTGCCCGTGGCACCCCCTTCAAGTTTGTTTTTACACTGATTTCATCAAAGTATGGATAATAATCCAAGGAGTGAGAAATGCCATATAGCCTATATGATGTTGTATTGTTCCTGGAATGTTCCAGAGGAAGTTTTGCACCAAAGGTCATAATCCTTGACCTTTGACCTTTAAAGTTCACAAAGGTCAAATTTTCAAAGTTGTGGGAATCGAACGGGGTTTTCGACCTTCTTCGACGAACTAACTCCAATGAGCTATAGCACATATCCTGTTTCCTTATTTTAATGTCCACAACATTGTTTTGTGACCTTTAAATGTTATGCAAAGGTCAAATTTTGAAAGTTGTTGAACGAAACCGGGTTTTAGACACTCCTGTCTAATAGACTAATAATAGGTTATTAGTCTTTTAGACTAATAACCTGTCACTCGTACCACATCATGTTGATCATTTTTATAACTTGGTCAAACATTATCACATTGTCTCATCCTTGACTTCTGAAACAATATACATCGTCAAATACCGCTCGTGAACCATTGCCGTCTCCAGACTTGTCATTCCGAAACTGTTTCTTGGCAGCATATTTGTGAACGGCTCGGGCTGTTATTACGTGGAAATGTTATGTGTGATTGGAATGCTGTGATCTCCTTCCATAGGCTTTACTGTTTGTCTGGCAGGATCTCTATGACAGTTTGTTTGTTCTTCCATTGTCACGTGTTCCCTACATTAAATTCACGAGAGCTCCTACTTTTACTTGCTCTGTTTCTCCCCTTATCCCATGTCTCTCTCTCACTCTTTACCTCCACCACCGAAGGTGGACGGTCGGTAGTGGAGGTTGTGTATTCACCCCTGTTTGTGTGTCAGTCTTCTGTTGTCTCAGCACGATATCTCAAAAAGTTATTGAGGATTCAGAAGAAACTTGATTGATCGGTGAGGTGTGTGACAAGGACAAATTGATTCGATTTTGGTGAAGATCCGGATATGAGATTTTAAAAAAGTGATTCTTCACCATAGAGAGACACAGACAGAGACAGAGACACAGAGAGACAGACAGATAGAAACGATAGGCTACATAGCACGATATATTCAAAAAGTTATGGACGGATTATGACAAAACTAGGTGGATTTGTTGGTTTGGTGATAAGAACACGCTGACAGAAAATTGTAGTTATCAACTTCCACTCACCGCAAACTGTCAGATATCAGACTTTTAGTTTAAGTCTAATTTATAAGTTTAGTTTTAGTTTAAGATATAAAATATCAGACTTTTAGTTTAAGCGATGTCTCATAAGCTGTTAAGCACGAGTGCCTGTGAATACAGTCACGAGTTCAATAAGAAGCAAGAAAAATGACATCGGCATATCACCAGTGAGCCAAATCGACGTCATGTCCACAAAGTAATATGATCCACTCGATGACACGGTGTCATAAATGTCCAGTGCCCATGGGAATAAGCTGCTCCCCAAAAGGGGTGTGATGATAGAAGTCTTGCAGTTAAAAGGAGTGAAAACACCGGAGATGGCGTGCTGCAACGTAGTGCGTGGTATGAAGCTCCATTCATCAAGAGGAATGCGTCACTGAAGATAGTGCTGCGGATGTGATTTAACTCCAGTAAACTCCAGCAAAACTCCAGTGAACGCCAGTGATCTCCAGTGTACTCGTGTTTAACACCAATGAAACTGGAGTCTGAATCATTTCCACGACGGTGTAAAATGGCGAGCTGTACGGCAATGAAAACTATGAGTGTGTAAAATGGCGAGCTGCCAGACAAGGAGAACAAAGAGGGTGTAAAATGGCGAGCTGCCAGACAAGGAGACCGACGAGGGTGTAAAATGGCGAGCTGCCAGACAAGAATGACGACGAGGGTGTAAAATGGTGAGCTGCCAAAAGGAGAAAGCCCTTTCTTCGTCTCCTTGTCCTGCAAGGGAGAGGTCCTTGAGAACTGTAGTCGTGTCGGGCAAAATGATTGGTTCAAAACCAGATTAAAAAAAAAAGTGCCTCCACTACTGCTATAGGTTGGACAAGTAAATAGAACAAAGTTCACGATGTAAAATAAAACAAAGTTCAATCGCCTCCTCCGAGATCGCCAGTAACCAGAATTTACCAACATAGGAAGAGAGCGATTGATCTGAAAGATGTAAAAATATAGTGTAAAACAATGAATTCTCCCAAAGTTTCAAGTTCCAAAAAACTGCACAAAATGAGCTGGCCTATGCTGTTTGCCGTGCTGGTTGCCGCGCTAGCTGCTGCGCAGGTTGCTGTGCTGGTTGCCACTCTGCTAACTCAGCAGATGCACCTTAGTGGATGTCGTTGTGGGACGAAGCTTTGACAGACATGATAAGTGGTCATGTTGGGGTCACTAATATCTCAAAATCGGAGTTATCGACTTCTACTCACCACTAAAGGTTGATGACTTTGTCCAGTCTGAGCGGTGTCTCGTAAGCTGTTAAACTTGAGTGTGTGAATGCAGTCACGCGTTCATGAACAAGCAAGAAAAATGATGACGGCATATCACCAGTAGGTTAAATCGGTGTCATGTTGACCTAGTAATATGATCCACTTGATGACGCGGGTGTCATAAATGTCCAGTTCCTGTGGGAATAAGCTGCTCTCCAAAAGGGGTACAATGATAGAAGTCCCACTGTTAAAAAGAGTGAAAACCCACTGGAGATAGCAAGCCACAGTACAGTGCATGGTATGAAATGTGTCGCTGAAGCTCCATTCGTCAAGAGAGGAATGCATCGCTGAAGATAGTGCTGTGATTGTGGTTTAACTCCTGTGAACTTGAGTGAAACCCCAGAGGACTCCAGTGATCTCCAGTGTACTCCTGCATAACTCCAATGAAACTCGAGTCCGTGAATCGTTTCCATGGCGGTTTAAAATGGCGAGCTACCAGGCAAGGAGAATGACGAGGGTGTAAAATGGCGAGCTGCCAGAAGGAAAAAGCCCTTTCTTCCTCTCCTCATCCCACGAGGGAGAGGTCCTCGAGACCCGTAGTCGTGTTGGGTAAAATGATTGGTTAGAAACCAGATTTTTTTTAAAAACCAAGCCTCCACTACTGCTATTCGTTGGACAAGTAAATGGAACAAAGTTCACGATGTAAAAGTGCACTTCAAGCCCTTTGGCCTCGCCCTCGCTTCGCTTGGCTTCAACTGAATTATCATTTGAAGCATTTCAAAGGCAAACTAAATTGCAGGCCGACGAAGAAGTACCTTTAATGTACCTTGATGAGGATATTGTTGTCCTCATCTGGCTTGATGAGGTTTGCTGGCTGGGTCACGACTGGCCTCTCTCAGACCTGCTTCCCGACTTTTGACCGTGAAGCCGATGAGCTGCAGATAACTTTGTGGGAAGAAAGCGATCAAGTGCCCGTGGGAATAAGGCGCTTGGTGCCTTATTTCCACAGGTTCTCAGACCAGCTACCGAAAAAAGACTGGACCTGCTAAGCAACCACGGACACCATCTGAAGTAACTAAATCTGGTAGATTCCCGCGCCCAAATCACACGTTACCCTCCTGGTGGTTTAGTTGCTCCAGATTGGGAACGGTGATCTCGACACCCCACTCTTATTTATTAATTGGGTACAGCTGAGCGGAACCAGAAGTGGGATGTCGAAGCATAAGTGGGATAATCTTACCATAGCGAAGCAGTGAGGTACAGCCTCCCATATACTAATGACCTATTATGTCAAACAAATGGCAAAAATAGACACCGAGCAGGTTTGGAAAGAGCAAGTCTCTGTTGAAAGGAATATATTTACAGGAGTTTGCAGTGTCATACAAGAAATAGTTTAGCCCATAACACTCAAAATAACCCTTTTTGCATTTTGCTTTTCACTACACACAACATAGGCAACCCATACATCTGGGAAATTTGATACAAAAGGCGACAATGATGAAGAAGTAGTCAGGGCGTATTGGTGACCCCTTTCCCACTCGTACGTAAGCCGACTGGCTCAAGTGGGTTCTATTGAGGTGTAGATGCAGGTGAGTGAGAGGTTCAGGTGGGAGGTGCACTATTGTGCGGTATTGTGTAGTGCTCGCTCTGAAAAGAACTGTTTGGACTTGAGTTGATGCTCCACAACAGTGCGAGTTAAGGAGGTGTTTGCGCTGGAAGATGCAAGGGTATACGGTGTGTGTGCAAAGACATGTGAAAGAGTCAGTTCTACCACACCTTGGTCAGCTCCCGTCCCACTTGGCACTTTGGGAAGCGCCTTGCTCGGGCGGGGCCTTTGCGTTCTGCTTGGAGCACCTTGCTTTCCTCTTGGAGCTTTGGGGAGAGCTTCGCTTGGTGCTGTTACGTTCTGCTTGGAGCACCTCGCTTTCCGCTTGGAGCGCCTCGCTTGCTGCCTTCTTACTCCACCTGACGCTCTTCAAGCCCGGTCAACCCAGCCAGGTCTCCTTCCTTCAGGATGCGAACTCCCTCATGATGTGGACTTGGATCTCAACCCTAAGTCCCATCCTGCTCTGCACCGTACTTGGACTGCTCTCTCCTTTTGAACTGTACTGCGCTCAAACTTTTTCAACTGTCATGCACATGAACTCTCCACAAACTACTCCGTTGGGTTTTTTTTAATTGTCCCTGGACTGACTATGTCTCCAATCGCATACGCTTTTCGGTATCCAACACTAATTGGCTGTGGCACGCTGCGACCCAGCCGCTGGGATTCGTCCCCGGAGTGTGCGGGTGAACGCTGTCTTCTCTGATGCTGCGATGACTGGGATTCCGGAACAGCGAGGATTACGACAATTGCAATGCTGGAATGACGGTTATTTAGTCAAAGTACTGGTGAGGTAAAGTGGTTTGGAAAGGAAGGATGAGAATGACGGTTTGAGTTCAGGTGTTGGAAAATGAGGGTTTGAGGATGGGTGTTTCAGAATGAGTGTTTGGGAATGAGATTTGAATATGGAGTTAGGGAATGGAGGTTTGGGAATAAGGAAGAGAACAATGGGGAAGATTCTAACGACAATCACAACACATTTTCCTATCCATTGATATGAGTGGATGGGTAACCTAACTAAACAGAATCACTATGGAAATATCTAAACTCCAGGGTTCTTTTATGTGTTGAATGTAACTCCTCGGTGTCTTTCCAAAACTGCAACATGTTCGTAAGATTCTGTTTACAAAGGCTTTGTACGGCCTCGTTTGGAATATGCTGACTTTGTGTGGAATCCATACAAGTTAAAAGATATAGATACTTTGGAAAATATACAAAGTAGAGCTACAAGATTGGTCCCATGTCTGAAAAGGCTTCACTTGTGAGAAAAGATTTAGAAAATGGAATGTTCCAACTTCAGTCTATCAATGTGCATGCAGAGACATGATTGAGACCTTTAAGATTCTCGATGAATATGACAGTCACGTCTAATGTACAGCACCATGCATGTTTCCATAATCGGAGGACATTGTTTCAAATTACTTAATCTGAGAGCCAATATGAATTTACAGAGGGACTTATTTATGCCGAGGATTAAAAACATCTGGAATAGCTTCCCAGTAGCTGTAGTCGAATCAGATAGTGTGCTGCAATTTGAAAAAAAAGAATGGATCTGAGTTACACAATGCAGAGTTCATGGACCTGAGTTCCAGGATAGAGCTTCTCCCCCCTGAATATGTACACTTTTGGGGCACACATCTGGCCAGACGGTCTGTGTCCAGAAGGATACCTTAAATAAATAATGCAATTAAAGTTACCAAAATACTTCAAAATAAATCTTTCAACGAAAAACAGATTCTCAACACCATCCCATCCATGAAGTCTGTCACAGGTTATCCAGTCGAGGAATCCTGAGGCGTCTATTTTACAGAAGTTGTGTGCACATGAAAATAATTTCCCCTTCATGTCCATTCATGGTGTCAAACGTCTCCATGTCAGTACCATCCCCTACATCTGCTCCCCACCACATCTGTCCCTCATCCCGCACTTTCTGACCATGGGCAATTCAGCTTCCACCTCATCCTCCCAACTCTCTGCTTCCCCCTCTCTACTGGATCCCCCTCCCAGCTTTGACCCTGCCCCTCACCCTCCTGGCTTCGCCCCTCCCCACACCCTCCGAGCTTCCTCCCTGCTCCACACCCTTCTCTTGCTCCTTTCCACATCCCTACGTCCTATCAGCAGCTCCTGCGGCCATGTACTTTGCAACGCCATGGACTAAAAATTTCCTGCTCCTCGAGATGGTCACACCTCTCCGCCAGGTTACTGCACCCAGTGCTGTCAGCCAGCTGATCCTGGTCCTACAGCCACTCAACCACATTTTCCTCTGCAGCTCCCAGGCACACGACCATTTTCTCCTCACTTGATTATAGTTCTGGGGCAGGGACTAAACACACTACCCTTCTGGTATCCTCTATCACACCCTCTCCCATGGTCTTTACCACCATCATCCCCATGGTCTCTACCACACTGCTACCCCTCCCCATGGCTTGCTCCACAATGCTGCACCCCTTGATTTCTTGTGCTATAACCCCGTGGGCTCCTCGATAACCTCTACGGGCTCTACCTCATTCCCTATGAGCTCCACAAGGCTGCCCTATCTACTCTATACTGCCCCCTATTTGCTCTATACTGCTCCATGATTTGCTCTCTCCTCCTGATTAATGTTTCTGGTTGTCCTCACTCACAAACTTCCTCCATAACACCTCCGCAGCCCTGTGGCGCACCTAGCTCAGCTCTTCTTTCCTCCATGATGTGTCATCACATCACCCCCACTTCATTGACACAAAAACACTTGTAATTCTAAGCTCTTTTTTGTGTTTGTTTGTGTGTTATCACAAGCCCACGAGAATTGCCCATGGTCAGGGCCCAAGTGATCGCAATTCCATTTGGCTCTAAATGCACACAGTGCTTCGCCACTTTTTGCCCACCAGGTGGCAGGATTGTCTTTCCGTTGGTTGCTTCAATGCGTGGTTTCAATGCAAATCATGCTGGCCTTTCAAGAACGCGATTTGATCATAATATCTTGACATTCTAGTTTTCTGCCATTCTTTCACCACAGTGAAAACGTTACAAGTTCCTGTGATTTATGAAGCACTTAATAAAATCATTTGACATTTAGTTGTTGACCTCGTGCCGTGTTGCTTTGAGGCATGAAGGGTGTTTGTAAATATGATTGCGTGAGTAGATTGTACATGAACAAAATGAGCTTCCTTGGTCTGATTTCATCGTCTTAACTTTGAGCTTCCGGAATAATTAAGATTTCCATGCATGTTTTGATGAATGGACTTGAGTCAAGAAAAAAAAAAGAGGCGAGAAAGACGGACAAATCTTGAGCGTAAGCAGAAAAGTCTTAGACATTTGAAATGATTACTCTCTCCTTGTCTCAGCCATCAGTGCAATTGATGTGAAGCCTGCGGCATGGCGGGCATGGTTCTGCAACCGGACGTTGTGTCATCGGGAAAAGATGAAAGGGCGACAGATGAAGATTTTGCAAAAGAAGAAGAGGAGGAGGAGGATGACGAAGAGTGCCCAGAGCTAATTCCTGCACCAGCTGGAACACAAGGAGGGCGAATTCCAGTTACTGTCATCACTGGTTATCTTGGTACTTACTCTTAGACTTGTTTATTAGTTTGTTTCTCTAATGTACCCATCTGTATTCATTACCTTGGAAATAATGGTGTCGTGAGGCTGGAATATCTCCAAGATATTGTTTATCAAGCTATATTTTCTCAGAATGTTCTTGGAAGGTGATACTGACTGGAGACCAAGATACCTAAACTTTCAATGGATCGGAACTTATAATCAGTAAGACTAATATATTGAATCGTATAATACTTGTACGTTTCAAGTAATAAAATAGTGTAGGTATTTGTTGGACTAATCTTGTTTTGATAAGTTTTTAATGCCTCTCGTATATTGAGTAGAGTCTCAAAATAATGAAGGCTATCGAGTTAAAAAAGCATTTCCTGCTTGTTAAGCCCACAGTAGCATTTTTTTCAAGACTAATATTCCGCAAAGTTCTGTCATCTATGAGGTTTCGGAATGAATTATTGCCTGTAAATATCAGTAAAACCTATTATTTGGTTTGCTTTACTAAAAATCAAGCATGACCACATAAATAAGGTAGGTACATAGTCCACATTTTTGGACACCAAAGAGCTAACTTGTGCATACTATTTTGCCACATAAACCATGGACCACATAATGCATATATAGTTATAAAAATAGACAAATGTTTAAACTAAATATGCACAAAGAAAATTAATCAGCATTGAAATCTTAGGTTGTAAGCAAGATGGCTGCATCATAGTTGATCTCTGTGTGCAGGTGCAGGAAAAACGACTCTTCTGAATTACATTCTGACGGAGCAACATGGGAAGCGCATTGCCGTCATATTGAATGAATTTGGTGAAGGTAAGAGAATCTTGCATTGTTTCCGTCATGTTGAAATTAATTTAAATACTGAATATGAGACTCATTTGCCACTGTGAACCTATTTGTGCGGAGGTACAGTGGTGAGAAAAAGTTTGTGAACCCTTTTGAATTTTCTGTATTACTGAATAAATTTAACCAAAATGTGATCAGATGTTCATCGAAGTCCTAATAATAGATAAAGAGAACCTGATTAAACAAATAACACGCAAAAACAACTACTTTTTCATTTATTTAATGAGCAAAATGATCCAACATTCAATTTCTTTGTTGGAAAAAGTATGTGAACCTCTTGGTGAAGGAGGTAATTACAGGTAGGTGTTTCAATCAATGGGATGACAATCAGGAATGGGTTTGGGTGGCCCTGCCCTGTTTGGGTGTTGAGAAAATTATTTACCTGGCTATAAAAATGGAACTGGTCCCCAAAGCTGGCATTGTGTTTTTTCCTCTATGAAAATGAAAAACATAAACTTTGTTCATCACCATCAGTCTGGGCTTCACCACACAGGTTTGTGGAAGCGTGTCATGCTCCGATCAAAAGAGATTTCTGAAGACCTCAGAAAAACAGTTGTCGATGCTCATCGGTCTGGAAAGGGTTACAAAACCATTTCTAAAGATGTTGGGCTCCACCAATCCACTGTCAGGCAGAATGTGTACAAATGGAGAAAATTCAACACCATTGTTGCTCATTCCAGGAGCGGTCGTCCAATGAAAATCACTCCAAGAGCAAGGCGTACAATAATCCAGGAGGACACAAAGAACCTAGGGTAACGTCTAAGGTTCTGAAGACCTCTCTTGCATTGGCTAATGTCAGTGTTAATGAGTCCACCATCAGGAAAACATTGAACAAGAATGGTGTGCATGGGAGGGTAGCAAGGAGGAAACAGCTGCTCTCCAAGAAGACCATTGCCACCTGTCTCAAGTTTGCCAAAGACCACCTGGATGAGTCAAAAGTGGAACTTTTTTGGCTGAAATGAGAAACGTTATGTTTGGTGAAAACCAAACACTGCATTCCAACATTAGAACCTCATCCCAACCATGAAGCATGGTGGAGGGAGTATCATGGTTTGGGGCTGCTTTGCTGCCTCAGGACCCGGATGGCTTGTCAACATTGACAGAACCATGAATTCTGGATTGTACCAACAAATTCTACAAGAGAATATCAGGGCATCTGTCTGTGAGCTGAAGTTTAACAGAAAGTGGGCCGTGCAGCAAGACAACGATCTTAATTACACAAGTAAATCTACAATAGAATGGCTGATGCAGAAGAGCATTTGCATTTTGGAATGGCCAAGTCAAAGTCCAGACTTTAACCGAATTGCAATGTTGTGGCAGATGCTGAAGTGAGCAGTTCATGTAAGAAAGCCCACAAATATCTCTGAGTTGAAGCAAATTCTTCCAAGCCGACTTGCGGAACTGATCAAGAGTTACAGGAAACATTTGGTTAAAGTTATTGCTGTTCAAGGGGGTGCCACCTGTTACTGAATGTAAAGGTTCACAAACTTTTTCTGACAAACAAATTGATTGTTGGATCATTTTGTTCAATAAATAAATGAGAAAGTAGATTTTTCTGGGTGCTATTTGTTTAATCCGGTTCTCTTTTTTTCTATTATTAGGGCTTAGATGAAGATCTGATCACATTATGTGTCAAATTTATGCAGAAATACAGTGAATTCTCGAGGGTTCACAAACTTTTTCTCACCACTGTATGTTCCTTTGTCATTGTGCAGTTGTGGTACGAATAAGACAATTTGCTCCTAAAACATGTATGCACTTACTGTTGGACCCCGCTATTCACTATTCATGGACTCCGCGTATTTGCAGTTGATAAAATGCGACCTGCTTCTACATTCGTGGCCCTGCACTTCGCATTGTCGCGATTGTTTTCGCAGGTTTTTTTTTGTTCATGTTTTCACGGTTTTTTGTGGGCATATTTGCAGTTTTTGTGGGCATATTTGCGGTTTTTCATGGGATTTTTGATTTTCCCTGTTGAATCACAAACTGCCGGGAACCTATCCCCCTTTTCCCATTGAAACAATGTCCTGACCTTCGCGGATTTGACATTCGTGGTATTTTCCAGGAACGTATCCCCTGCGAATAGCGGGGTCTGACAGTATATGCTATGAATATTTGGCAGCAGGCTAGAAAAGTGGAACTGGTGCCCAAAGCTGACATTGCATGTTTTCCTCAATTAATTTTATCTTGGTTTTTACTTGAAAATGACCTTCAATGATTCCATGGTTCCAAGATGTGAAGTTCTACTTCACCTGGAATTGCATTAGGGTATAGTAGTAGTCGTCGTAGTAGTAGTTCTGGATTAATGCCGAACTGTTAGGCCAGGTGAGTTCATTGATGCAATCTCCAGCAATTTGCGCCACAGACACATTTCCCCACTTTTGTTTCACCACTGCTTCTGAGTTCATGCGTTCTTGGCCTGCTTTTGCACAAGTGATAACTGTGGGGAAATCAAGGTGTAAGCTGGAATGAAAAAAATAACTGTTAGCAATTTTGTTAATTTGTCTTTGAAATTGTGTTGTGAAATCCAAATTTATTTTCCACCAGACATTAACTGTAAAAATTTCAAAATATCGATCCCCATGCACAAAAGTTTTTGAAGTACATTTACAAAAACATATTGTTCTACTGGGTGTCGGAACACCATATACATTAACATTCATGCTGACCATTTTCAGGGCATGAAGCCACTTCTACTTTGCCAGCCATCTTCCCATCGGCTCTTTACTGACACTTCCAGTTAGTTTCTGTTTGTACGAAGGGTTTCAGTTTTGTTTTTTTAAACACTATTTTACCATCTTGGCCTTCTTTTGATCTTCACATTTAAATAACCTCCCCCTTAACCATCACTTCATTTCAGAATTAAATGATCTGGATCTATAAGATGAAATTTCTCCGCAAGTGGTGAGAAAAGAATCGCAAACACAAATGCAGAATGTTCGTGCTTTTGGATTTTATCGGCTTGCTTAAAAAAAACATTTTGGCCAAATTGAAAGGAAAAATATGAGTCAGATTCAACTTGTATTCATATTTGGTGATCAACCTTTGAATCCCTGGAAAATGATAATTCGTTCATTTTTGTGAGCATCAACAATAATATATCTTCAGTCCTTGAATGTTAAGTGTAATTGAATGGGTGATGGTATTATGATTTTTGGAATGGTTCCATATTATATGCAAACGATCATTAGTTAATGCTGATCTCGTCTTATAACCTTCCTTAAAAGGATGGGAGAATCATGTAACAAAAAAAAAAAAAAAATAGACGTGTGGAATCGATGCTCGTCTGGAGTTGTAACCCTCCTTGAAAAATGACAATCTCAAGTTCGGGAAATTGTCATTCAAAAGGGGAAAGGGTTGCAGAGAGGAGAGCAAACATAAAAATAAAAAACAGTGGGTGGTTGAGGGGCACAGGCTTTGCAAACGCGCACACTGATACATGTCAAGATGCCCGGCCGCTAAACTCTGTCGACTGGCACTCGGCAGATCAATAACCACTCCAGTCAAATTCTGATAGGTTTCTGGCACACGGGTAATTGTCTTAAACCGACCGCTGATGGGATTGCGATAAGAGCAGGTCCAAAACACACAGCCTTCTTGGGTACGTCTGGTCCAATTTAAATTCAGGTTTGGGCAACGACTGGGAATAGGAAGCGCAGTGTGAAAGGCTGTAACAGAAACTGACACGTCGCGTCACGCCGCCATGCCTGAATTTTAAATTGCACCGCGAGTCTGAGTACACATTTACAAATTCAAATAAAATTGTCTCCGCAACTCCAATGATGCCTTTTACACGCCATGACCGTGTTATGTGTGTGTGTTAAACATTTGAGAACGTTCTTGAGGGACGACAGTTCCATGTTATGAAAAATATGATTAACTTTTTATTTTATTCTTAATTTGCTTGAATTTCTGCAAATAATGTACCTGTCAAGTTTTTTTAATTTTAATTTTATTTTTAATACCTCTCCATTTGTAATGTCCTATTATGATGCATGAAATGTACCCCTATAGTTGATTAGTTTCCTGCAGAGCTTGTTTAATATTTTTCACCAAAGTGTTGAACTTTTTTGGAACCTTCTGAATTGTCGTAGAAATTGACTTTGAAGAGGTGGGAGTTAACCCGATATATATATATATATATTTTTTGTATACATTGTCAAGGCTCGTATGAGAGCTAACACACAATGCACAGCAAGGCGGTCATGAGACAGGGGTGGGAGAGGGGAGGATAAAACAGTGGGGAACAGACACCTGATAAATGTGGAAGGGAGAGGGATGGGGGCAGGGAACATGGGGTATACAAGATAGACATTACAGGGACTTTCAAGAAGAAAAGCAGGGAATTTGAATTGAAGGAGGTGGGTTTGGGGTGGATTAACTGGGGTGGAAAGGATCGAGGTTTTGGATGGAGGAAGATAAGAGGTGGTGGTGAACAGCTGTTTTGAAGGCCTGGGGGGAAGAGTGGGATTGAATAGAGTGAGGGAGTTTATTACAAAGGTGGGGAAAAAGAGGAATGAAAGAGTGAAGGTGAGCAGTAATTCGTGATTTTGGTAGTTTTACCAGAAGGGGGTTGTTGGCGGACCTTGAGCTCCCTGCGGAAATGTGGTGGGGACAAATCTCAGAGAGAGCAGGTGGGGCGGGGGGGGGTGAGACTGGAGAGGAGACTGTAGAAGACAGAAAGACCACCGTGGGTCGAGCTCAGGTGGGTCGAGGAAGGACTTTGCACAACGGAGGATTTCAGTCGGTGACTGGCTTTGGGGAACCAGTTGGAAATGTGGCTTTCCCAGGAAAGATCATAGCAGATAATGAGACCCAAAAGCTTGAATGAAAGGACTTCTTCCAGGGGATTGATGAAAAAGTAGATGGGCGGGTTTTCTCAAGGGTCCTTTTGGAGAGACATTGTGAGAGAGTGAGATTTGTCAGGATCGAAAGACATGTTCTACGTGTTGGAACAGCTTGTGATTTTAGGGAGTGAATCTGCAGAGAGTGATTAGGCTGCTGCTTGCCAATCTGAAGGATGACAGATGGAACAGCAGAGGGTGGAGTCATCAACAAAGACATGAAGAGGATTTTCCATAGTCAGGGAGATCATTGATGAAAACCAGACAAAGAACAGGGCCCAGAGCACTGCCTTTAGGAACTCCAGCCTGGACAGGAAGAGGGGATGAGAGAATTCCATTTAGTGCCACACGGCTGCGACAGGAGAGGAAGTCTGCGAGCCATGAGTGGAGATGGCCTTGGATACCAGAGGAAGAGAGTTTGGTGAGCAAGGCAGGGTGCCAGACCATGTCAAAAGCACGTGATATGTCCAGGGATATGGCTCTGATTTCATGTCTGGCATTGAGTACCTCCATCCATTGTAGGGAGAGCAGAAGCAACACATCCAGAGCAGCATGACCTGGTCTGAATCCAAATCAAGCCATAGGCCAGAGGAAGGATTTCATGTCTGAAGCGATGATGGATTCCATAACCTTGCTGATAATTGGGAGAAGGCTGAATGGTCTGTAGTTGCAGGGATCTGTTTTTGCACCTTTTTGTGCAAAGCAGTGATGTTTGCTGATTTCCAAGCAGATGACAGATGACCTTGAGCAAATGAGAGGGTGAATACAATAGAGAGAGGGTGAGCAAGAACAGATCAGGTTTTAAGGACACATGGGCTGATGCCGTCTGGAACGGTTCCAGAATCTGAGTCGAGGTTTGACAGCAAGCTCTTCACTCTGTCAGAAGAAAAGGACACAGAGTCCAGGGACAGTTGGGTGTGACTGGGTAAGGTGGGTAGAGAAAGTGATGGGTTTCGGACACAAGATTTAGAGCCAAACACCGAGTTTAGGCATTCAGCCTTTTCACGTGCGGTATCAGCTGTGATGCGGCCATTTGTGGTAAGGGAGGGGATGGAGGGGGAACATACATCAGAAACAGATTTGATTTGATGCCACCAGTATTTGGTGGAGGGAGAGAGGCTTGAAAGTTCAGACTTGAGATTAGAAAGATGTTGTTTTCTGGCTCTACTGAGGATAGACATACACTTGTTCTGGGCTTTATGGAAGGAACTGAGATTACCCTCAGTTGGGTTGGCTTTCCATGAGGCCAAGGCAAGTTGTTTCATGACAACTGCCTCGTCACAAGCTTCAGTGAACCAAGGGCGGGAGGAAGGGTTGGACAACTGAAGATGAGAGGGGATAAATCTGTGCATGAGGGAGAGCAAGTTTCTTTGAAAGAATTCCCAGGATGAGTTGATGTTGGTGAAAGTAGCGATGGGAGACCAGTCTCGAAGTTTGATGGCTGCTTGGAGACCCTGCCAGTCGGCTTGAGTGAAATGCCAGACTCGACGGTACTGAGGGGGTTCTCTGATAACAGCCAGAGAGATGTCCACTTTGACAAGCACGTGGTCAGAAGAACCGATTGGAGCGGAGGAAGAACACCAGATATTTTCAGGGAGTTTTGTCAAAATCAGATCCAGAAGAGATGGAGTATCGTTGGTTGAGATCCGGGTCAGGAAGCTAACCGAATGAGTCAGTCCCAATGAGTCACAGAAGTCTTTTGCTGAAGTGCCACGACAGGTGAGAGAGGTACCCACACCGAGCCAACTGGCATGATGACAATTGAAATCACCACATATGAGGAAGACAGAGTTCAGATGAGAGGATAGAAGTTGGTCCATGTTTTCGGATAGTGAGGTGTAAATGGAGTCATCACTGTTTGGTGGATGGTACAGCACACATATAGATATGAGGTGGGAGGGAAGCCTTAGTCAGAGGTATTCCTGGGGGTGTGGGGGAGTGAGGGCAGTGCATGGAGCGTGAGAAATAGTCTTTGATGAAGAGAGCAACTCCTCCACCAGGACAAGGCTCAGGTCTGTCATGCAGGAGGGGGGAGTAACCAGGGATAGACACTAAAAAGTCAGAGACGTCTTGAGGGAGGAAAGTTTCTGTTCAGCAGATTATGTCTGGTTTGTCAGTCGCAACCTGTGTGGAAAGATGTCAGGTTTGAGCGAAGGTCCTTCAGGTCCTTCTTCCAGCATGATATACCTGAGCCTTGTCCTGGTGGAGGAGTTGCTCTCTTCATCAAAACTCTATTCCTCACTCTCCATGCACTGCCCTCACTCCCCCACACCCCCAGGAATACCTCTGACTACGGCTTCCCCTCCACTCCCACCTCATGTTTATATGTGTGCTGTACCGTCCACCAAACAGTGATGACTCCATTTACACCTCACTATCCAAAAGTTGTTTGCGAAAAAAAAGTTTCATTGGTAAATTTGCATTGTCGCAGCATCTCAAAAATATTCCACCGGGCATAAATCTTTCTCTTCCAAGACATGGCCAACTTGCTTTTCTTCATCCTATTTTCTACTTTGAAAGAGTTGCATATTTTTCCTCCTTTGACAGACCCAATTCTGGAATTTCAGACTGTATCCGACAGTCACTTCCCCACAGCCCTTATATTACTTAATTCCATCCCCCCTTTCCACTATCCTCTCTCTACTGGTTGATTGTCTCCTAAAAATATTTTGTTTTTGTGTGTGGTTTACTATCGCAGTCAGTATTTGATCGTTTTAATGTAGTATTTTGAAAAGTTAGCTGTGCTGCCTTCTCATGTTAGCTCTGTGTTTATACTCTGTGGGGATTTAAACTGCCATGACAGCCCAACTGGATTTGGTCATGCAGTTGTCTTTCTGTGAAACTATGGGCCTTGTTCAGTCATTTGGCTTTCTAACTCTCATTTCTCCATAAGGTTCTCATTCCCTGCAGGACGTGGACACACCACGAATTTCCTCCAACTTGCCTTGCTCCTGATCCACATCGCTGTACTCTTCAGATCATGTCTTTATAAAACTGTCTGTTTTGCTGGCTGTCTTCACAAAGAGCATTGCATCTTAAAGACCTCTCTCCATCCTTCAAAACCCGCTAATAAATAGTGATGACTGTCTTTGGAATATGCACATCATGTTGCAAATGGGTGGGGAAACATGGACACGTGGCAGGGGAATGTGGAGAAGGGGTGGGGGTGAGGGAATGCGGAGATCATGTAAGGGTGATTGAATGTGGAAAGGGCATTGGGATGAGGGGCTTTTGAGCGGGGGTGGGTTGAAGGTGGGGGAATGTGGAATCATGAAACATGGAGTATATGTGGGGGGAGCAGTGACTCGGAGCAGGCCCAGGAGGACCTGGGAATGCAAGAGACGATGTAGGGGAAGCTATTGACATGAAGAGGTTTATCACCAATGTAATCCCACACTCATTACAAAACGGGTTTGTTTTCAGAATCCCAAAGTCAGGAAGATGAAGACTGACATCGGGATCTTGATAGTGGGAAGGATGTTTAAGACACAGAAAAGCCGCACTGTAAGGAAGGGATAAAAAAAGAAGCAGTATGGGAGAAAGACCTTTGGAAATGAGGTTCAAGGAAGATTAAACGTTTCGAAATTGTTTATTTATTGATGTAAGTTGATGTATTATGAGGGGAGGAAAAAACAAACAAGGTAAATGAAAGGAAAGAGGAGTTGCTTTGGCGATGGAAAGGAATGAGCTGAGAATGAGTTCTAATGAATGAGGATTTCTTTCGTCATTTTGAGACGAAACATGAAGAGAGTGAGTGAAGGAATAAGGGTGAAAAGGATGAGTGTGACAGGCGTTTGAGGAATGAAAATTGTGGGGAAGGAGTCAATGATGAAACAGACTTGCAAATGTGTGGCCAACAAAGAATGAAATGGATCATCAAAGCATGGGGTACGAGGACACTCGAGGCTGAACTGACACTCGAGCGCACACCTATGCCAGGCTGAACAGTTTATGTGTTGTATCCCACTGATAGGCCAGATGCTTGTGTCATTCTGGGTCCTTCCCTTAATTATTTTTGTATTTCATCTGCGCTTGCAAGCAGGGGTATTGCTATTGATTACATTGTCTCTTCTGCTTTATTACTTCGTGTTTTTCTTGAGTCAATAGCATACTCGGACGTCTCCTGTTTTGAAAAAAATATTAATAACGACCAAATACAACCCATCACTTCGCTGACGGGAATATTGAGGGGGGAAGGGGAGAAAGAGGGAGGGGAGGGATAGAGGAGAGAGAGAATAGGGGAGCGCTGGGGGGGGGGGGTTTGGCAGATGTGATGTCCAGTTTAACGCTTATTCGAGAGACGGCACACACATTGATGAATCTCCCTGCCTGTGAAACACAGGAATGCCATTTTATTGCTGGGTTGGGATTCAAACACAGGCTAGACAGCTTGGCGTGAGCGAGTGTGCGTACCTCTCAGCTATCCTGCCATGATGTAGTGACTCATTGCTTTGTAATGACTGAAAACATTTTTTACTCATTGTAATCATCTAATTTATTTTGCCTTCCTAACTCCAGAAATATCCCCACAGAGAACCGAGCTGCGGTATCGCTATCAATGCTTGAAGAGCGCTCACCAAGTGGCTTAAGTCCCACTGTCAGTTCTACCTTGCTCTTCCATGAGTCTTGCTCATGTAAAGAAGAAGAAAAAAAAAACTGGTCAAAAATGTGGAACTAGACTTTCATTTCTTGAAAGTTTTTCTTTCTCGAGTTTCTTCACCAAGATTGACAGGAAAACCACTAGTTTTTTTAGTTTTTTTTTATCCCCCGCCGCGTGGCGGAAGGGGGATATTGTTATTTTTTACAATTATGTCTAGCTTTGACACTGAACTTTTTGGTCACTCATATAAACATATTTGCAGATGATGCCTTTGGCTTCATCATCTGGCCAAGTTTTTTTTCTCGGCCATTCTCAGCTGATAGCAGTGTACTGTATTAGGGATTCTTCTGCAGTACAGCTTTCATGAGCTGCTGCTGCTGAATCGCATTACTTCCTCCTTCCCATCCCGAAGTCTACAAACTAATCAGTATCCATCAGCAAGAAGCTGAGGCACAGGCTTGGCTTCTTTCTCACCACAGAGAGGTTAATGGCCTCACATTCCTCTATTGTCTTTCTTTTAGTTCTGCCTTTCCTGCTTTATCTAATGTCCAACTTGACCAGGCTGTACTCTTTCATCTGATCTTGGAGAAAAACACATTAAAATGTTTTTTTTTTAATGGCAGTGTTATTATTGAATTAAGACATATTAATTGGAACCATCATGCTATAATTGTGAATTCCTTTGCAGTATGGTGGCATGAGCGGAATTCCGTGGTAAAAATTCCACAATAGAAAAAAAGAAAGAAGAGGAAGCCTCTTGTTGTTCCGTTGATTGTAAGAGCTCTGCACTGGGAGATTCAATCAGGAATGTCTTGAGTTGTACGCACCTAGCGCTTAAAGAAAACAAGAGTAAAATGAGTTTAACAACATGGATTTCTTCAAAATGTTTGATTGGGTAAACTTACCACAGATTATATGAAGATAATTTTTGGCTTAGGAATGTATAGGCTGTCCCCAAAGTCTTGTTATGGCTTTTATATTTTACAGCTTTGCACACTCTTGGCATTCTCTCAACCAGCTTCATGAGGTAGTCACCTGGAATGGTTTTCCATTAACAGGTGTGCCTTGTTAAAAGTTAATTTGCGGAATTTCTTTCCTTCTTAATGCGTTTGAGCCAATCAGTTGTGTTGTGACAAGGTAGGGTTGGTATACAGTAAATAGTCCTATTTGGTAAAAGACCATTATTTTGTCTGTATTTTACAACAAAATATTTTGTGCTGTAAAATAGGAAATTTCAACATCCAGTTGCAAGCATAATCTCGAAGATTATTCTTTCGACTGTAATGTGGTCCTGAAATGGAGAAAATACCAGTCTGATATTTGATTGAACGAGTGTTCAGGAAGATTGAAGTGTTGAGCAACTGGCTTGGAGTGATCTGTGCTGTCGGGTCATACATCGAGCATGTGTTCACGGAAGTTATCAGCCAAAAGGTTTTCATTCCATGTTCCACCCATCTCTTTTTTTTCCCTCTCATTGAAGGGGTACCTACAAGATGTAGAGAGTGATTGTGTGGCTTTTTTTTCCTTTGCTTTCCACTCTTGCCCTGCCACCAACCCCTTTTGTTCTCTGCTTTTGCATTAAAAAAAACAAATTCCTCTTTTCATTTATTTATTTTTGATCTTTCCTCCTCTTTTTTAGAGTTTCTTCTTATTTCCCAACTTATCCTCCTTTTTCCCAATCCCAGTGCCCCTTGACATTTTTTTTTAACTCCCGAAACCTGTTCCTCCCTTTTGTGAGTTGTCAAAATGAGTCATTGAAACCTCAAGTGCACTCTTTCTGATCAATGTTCTGTTTATGTCATCCATTGTTATATATACTTATTCCATATGCAGTTTTTGTTTTTATAGAGTTTGAGATATCAGTTGCTTTTGTCATAATATTTGTCTGTTTTAAGGTCGTTGCACATAATTGTGAATGCCGTTTCTTCCAGCAATTTTTACTTTGTGTCACATTGCCACCAACAAAGTCGACAAATATGTTGCATTTTATTTTAATGTAAACACTTAAATGTTTCGATGAATCATAAATGATAAATGAGCAAACGAGAAAGTCAAGTAAAATCAAGTGACAAATGTATCGATGTGATAACTGCATCTAAAAAAAAAAACCTGTTCCACAATCCTTTTGACTGCACATTGATAACGACGTAAACGCAGCACCATGCGATTCAGTCACCTTACCACCGCCTTCTCACTGACCACCGTTGGGACAAAGGTGCCGAGTTTACCCCCGTGGGCTCCAGCTTGGCGGGCTATTAGAGTGTCGGTGGACGTAAATTTTACAAGATGTTCGGTGCGGGGGAGAAATCGATCCCCCCGTTAACCGCTGTTTGTCCGTGATTAACACTTAATAGCGCACAAATTATTTAACGGAATAGGGTCATTTGTCTTGTCTGCCATGGCCGGGCCCAGTGTGTCCAACTCAGAGCAGAAATAATAGAATAATAAATGAGTGCCGATGAGATGGAAGGCTTTTCTTGCTGCTCAACATCGAAAGCAAGGGATGGGCAACAGGGAACTTTGGAAGGTGGCAGGTTGGTGGATGTGGGGGCAGGAGAGCAGGATCGCTTGTTTTATACAACTCGAGGTTTCCTTTAAACGCTCTTTAGCTGTATTTTTGGTTTCTGGAAAGATATACAATTCGATATACTTTCATAATTAATATGTCACTGATGGTTAAAATCCATCCATCCATTGGAACCATACTTTGTGGGACCATACGTTGGTGCTGCCGAATCAGTCTCCTCGGCTCTTGGGCACAATCCTGGATGGGTCACCACTCCGACGCAGGATACCAGCAAGCTGGTACTCATTTTTGCCGACCTCGGAAGGATGACAGGCTGAGTCAACCCCACCTGGTATTAATTCAACAGCAAAGCAGGATTTGAACTCGGGACCGTTGGATCCAAAGCCCGCCATCCTAACCATTAAGCCAACACCAGGCATATGGTTAAAATGTTGGCATTAAAAATATGCTTTATTTGTTTGATTGTGGTTGGTCATCGCTGTTTGCCTGTTTTTCTGTGGCTAGTTGTGGTACGAACTTGATGACAGTGACTGAGGATGGATCTCCAACATGTGCAAAATGAATAGCATTGCATTCCATCATCTGTGGCTAAAGTACGATTGAGGTTTTGCCCTAAGCAGTGCTCTGTGCACCAGTTGTCTTCAGTAATTTGATATCTGATGTCACTGATCTTTGTGACTGTGGGGATGAAGCCCACCCGGCAGCAGAGCATGCTTCTTTTGTAGCCGTCTGCTTTGACGAATCACACGAAGGAATTGGTGGCTGACCGCTTCGGGGCTGTCAAATTGAAGAATTAACCAACAGCTGCACAAAGTTTTGGAAAAACATTTTTGTGCACATGTGAGAACAACAAATATACAAGTCCATCAAAACTTATTTCATTTAACATTGAAGATAAAAAGGCTACTCTTGAATTGTCGAGGTGACATCTTGTACACTAATGATTATGCTATATTATTTATATATATTTATATATTTGGGTATTGTCACTCAATTGCTGTCACTGGTAAAGGATTTTGAAAATGCACCCTTTGGATAATCAAATTACAGAATGGGTGTATATTGTCAATATTGCAAATTGACAGAGATATAGTGTGGTGAAACAATATTTTGTGCTGGAGTTTCTTGAAGGGAAAAGTCTTAAGGAAGATGCGATTGCTTCTTTATTCATTCTTCAAATTGTGATTTGAGCATTGTACATGGTATTGGCAATGGCAATGAGCCAAAGAGTGGCAGCGATCCTCCGACAGGCCTGTGGTCGTACAAGTGATTTACAAAGGTGGACATTGCAGGCCATGACATTGGAGTGCCTCATTAACTTTGTGGCTTAATTTGCATCTTAATTGGCTTTTTTTGTCCCCAGCCTCCTCTACTTGTTCTAGGATCGTCTTTATCCCAGAGCTGGAGGGGCTACTTCCATAGACCAAAGACAAAAGCTTTTTCTGTTTAAATTTTAATCCGCGCCTCACAAATCACATTCTCTGCGTCGGCCTGCTTGGCATGCGCCTCTGTCACTGTGCGCTCCATTTGCGTCTGGTGGAAATTGCCCAACTTAATTACTTGTACGGCAAGGAATGGTAAACCTTTATGTAGCGCGAAGGGTGGAGTGAAGAGACACCAGTGAGGAGGCCCTCAATGAGACACAGAAGGTGGTATCTTTAATAATCTCAGAGTTCACTGAGCCATTGCACCAAAATACTTTGCAAGGAATTATTGCTGAAACCAAGATGAGAGGTGACTGACGTGATGGGACTGCTTGAACTTGCTGATTCCTCTTTTTGTCTGTCATTCCGCTGCCAGTGTGCAGGACTCAAGGTGAAGGGTATCTTGGACAAGTAGGGGGTTAAACGGACAAGCCCTTATTAATTAGTGATGATTTAATTTTAATAATAACCATAACTCTTGGCTTAACTGGTCCCTGTGGGCTAGGACCATCGCGTTAAGTGAGAATTAACAGCCGAGCACTCTCGCTGCTAATTACCTGCTCAGGGCGCCCAGCTTGAGTGAAGTTCTCAACCTAATAGTGATGATTTTACGGGTTTTCCTTGTCGTTTCCAGAAACCTAGTCTCTGGCAAGATTTTTTTTTTTAATTGTATTTCTCTAAACCACTTCATTTCATAATGGAAGCGAGTACTCCAATGAAAATGTCAACTATGGTGGTACCTCTGCAAAATATGGTGTTCTCTCGAAATAAATTCGACCCCGCACAACTCGTGTCAGAAACGCTTTTAATTTTTGAACGAATAACCTTTTGGTGTAGCATGCGTTTTTTTTTGTTGATGTGACCCAGCTCGAGTATTCATATGTTTTGAGACATGAGTATTCTCTGTAATAGGTTGGACTCCAACCGCCTGTTTCTTCCATAATGCCCTTCATGTTTTGATGTGCTGTTTCATATCTCAGTGGGAGGTATAGCTTTTTTTGACCTCTTCCAGTTTAACTATTGTCCAGCATGCAGTGGAAAACATTCCAGTGTTGAGTGAACCATGCAATTTGTTTGCAGGAAGTGCTTTGGAGCAGGTTCTGGCGGTTAAACAAACTGGAGCACTTTACGAGGAATGGCTCGAACTCAGAAATGGCTGCCTGTGCTGCACTGTCAAGTAAGCCACGTGAAGACTGTTGGGAGATTCGAGGCTCACAGCTTAGGGGGACCTGACAAATTGTAATGTTCTTGAGCCAAATCGCCAGAAAACAATGAGGAAAGGTGACCATTAATTCATCGAATGTATTGTTATGTTTGTGGGGTAGATGGAGGAATTTCAGAGCAAAGGTAGGATTGTATAGGGTAGTATGGTCCATGGACGAGCAGGAGATATCTCGATGTAATTTAAGTAGGGAAAATTGTCAACTTAAGTTGTTACGTGTCACTGCATGGGGGGCGGTGCTGTGTTAATTAGGTAGGGTTAAAGGCCAATTTTTCCTCGTATGTGATTGCCCCCTGTGACCTTTTCCTACATTTTCACATTTACAAAACTGACAATAAAAGAACCACACTTTTAACAACAACAACAACAATAACAGACCCGAACATTTCCGAGCAGGCATGAAACCCCGCCTTCTCAGCTTCGTGCCAACAAGCCACGCCCTGAGGCTTCTGATTGGTCGGTGTGACTTGATAGCAAGGGGACATGATCAGAGAGGAGATAGTTGGGTGAGCTATGTGGTGGAGATAGAAGGCTGTTCCTCGCTGGCTTCTCCTCGACATGCCGAATAAGGCTGCACAATTCTCGTGTTCGTGCTATCTGAATTTGCCTGCATGCTGGAACAAGACGCTAGCCATTACTGTTCGGCTGAGTCGCGAAGTTGTACGTTTCTGAGGAGAAGAAGAGAAGAAGAGCACATCTCATGGCTTTATCTCAGGGCCTCAGAAATCGTCCTGTCGTATGGTCAAGGACAAAGGCGGCGACCATTTGCGGCGAGTGGACCTGGTGTAAAACAGGAAGCAGGGTCGGCACATTCGTTTATGAGAAGAAACTGTACAAAGGTTTGTGGGCCCTTAACGAAGGAGGACCACCTGTGTGAAATACCACGTACGTTTCCTGTGCAGAGAGTGGCCTGGTGACATTTTGCGTGTGGTTTTCCATGCAGGACGACGCGGTTCGATCACCAAGCTCCTAAAAGATCATCTCTGGATACCCAACTTAGTGAAGAATATAGGAAGGGATTTATTTTATTTTATCTTTCCCCTTATCTGTTTCTCTATCTGTGTATAGGCTTCTCAAAATTTGCTGTAGTTTACCTCGCATTACATTACCACATGCTTTGATTTATTTTCATAATTACGCTTTGCTATATTTCCAAAATAAACATTTGATTTATGTTCATGAAACCCTATTTATTAAGATTGCTCCTGTCTGTCTATTCGTTGTGGGTTCGAGTATAAACCCTCGTGCTTCCATCCTGGTGAACACCTCTGCTCCGTGCTTTGCCGCCTCCCGTCCCCCACGCGCATTAATCTCCAAGGATCACGTGTTTGCCTCCAAGGTACAACTGTTCGGCTGTTCGTCCAGGTCGGTGTTCACCGCCCCGTCCACGACAACTGAGTCAAGGGTCGGGGTAATTCATTTCACCTGGTGGACACGACAGTATTGTCTTCCTTAACAAGATATTATGTGCTCATGAACCAGTCTCACAACAACACTCATCAAGCAAAACATAGAAGCTTACCCTCCAACACAATTGTTCCATTTCTCCCAACAGTACTTGCATTTTAGCCAAATGGTGATAAATTTTGGAATCGTAACCATATCGGTCACAAAAGCACTAACACCGTTCATAAGAATTGAAAAAACACGTTGCACAAAAGTTTGCTCTACTCAAGTACTCATGCATATGGTCCTATTGATAGTGCAGGGGAACTGAGTGCTCATGATGTTTTCAGAATTAATGTACTGACATATCGAACCTGCCCCACCCAACCCTCCTCCACCTTCCTCCTAAAGAAAATGAAGTGGGAATTTGGTAATCTAAAATGCAGATAATTGGATGTTCTCCAGCGTTTTTAAACTGCATTACAAAGTTGTATTTTTCTGTTGGAGTGACTATTTTATTGCTATTTCTTATATTCTTGAAGCTTATTTAGTCAAATCTCTTCTCACTCAGCACCCTCTCAAAATCTCCTTTTGGGTTAAAATAGAGGAAGAAACAATGGTCTGACCCAGTACACCACTGCCAGCAGGGTGCACTCATTATTAACCTCCAGCCCCCCCCGCCCCCCCCGGCATTCAACTTGATTTAAACCTTCTCTGGGATGCTTCGTAGTCTCGAGTACAGAGGCAGAATAAACGTGGAGGAAAAAGATACTCTCCATTTGACGAGTTAAAATGAATGGTCTTTGAGATGAATTATGCTGGGATAAATGGAAAAGTTCTTCTTTTGTTATTGTAGTTACTTTCCACTATTATTATTGTTATTATTTATCAAGACCTGTTTTATTGACAAGTTTAAGTAACATTATTACATCTGAAAAATCATGTCAGCCGAGTTTTAATGGTGACACCATAAACATGTGAAATTCCTGCTACTTTGTTGATTCCGTTTATCCAGCCTCAAGGTTGGTTGATGCTAAGATGACTGAACCTGATGGAAGGATTTAAAGTGGGGATTGAAGGAGGGAGTGGGTTTATTTTCGTTGAGCGACGACGTATTGTTCCAAAATTGGGAATTTTTTCTGTCGTTCACAGTTTATCAGAGCCTGGTGTTGGCTTAGTGGTTAGGGTGGTGGCTTGGGATCCCAGGATCCTGAGCTCAAGCCCCGTTGGCTGCTGAATTAACACCAGGGGGTTGACTCAGCCTGTCATCCATCTGAGGTCGGCGAAGTGAGTACCAGTGTACTGGTCCCGGTGTATGCCCCAGTTAGAATAGGTATACCATATCCCTGTGTGTCGTAAGAGGCGACCAGGGTTGGCGTCAGGAAGGGCATCCGGCCATAAAAAAAACATTGCCTCAAGAAAAAGCCAAACCCCTGCACAGCAGGGAAAAATGGCTGTAAAAATGGTTCACAGTTTATCGTTACATTGATGAAATATGTTGTTTATGATTGCTATAATTGATGCATTGATGCTGGGTAGGTTGAGTTAATAATATCGATGATTTTGTTCTAAATTTTTCATTTTATATGCATGATTTTGGAATGTTATTAAGTACTCGAGAATTCTGACTTGGATTTATATATGGTGGATACGGTGGGCAACACCTGTGCAGGCCAGGTGTGAAGCAACTTGAAAATTCCGAGAGAACATCTCCATCCCAATTCCCCCCTCCTCTCCACATTCTTCCTTGAAGAGGGCAGTGGAACTCCCATTCCTGATGTTGAATTTGGGTGTGCTGGTGAGAGACAGAAAGAAAAGAGGAGGGGATGCAGAGATAGATATATAGATAGATGTATCCGAGATCGGTCAGAGGGGCACAGAGAAAGAATGAGAGAACCGAACAGACCGAGTTCGGAAGGGAGATAGACGGAGCTGTAGATTTGAGTGCGCCCAGGACCAGGAAATGCCGGTATGACCTGAGGTGAATGGTTAACGTGTGGTTGCATGCCTGGGGTCTACCTTTATGCTGTGCCAGCGCCGTTGTGTCATCAGAGCAGCCATCTGCGGAGCCTTTTCCACACATTGACAGCATTCTTCTGACAAGGTGTGTCCGTTTGGTATTTTCTCAAGGTCAGCCCTAAGTACAAGAGTAGTGGAATAACACCAGGGCACAGCTGTACCCTTGATCCACCACGTGTTGAATGTCTGTGCAGACCACTTTTAGTTTCCCTGCTTTTTCTGCAAGTCTGTGCTTCAGCAATACTACGAGGTTAAAATATTCTTCATCTCCTTGCCATCATCCATGGATTTTGCTGTTCCTCACCCCTCATTCATTTGACACTGCTTCTGTTGCAAAATCTTAAAGAACAGTCTCTCACCTTTCACTCCAGCTACGACACCATTCACAGGCTGTCTAAGGGGCCCCTGTTGCTGGACTATTCGAGAAAACCTGTTGTAACACACACACACACACACACACACACACACACACACACACACACACACACACACACACACACACACTTAAGGATAAGGGGTCAGGTTAATATGAATGGTGTACTTCTTGTGCTATTCATTTTGACAAATCGGTTTTTATTTTGCAATGATCAGTATTGTGGTGGTAGTCTTGTATTTCAATTGACAAACTAATTGTCCATCTTAATTGCTTGGCATTCTGGACTGCTAATGACCCCGGGAATGGCTGTGATTTACGTCTTGGAGTTCGGTTTTGTTAAACCCTTTCCCTCTGAGCATGATTTGGGTTTCCACATGCCCCGTAGGCATTCTGGCCCCTAGTTATCTGTTTATCTGCTCTACATCATGCTTATCTGCTTTGCAGTCTCTTTCCTTTCTCTACGTATTTATGGAACTTCTCTCAAAGCTCTTCCTCACCTGTTAGATAGATTTTCAAAGCTCTTCCTCACCTGTTAGATAGATTTTCTCAGTTGAACGATTTCCCCCCCCCCCCCTGATTGTTCTTGTGTTCATGTCGAAGCAAATATAATTTATTTCATCAGCTTGCCGTCTCATTTTCATCACAAACCAATCTTCCTATGCTGTCCCTCAGTGGGCACACACTTGTGTTAATCTGCTCTTTCTGCTTGTGTACTTAAAAATGTTTTTAATGCATGTAATATCCTCTTTTGGCTTGCCTAATTATTTCATCAACTACCCTTTGGTTCCTCCTCTGCTGAACCGAATCAGACTCAAGTCCTATTGTTTTATACTTAACTAACTAGTTTTATACTTAAAATACCTTTATCCAAATAGCTACACCCCCTCATATTTTTCTTTCCAATCACACCGATGCATATTGCACCTTGTGAGTGCTGTTCTTTAATATCCTCAATAAACCATGTCTGCCAATTGGCTGGGTGTTGGTATCTCTTTCACCAGCCACGCCACTGCAGCAAAGGAACTCTGTGAATCGCATGGGCTTGACTCATTCTGTGAAATTTCCAACGGCAAATCCTCCCTTCTGGACTTGGTAATGACAAACTTTCCTGCTAATGTCTCCTGTTCTTCCACTGCTCCAATTGGTTCAGCTCATCACATGCTTGTGAGAATCAAAATCTCTCCAGCTATTCTCAGAGAGCCGCCTCAGAGCCGGCAAGTCCAACAGCCCGATCTCGGCTGACTGGCAGGGACTACAAGATGCCATCCCACTTTAGGACTAGTTTTCTATCCCTGCTGCTCTCTCTTGTGCACAGATTCATCCCATCTCGTCTGCAGTTATCGTTCCCATCCTCTAATCCATGGTACACTGAATCCTATGGTGAGTTAGTTGCAGGAAAATGACTTGCCTTCTCTTCGAGGAAGGCAAATCCGACCAAATGTAATCTCATATAATTCCACAAAGCCAATGACAAGTCTCTGTCTACTCTCAGGAGCGCCATAAAACATCTGGTCAAACTCTCGGCTGAACTCTCAAACCTGTCTACTTCCTCAAAGATCTGGTGGCACCTTGTCAAGTCTGTCTCTGCAGTATGCCCCCTCCCCCACCCCCCATCACTTCCCTCACTTCAAATGGCATCAAATATGACTGGTTGTGAGGAGACAGGATGCCTCACTTCTGTGTTTGTCTCAAAATATTGTCTCTAACTCTTCACTCCTTGTACCCATCATACCTAGTCACACCAACTGCTCCTGGACTGTGTATTTATCACCTGAGAAGGTGGAGAAGTTTCTGACAACCGTCAACTCTGATTCTGCAACTGGCCAGGATGGCATCAGCACACCTGTCTTAAAAGCCTGCTATGCCGCTCTTGAACATCGTCGTTCTGCTCTGTTCACCCATTCATTTGCTCGAAGTCTTCTGTCCACGTGAACATCAGTCAACATCAGGGTAATACACAAACAAGGTGCAAAAACAGATCCTCTTCACAACAGCCCTATCAGTAAACTTCTAATAATATGCAAAGTCACAGAATGCATCAACGCAGTAAACACCAAATCCTTCCGTTTTTCCCAACAGCTTGATCATCAATCCGGATTCAGGCCCGGTCACTCCACCCTGAACATGCTGCTTCTGGTTTCCCAACAATGGATGGAGGCTTTTAATCTTGGACATTAATTCAGGGCTGTATCTCTGGACATATTTTGAGCATTTAACATAGTCTGGCAACCCTCTTTGCTCTCCATACTCTCTGCCTACGGCATCCACCTCTTCATGGTATACAAATTTCCTCCACTCTCAGTCAGTGTGGGCTGTCAATGGGATCTTCTAATCTCCTCTCTCTGTCGAGGTTGGAGTGCCTCCCCCAAGGCAAGGCAGTTTTTGGCCCAGTCCTCTTCTTAATTTCCATCAGTGATCTTTCCACTTCTCTTGAAAATCTTGCTTATCTCTTTGCTGATGACTCCACACTCTGCTGTAGCATCTGTCCTCCTTCAGGTAAGCAGGCAGCAGCCTCTTCCCTCTCTGTAGGCTTTGGTAGAATCAGGACCTGGTCAAACACTTGGAATACAGTGCCTTCAGGAAGTATTCTCACACCTTGACTTTTGTCACATTTTGTTGTGTTGCAGCCTGAATTTGAAATGGATTAAATTTTAATTTTTTGTCACCGATTTACACAAAATACCCCATAATGACAAAGTGAAAACATGTTTTCAGAAATTTTTACGTATTTATCAAAAATTAAATACAGGAACATCAAATTTAAATAAAAATTCAACTCCCTGAGTCAATACTTCAGAGAAGCGCCTTTGGCAGCGATTACAGATTCACATCTTCTTGGGTACGGCTGTATCAGCTTTGCACATCGGGATATGGGGAGTTTGTCCCATTCTTCCTTGCAGATCTGCTCAAGCTCTGACAAGTTGGATGGGGAGCGTCGGTGAACAGTGATCTTCATGTCTTTCCACAGATTCTCAATGGGATTCAAGTCTGGGCTTTTGGCTGGGGCACTCACGAACTTTCAGGTTCTTGTTCTGAAACCATTCCAGTGTTGCTTTGGTTGTGTGTTTGGGGTCATTGTCCTGTTGGAATGTAAATCTTCACTGCAATCTGAGGTCTTTTGCACTCTGAAGCAGGTTCTCCTCAAGGATTTGCCTGTGTTTGGCTCCATTCATTGTTCCCCCTATCCTTACAAGTTTCCCAGTCCCTTGCTGAAAAGCCTCCCCATAGCATGATGCTGCCACAACCATGCTTCACGGTAGGGATGGTGTTAAATGGGTGATGAGCTGTGCTCAGTTTTCCCCAGATGTAGTGCTTTGCATTCAGGGAAGGTACAAAAACAGATTTTTGCACCTTGCCCAATTTTCTTCTCATCAGACTACAGAATCTTATGCCTCATGCTCTGAGTCTTTCAAGTGCCTTTTTGCAAACTCCAGGTGTGTTGTCATGTGCTTTTTTTTTCTCAGGGGTGGCTTCTGTCTGGCCACTCTCTCATAAAACCTAGATTTGTGAAGTGCTGCAGAGACTTGTCCTTCCGGCAGGTCCTCCAATCTCAACGAAGGAACTCTGTAGTTCTGCACATTGGTCATTGGGTTCTTGGTCACCTCCCTGACCAAGGTCCTTCTTGCCCAGTTGTTCAGTTTGATTGGATGGCCAGCTCTATGAAGAGTCTGGGTCGTTCCATATTCTTTCCATTTCGTAATGATGGAGCTCACTGTGCTCTTTGGAACTTTTAACACTCTATAAATTGTTTTATACCCTTCCCCAGATCTAAGGCTCCTCACATTTATATCTGTGGTAAGTTCCACGGAGAGTTCCCTGAATCTCACGGTCATGTTTTTGCTCTGACATGCATCGTCAACTGCGGGACCTCGTATAGAAAGGAGTGTTTCTTTCTAAATCATCTCCAATCAATTGAATTTGCTGCAGGTGGACTCCATTCATGTTGATGAGACATCTCAAGGATGATCAAAGGAAATTGGATGCACTTGAGCTCAATTTGGAGTGTCATAGCTGAGGGGTTGAATACTTATTGACTCAAGACAGTTCAGCGTTTCATTTTTCATATATTTGTAAAAATTCCGAAAAACATGTTTTCACTTTGTCATTACGGGTTATTTTGTGTTGATCGGTGACAAAAAAAATTTATTCCATTTTAAATTCAGGAGGTAACACAACAAAATGTGAAAAAGTCAAGGGATGTGGACACTTTATATCTATCGAATGCTCATCACAAGATTAGATATTGTTCAGCCAGAGCTGAACACACTTCTCAGCATCTTCATTGTAGGCAGTGAGATCGGCAGCTGTGCATTGGTTTTAATTTCAGCAGGTGTTCCATTGTTTGTGGTTCAGGACCACATTTGCAGTGACATCGTTGGAGTTATATCCCCACTTATTTGGAGACACCTTGGCTCTGCCAACACTAGTTCTCAATCGAGACACATAAAAACACTTTCTGAAGACACTAGATGTCTTTCAAACATGACAAGTATCACATTCTCACCTTCTCTCTGAAAGGATTGTCTGGCAAACCCTCCCATCTATTTCCTGAACAATCCTCTTGAAGAGGTTCAGTCACTCCAACCTTTGGACCTCACCATCAGCTGTGAATTTTTTTTAGGGGAAATGTGGGGAGAGGGGGAGGAGGGAGTGGTCGGTTCACTGAAGGTTATGATATTCACAAATTGTGATATCTACAACCAAGTCTTACTAAAGTCAATGTATTCAACTTTTATTTTTAGCTCACCTGTTCGAAGAACAGAGAGCTATAGCGATACCCCCGGCGTGAGCGTCAGCGTGAGCGTGAGCGTGAGTGTGAAAATGTTAAATTTTTTGTATTACGGAAAAACTCCTCGACGGATTTCGATGAAACTTGGTGGGGGGGGGGGGTTAGGTATGGTCCAAGGATCATGCTATTAGAATTTGGACTTGGTCCCCCCCCCAAAAAAAAAATTGTTCGAGAATTTTTTTTTTTGCATTTCTGCATGTTTTAAGTGATTTCCCCCCCAAAAAAAATTTAGAGAAAAAAATTTTTTTTTTTGCATTTCTACATGTTTTAAGTGATTTCCAACCCCCACCACCCCAAAAAAAAATTTAGAGAAAAAAAAATTTTTTTTTTGCATTTCTACATGTTTTAAGTGATTTCCAACCCCCCAAATAAAATTTAGAGAAAAAAATTTTTTTTTTTTTGCATTTCTACATGTTTTAAGTGATTTCCAACCCCCACCCCCAAAAAAACTTTAGAGAAAAAAAAATTTTTGCAATTTTTTTTCAACAAAATTTTGATTTCTTTTTTTTGCATTTCTCCATGTTTTAAGTGATTTCCAACCCCCCCCCCCCCCAAAAAAAAATGTTGGAGAAAAGAACTATAATTCTGTCAGCACTGTTGACATCATATTTAATGAATAAGATAAAAGGTTCACTTGAGTGACCCAGCAGTATTGGCGGCGGAGGTTTTGCACTCTCCCGAGTGCTCCCCCTCGAGTTTCCTTTCTAATGTTTTTATCTACCACACTATTTTTTTATACGCCCGATATATATATATATATATATATATATATATATATATATATATATATATATATATATATATATATATATATATATGCGTATTTTGTGATACCGGTCGTCCGTCCGTCCGTCAGTCTGTCTGTCTGTCTATCCGTCCGTTCGTTCCTGTCCGCACTCTAACTCCCAAAGTTTTCAACTTTCACGTTTCATATTTGGTACATAGGTACAGACTTTGGAGACGGTGTGTAGCGACATACGTTCGTCATCTAAAGTAGTTGCCATGGAAACCAGGATGCTGTTTTCCATGTAGTAGCACAATTCTGTATATACCTTCTTGTTAGGGCGTATATTGTGCTGACTTGCGCTCTTGTTACTGATTACAATATACAAATACATACTTCACTTCAAATACATACTTATAATTATACTTCACTGCAATGCTTTATAAAAAATATTAATTATTAGACTCGTCTTTTAAAAACGATAAAAGTATAAACAGGCGCGCATTGGGTGGCTTTGACACCAACTCTGGTTCATTTGACTATTTAGCTAAAGGAGTTGCATACATTGTCCTCAATGGTGATGAATGTCAGCTTGTGCCAGTTATGACAGATCTACTGAGTGAAATGACAGTTTCCTATTTTTGTACATCGTTGGCTCTTGTCGTTCACTAGTTCTGCTTAAGCATGCCCAGAAGCTCCATTCTCCATGGATTGTGCCTTGCAATGTTGTCATCGATGCCATTCATATCTAAGTCCACACCATAATGAATGTGCGTTCGTAGTGGTCCTTTCATCCGATCTTCACACATTGTAGCCCGCATGTACGTCTTAAGATGTCTCAGACCGTTAATTGACTGCTCACACTCACATGATGTTATGGTTATGGGCATCGTGCAGAAGAGATGCATCAGGCAGTGGATGTTGGGAAAGAATGATCTGTCTGTCTGTTTGAAGGTTTTGTGGCTGTGTTTGGGACCTCTGATGCTTACTTGCCTTTCCACTTTCTCTGCCAGCATTGCACCTTTGTGTCAACTGTTATTGGTAACAGCAGGTCATCTTGATAGAAGTCCACCATTTTACTGAGTACTTCTGTTTATACTGTTCCAGATGAGCAGATCACATATGGGATGAGGTGCAGTGCCTGCGTGGCTTCTCTTCTGTGCTCAGTGATGTGGGTCTGTCGTTCTCGAAGCAGGTGGTCGACTAGTGAAATGGTCAAGTTTAGTTTTAAGTATTCTTCTGCTGTTTGTGCTGCGGTGTTGGTGCATCTGTCCAGCGTTGTGGGGCATCGTCGGCATCACTCCCACATCTTCGGCCAGTTTGCTTGCCTCTATGAACCACTTGTCATCGAAGGTTCTGACATCCTGCAGACTCTCGGTGACATAGTCAATCTGCCTATATGCCATGACCATGTCAATGCCTCTACCTTGCAGGCCAACTGACAAAGTCTTGCTATAGGCCATGATGTGATGCGTTGTTACCAATGTCATGCCTGGATCTGGTCTGGGATACTTACCTTGCTGATTCACTGAAAGGTAGTACACGTGCAAAGCGGGGACAAGGTGTGCGGAGACGTGTGGTGGCTGCCGCAGCCACACCAGGAAACTGGCAGAACTTCCTACGAGTGGACAGCAACAAGACCGAGCTGTTCAGGTTCCTCTCAGCAGCTCTCATGGAATGGTTTGACCAGGAGGACAAGCAACTCGTCATTACTGATGGAGAAGCAGTGCTCAGCAAGCCACTACTGCCAGATCTGACCTCACTCGCCCTATGTAACCATGAAGAAGCTGACAGTCGGATGTTGCTGCATGCATCTCATGCAGTCCAGCATGGACACCATGCAATACTCATCCGGACTGTAGACACCGATGTTGTGGTGCTGGCAGTGTGCCTGGCACAGGAGTTGCAACCAGAAGACAAACTGTGGCTGGCATTCGGAACAGGCCAGAGTTTCCGAAAACCTAGCAGCACATGAAATAGCAGCTGGATTGGGACGAGAGAACTCGTGCACTGCCAATGTTCCATGCTCTAACTGGATCCGACACTGTGTCTAGTTTTCATAGACATGGCAAGAAGACTGCGTGGGCAGTCTGGACGGTACTGCCAGAACTCACTGAGGCGCTGCTGCTGCTGTCCTCTGCACCTCGTGACATACCAGACAATGCAATGCGCATCATTGAGAGGTTGGTGATCCTGTTGTATGATCGAACCAGCAAATGCACAGACATTGACAAGGCCAGATGGAAACTCTTTGCAAGGAAGAACAATGTGCTGCTCATCCCTCCAACGAAGGCAGCTCTGGAGGAACATGTCAAGAGGGCAGTGTATCAAGGTGGACATGTGTGGGGTCAGATACTGCTGCCAGCACCAGAGCTCCCTCCACCAACCAACTGGAGTTGGTCAAGGACTGGAGGACAGTACACACCTTACTGGACCAGGCTAACTGAGGCAGCTCACAGCTGCATTGAGCTGGTTTCTTGCAAATGCAAGAAAGAGTGTGTGAGGCGCTGCAAGTGCAAAAAAGGCTGCCCTTCAGTGCACAGCCCTCTGTGTGTGTGAAGGGGACTACACATGACGATGAGTCATCAACATACATGTACTTGTGGCAATGCTGAATTTGTTAACATGACACTGTTTATGTACACGTACCTTCAGTACCGGTATATACCTAGCCTCAGATACCAGTACACCTCGCCTCAAATACTAGACCATGTAGCATGTCAGTATTATACCTAAGACATTTTCAGAATTCAGACATTCTTTTCAAAGTATTGTGTTGAATCCAATATTTGCCTAGGTAATTTCCAAATAAAATTATATAACAGACTGTGATAGATAATATTAAGTTGAAAATGGTATCATTGGATTCCTTGCCCCCAAAGACATACATTTAGATACCAGAATCAAGTCAATAGCTGCATTACGTCCAGAGATAATCGCAAATGTAGATTTCAAGTGGCGGCCATTTTTAAATCCAATATGGCGGACATAAAGAGAGAATTTCAAGTGGCCCAATATCTGAAAATGTTCGCAACATATTAATGTACATTTGTGCCAAATTTGGTGCTTGTATCACAAAATGCACAATTCTTTTGAATATTTGGGCTAAGCCGCCCCACTATCGTCACAAGCTTTGAATGCCATGAAATCTTGTTGAATGTCATAATTTCTGTCCACATATCTGATGACAAGACATATTTGCTCCTTCTTTGCTGAATCAGCAACTTCATCAGCCAGTATGGTGAAAAACATGGCCTCACGAATCTCTGATTTATTACCATCTCATGTCAATCCTCTTACTTGTGGGTTACCATTTCTCTCTCTCTCCTCTCCTCTTCTCTTCTCTTCTCTTCTCTTCTCTTCTCTTCTCTCTCTCCTCTTTTCCTGCTCCTTCATTCCATTTCTAAATTTGTTCGAATGTTTACACATCGCCTGCTGCACTGTCAGTTTAATATTGAGATTGAGGCTCATGGAGGAGGCTCAGTTTGTTGCCATTTTGCACTCTGTCATCTTGCTTTTCCAAGAGCCTTGATCTTGCATACAATAATAATTTTTTTTAAAGCTCAAAAAATGTACCACAAGCTGGCAATCCACATTTACTCTGCATCGTTCAATAAGGTGTTGCAGTAGACCTTCGTTTTTCCGGAATGGTCGGGACGAAGGGTGTTCCGGTTAATGGATGCCATCGTTTTGTTTGTGGTGGGCTCGTACACAAATCGCAAGCAAGCCAAAAGACGTGGTTGTATTTTTACATGAGTTGTGTAGACATGAGTGTTGGTTGCCTTTTGTAACTGAAGAAGATTATTCACATGAAACATGCAAACTACCTGATTAATTTGTTTACAATGCAGAAGCTGCTGCCCAGTCGACAACAACCACACTCGAAGATAGCAAACAGTGTAATGTGGCATGAAGGAACTTTGAAGAAGACCAGACCTCTTGCTACCCGTAGTCCAGGCAGGAATCTGGAATTTTGCCAGGGTGCCAGCGATAACTTCCCTAACCTTCGTGAAGTACATTGTGGGATCTGTAACCTCCAACGATTGCTAATAGACGGGACACTTTTTAAATTTATTTTATTTTTTGTTTTTCGGAAGAAGGGAGGAAATACTGAAATGAAAAAGGAAGATACAGATAGCGGACAAAAAAATGGAAACACCAGGGTACACAGGCCACACAAATATGCAAGGTATGGGGCCGCTATACGTACGTTACCGGTGTGTGAAATATGCAAATCTCTTCCTGGCAGTCTTCTCGTCACATATACAGTATGTAAGCAGGCTGTAGCTCGAGTCTGATATTAAGAGCCATTATTTCCGCAAAGACTTCAGGGGACTGATTGGGGGTGTAATTGTTGGTGCGCTTTTGGAAGGCACTTCAGTGATGAAGGCTGCAGAAATTGCTGACATGCCATGAAGAACTCCCAAAGGTGATGTCATCCTGGGAAAAAGAAGCAAAGACATCATCATTGAAAGGCAACAGTTGGCGGAAGCGCATACTTGACAAGCATGATGCATAGGCATAAGTCCAGACTGCGAGGCAAAACAAGAAAACAATGGTGGACAAACTGCGTGCAGAGTCCGTGGGTCGTGAGCATCCTGCATCATAAACAATCAGAAGGGTGCGTCACAGAGTAAGATACCATGGATGAGAATTGCTATGCACAAACTGCTCATAACATCTGGCAATGCATGTTTGCGGGTTCAGTGGTGCAAGGAACATCGGCAATAGACTTACGAACAGTGTTGTTATGATGTTGTCTGGTGAGTCGTCCTTCATTATTTTCTTGATGAATGGGTGTGTGCACTTGTGGCGACAGGCCAGGGAGCTCTACAGCCCTGAGTTCCTGGTTCCAACAGTGAAAGTTTCTGGAGGTTCGAACATGTTGTTGGGCACGTTTTCCTGGCAGGCCTAGGTCTACTTATTCCATCAGAAGGCAGGTTTGATGCAGCATGCTATGTTACCGTCCTGAGAACTCATCTGCATCCCATGATGCAGCATTTCTTCCCTGCTGGGAGGGGGGTCTTTCAGGATGGCAATGCTCCAGTTTACATGACGCATGTTGTCACCAGGTGTTTTGAGGAGCACTAGGACGAAGTTACCCTTCTTCTATGGCCCTCCAACTCGCCGGACCTCAATCTCATAGAACATTCGTGGGACTGTCTGGAGAGGTGCCGAAGGAAGAGGTTTTCCGCCCCTATAAAATGAACGTGAATTGGAGGACTTTCTTATGAAAGAATGGTGCCGCATTCTTGCAGAACAGTTCCAGACCCCTTGTTATCTCCATGCCACATTGTGCTCATGCTGTCTTGGATACACGTGATTGCCCAACACCCTTCTAATTGACATTCTGTTGGTGTTTCCATTTTTGTCCACTACCTGAAGTTGGTTTAGGAAACATTAATGGAGATAATAAATATCATTGGTCAAAATTGGGGATGACAAGATATGGTGGTGCACCACTTGCTTTGAAGTCTTGGAGGGAAGAGTGAGACAAAACAGCCTCTGGATGGTGGAGATGAGAGAAATGAGAATAAAATAATTGAGTTGAGCAGTCAACCTCGATTTTGGAAGTTTAACCATGAGGGGGTGACTGGGAGAACACATGCATCCTCAAGTAGATGGAGATGGTGAGAAGTGTGAGAGAGCAGAGGGAGCAATCTTGGAAAATAGACAGTAGAAAATGGAGAAACCACTGACATGTCGATGATGCAAGAGCAACAGACTCTGGGCTTTGGCCTCATATTGGGTGATTCCAATAATTTTGAGAGCTGTAGATTTTACAGAATCCATGAGAGACCAATGTGATGCTGGGATGCTAGCCCATAACAGAGAGCATAACGTCATTGAGCTATGGGCAAAGGCCTTGTGGACTGTGTGTGGCTCTGATCTTCCAAGGAAAGACTTGGATCGATGAAGGGTGCATTGTCTGCTGATGGCATTGGAGGCCAACTCTGCCATGTGGTCAGCCGAGGAAAGGTGTTTGATGGTGAGGCCCAGAAGTTCCATAGATTGATCCTCTTCCATTAGATGGCCAAGAAAATAGATATGTGGGTTCATTGAATTGACATTCCTTGGCTCAATGACCCCTCAATGACCCCGCCAGAGATAGGGTGAGACTCAGATTTTTCCCGAGATTAAAGGACATGTTACATTTATCAGACCAGTGCTTAATTCTTTCCATATTGTGAAATATATGTATGTGTCCATATATATATATATATATATATATATATATATATATATATATATATATATATATATATATATATATATATATATATATATATATATATATATATTTCACACACCGGTATTGGATCATTGGAGATACCAATGATCCGAAATGCCTTGGTTTCCACTGCGTGAAGCCGAGAAAGGTGAGAGGTAGGAGCATTAGCTCAGAGGGGAGAGCAGTACTCCATCAGGCTGCGGATGAAAGCTTTGTATGTGGTCAGGAGCTCAGGTGAGCCGAGGAAGGAGTTTGTACGATGGAGGATTCCCAGTCGGTGACTGGCTTTGGAGGCCAGCTTGTAAAAGTGGCTTTCCCAGGAAAGATCATAGCAGATAGTGAGACCCAGAAGCTTGAATGAAAGGACTTCTTCAAGAATATTGTTGAGAAAGGAGATGGGGGGGGGGGGGGTTCCAGACGGTCCTTCCGGAGAGAAATAGTGAGTGTGAGATTTGTAAGAATTGAAAGACATGTTCCATGTGTTGGACCAGCTTGTGATTTTATCCAGATCTGCAGAGAGTGAATAGGCTGCTGCTTTCCAATCTGAGGGATGACAGATGGAACGGCAGAGGGTGGAGTCATCAACAAAGAGATGAAGAGGATTTTCCAGAAAGTCGGAGAGATCATTGATGAAAACCAGAAAAAGAACAGGGCCCAGAACGCTACCTTGAGGAACTCCAGCCTGGACAGGAAGAGGGGATGAGAGAACACCATTTAAGGCCACACGTTGACTGCGACAGGAGAGGAAATCTGTGAATCATGAGGGGAAATTGCCTTGGATACCAAAGGAAGAGAGTTTGGTGAGCAGGGCAGGGTGCCAGATCGTATCGAAAGCACGTGATATGTCGAGCGAGATAGCTCTGATTTCATGTCTGGAATTGGGGATCTCTGTCCATTGTTGGGAGAGCAGAAGCAAGAAGCAGCATATCCAGGGTATAGTTACCTGGTCTGAATCTAAATCAAGCCTTTGGAGAAGAGGAAGGATTCCATATCCTTGCTGATGATTGGGAGAATGCTGAATGGTCTGTAGTTGCAGGGATCTGTTTTTGTACCTTTTTTATGCAGGGTGGTAATGATTGCTGATTTCCAAGCAGATGGCAGATGACCTTGAGCAAATGAGAGGGTGAATTGAACAGAGAGAGGGTGAGCAAGAGCAGCAGAGCAGGTTTTTAGGACATGTGGGCTGATGCCGTCTGGACCGGTTGCAGAATCTGAGTCAAGGTTTGACAGCAAGCTCTCCATTTTGTCAGGAAAAAAGGACACAGAGTCCAGGAACAGCTTGGTGCGACTGGGTTAGGTGGGTGCAGAAAGTGATGGGTTTGGGTAACAATATTTAGAAGCAAACACAGAGTTTCGGCTTTCAGCTTTTTCACGTAGTATCAGCTGTGTGGCCATTTGATGTAAGGGAAGGGATGGAGGGGGAACATACACCATAAATTGACTTAACTGGACACCACCAGGATTTGGAGGAGGAAGACAGATTTGAGTGTTCAAACTTGAGATTACAAAGATGTTGTTTTCTGGCTGCCTTGAGGGTAGACACACACATGTTCCAAGCTTTGAGGAAGGAACTGAGATTGCTTTCAGTTGGCTTTGCCTTCCATGAGGCGAAGGAAAGTTGTTTCAAGACAATCCCTCACCATAAGCTTCCGTGTACCATCGGTGGGAGGAATCGGAGGACAACTGAAGACGAGATGGGATAAATCTGTGCATGAGAGAGAGCGAGCTTCTTTGAAAGAATTCCCAGGACGAGTTGATGTTGGAGGAAGTGGAGATGGGAGACCAGTCTAGAAGTTTGATGGCTGCTTGAAGTCCCTGCCATTTGGCCTGAGTGAAATGCCAGACTTGACGGCGCTGAGGTGATTCTCTAATAACAGCCAGAGAGATGTCTACTTTGACAAGCATGTGGTCAGATGAACCGATTGGATCCAAGGAAAAACAGCAGATATTTTCAGGGAAATTGGTCAAAATCAGATCCAGAAAGAGATGGAGTACCGTTGGTTGAGATCCGGGTCAGGAAGTTGACAAATCGTGTCAATCCCAAAGAGTCGCAGAAGTCTTTTTCTGAAGTGCCATGGTAGGTGAGAGAGGTACCACACCTAGCCAACTGGCATGATGACAATTGAAGTCACCACATATGGGGAAGAGAGAGTTCGGATGAGGGGATGGACGTTGGCCCATGTTTTTGGAGAGCGAGGTGTAAATGGAGTCATCACTGTTTGGTGGATGGTACAGTACACATATAAACATGAGGTTGGAATGTAGGGGAAGCTGTGGCCAGAGGAATTCCTGAGGGTTTGTTTGAGTGAAGGCAGTGCAAGGAGAGTGAGGAATGGAGTCTTTGATGAAGAGAGCAACTCTGCCGCCAGGACGAGGCTCAGGTCTGTCAAACCAGAGTCGGGAGTAACTAGGGAGAGATATTAGGGAGTCAGAGATGTCTTGAAGAGGAAAGTTTCTGTTAAGCAGATTATGTCTGGTTTGTCAGTGGCAACAACCTGTATGGAAAGATCTGTCAGATTTGAGTGAAGGCCCCGGATGTTTGAGGTCCACACTGTTAAGGAAGGAGGCTTTGGATGCAAGGGAGGGGAGGATAGGATGAGGGAGGAGGGGTGGAGGTAAGGAGAGTTGTTTTAAGAGTGTGGGGGATTACAGAAGAGCTCGGGGAGAGGGCTGGATGAGGAATGAGAAAAGGCTCAGTGGTGATGGGTTGAGGTACAGTTGGGTGTAATAGGAGAGGGGGCAGAGGGCAGTTGAAGATTGGAGTCGGTGGAATGATGAGATGGAAGAGAGAGGGCAGGGGAGGGAGGTAGCTTTGTGGATGTGAGGGGGGAGATTGGAGGGAGTGAGAGAGGAGAGTCGAGGGAGGAGTTTTTGAGAAAGGTGAGAGGGAAGCTTGGAGGATAGCAGTATGATGGTTGCTTTGAGAGGGAGTTGTGAGAGAGAGGGGTGAGAGAGAGGGGAGACTATAAGAGCAGGCATGGCCAAGATACAGGAGTGTGATGGGAGAGGTGTGGAGAGGGGAAGGAGGAGACTTGGTCGTGGTCTGGTGAAGAAGGGAGCGGGCAGGGGGAGGTATAAGATATGGGGGGGAGGTGTGAAGAGAGGAAAGAAGGAGCATGTTTGAGGTGTTGAATAGTGTACTGATTGAGAGAGAGCGAGATATCTGTTTGGTTAGAATGGAGCCCACAGATGTTAGAACACCACACACACTTATGGACAACAGAGTTGGAGCTGATACTGAAGCAGAAGACAGTGAAGTGCTAAGAGCAGGTGGGATGAGGGGCAATATGGGAGGGTTAAGGAGAGGAGATAACAGGTGAGGGGTTAGGAGGAGGTAGATTTTAGTCGTTGTGGTCAATTGACACTGAAGCTGGAAAAAAAGAACGATTAATGCAAACGAACATACATTGCAAACTGGGATTTAAAATTATTTTCAGTCAGAGTTGCGATTATAGACATTACTTGAGGGATGCAATAAAGGATAATTGAAAGAATGGAGAAAAGAAACTGTAACAGTGGGACTTTTTCGACATGGGATTTAGGAAAGGTCGAATTGAAAAGTCTTTTGAAATAGAGAAAAAGTAGTGAATTATGATACAATACTGAGAACCACACGTGTGAAAGAGGAAGATGCAACATTTTGAGACCTTTTTAAAAAATTTATTATTTTATTTTATTTCTTTGATAAAGATTGTGTACGATTAGGTTAAGGAAAGGTTGAAGAAAAATCATGAAGATGTATGGTGAATCTGGATTGTCAAACGCAGAAGGAAGCTGGGAGGTCGACAAAACTAACAGGAAAAAGAAGAGGTGGTCGAGAAAGACGTGGTTACGGGAGATGTAGGGTTGGAAGTGAAAATATATCAAGGAAAAAAATTTTTTTGATTGACTTTTAAAGATGAGGAAAGGAGGGAAAAGGGTTTTTTTTTTGTTGTATTTTTTTATATTGTAAGACGAGAAACAGAGGGTCTAGTTGGGAGGGATAGAAGGAGGGTGGTGGGAAAAGTGGAGAAAATAAGAACTGATGGAAGAGGGAAGGTAATGAGTGCTCAAAAGATATGAATAGACAATGGAAAAAATATACATAGGCAATAAGGAGAAAATAAAAATAAACACGATCGATGGGAAACATTTGTTTACATACCCAACCTGTCCACCAAGTATCGTCCGAATCCGTTTGTAACTTTTTTGAGATGTCCTGCTCAGAGACAGACAGACAAACAGAGGTATAAACATAACCTCCGTCCACCTTCCGTGGTGGAGGTAAAAAATATAAGACATCCCAGAGGCAAAAGATATGAATAGACAATGGAAAAAATAAACATAATATTGTTGCCGGGCCGGGTATCTGCTGTGAGCATGACCACTAGATGGAGCAGTAGAGTCGGCTCTACCGATCACCCAGAATTTATATCGTACTTTTTCGGAAAACTCCGAAAAGTACGGGTCCCTTTCGGACCGAAATTCGCCAATAGGTAGACCACGTGGGGTAGGGTCGATTGCCAATTTCAATTTACCTAAATACCCACGTCGTCCAACTACCGGGGAAATTCACCCTCGACGGTACTCATACGAGTCGAGCCGTTGGTGGGCCCAACCCGTGTGCAACCCGAGCGGACGGTTGCCGAAGTCCCGTCGGTCCAGATGTCCCCTTACAGCGGCACAGCGGCCTGGCTAATTTCCCAACACGCGGCACGCGAAGCCAATGGAGGAAAGGACACGAACGAGCCGAAACATTCAACAATAGGAATATTTATTTACAATAGTGTGGGGAAGGAGGGAAGCACGCAAGAGCAGAGTCAAACCAATTATTAAAGGCACGTATGTACAGCACAGCACTTATACAATTTTACAACTTATCTGACTGGTGCCACGCACACACCCAAAGAATCGGACCAAATGGTCTTTATTGAGGCCTGTCTCGGACCTGTCTGCCTCGTGCGGTCTTCAAGGACCAGGTCCTCAGGGTCGGATTGGACCCCCAGCACGATCCAGACGCCCTCACGACCAGGCTGCAGGCGAACGAAAGGCAGGCTGCAGGCAGGGTGAAGGCTGGCAGGAGAAGACCCTTTCTGGCACCAACCACTCCATGCGCAGACGCTTTTTCCCTCCTCCACCTTGCGCGCAGATGTTCACTTCTTGCCAGAACCAGAACCCGTGCACGCACTTCTTGCCAGGACCAGAACCAGTGCGCACACTTCTTGCCAGGACCAGAACAACCACGAACATGCAGACCACGCCAATAATTATACCCCCCTCTTCGGGGGGGGGCACCTCCTCATGACCATACCTTTCTCACTGGCTGGTTTTGGCATGCAAATCGCTCTTCATCTCTCTCACTGGCCAAAACGGGCGGCACGCTCCTGCATTGGCCTGGGGGCGTGGTGACATCACGCGGAGCCCTTTCTTCCTGTTGCAGGATCTGATTGGCCGGGCGACGGTCACCCCACCCGTAGCATGCCAATTGGTCGAGGGCCGCTGCGCGGCTCCTCCTTGAACTCCGCCCACCTTGATGTCAGCCAGAGCGAGGTGTAGGAAGCGAAGCGAAGTGAAGGTGAGGGTGATGATGATGCAGTGTCGTCGGCGTTTATGTTGTAGGCCGGGGGCCAGTGGGACCTACCTTGCACCCCCCCTGCGACAATTTTTCACTGATACCACAGTGTTTATATGTATCCCAAGTATCAGAAAAAAGATATTCCCAGAAAAATAACTCATTTGCACTATGCTTTTTTAAGCTGTTTCCATGGCAACCAATCAAAAATAGACGAATCTCACAAAGATCGGCAAAATGTCAATATCTGTCAAATATAAACATGAAATCACAAAATTGGTGTCAAATTAAAGCTTATACATTTACGTATTAAATATATATTTTGTTTATGCTAATTAGCTTGTTTGCATATTAATTAAATTTGACTTAAAGACAATAATTCCCACAAAAATGCAAGAATTTCCATTTTCTTTCCTTGTAATTACTACACATGTCAGTTTTTTGTCAAAAAAACATTACTTAAGTGTTACCAGATACAAGCCAGGTTGGCAAAAAATATATTAAAATTTTTGAATTTTTTAAAGTAGGCAAATTCGCATAAAATACAAAGCACAATGAATCGTTCGAAAATCATGCGAAATCAGATTAATCAATAGCATTAATTACCTGGGCCTGATATAATACATAACTGTGACTTATGATGGCTGTTAGTGTTTAAGGGAAAGATAACTATTTTCTGTTTGAGTAAAAGTAGTGGAAATAATTTTAAATGCATTGATATGCGACTTAGAATCCGCCATTATGGAAATTCTCATTTTTATAAATATCTCAACTTCTGGTGCATGGTGCACAAATTTGTAAATGAGGAATCTACACATATGTTTGGAGGGTCAAGGAATACAGTGAACATATTTCCTTTGTTGTCAGGGATGTAGAATAATGTTTGGAGAGCATTAATTACATGCAAAAATGGAAACAGCTTAACAAAGCATAGTGAAAATGAGTTATTTTTCTTTTTCTGGGAACATCTTTTTTCTTATACTTGGGATATATATGAACACTGTGGTATCAGTGAAAAATTGTTGCCGGGGGGGGGGGGTGCAAGGTAGGTCCCACTGGCCCCCGGCCTATTGGTGGTGTAAAAATAAACGAAAAGAAAACCTGACTATTAAAATAACTCCACAGTGCAGGAACATTTAATTACCCATTAGACTAGGGTCGGGACCCTAACTGGCAACATGTACTTACCGATATAACTGATCGATAGGACCTGTATGTTGAGTGCAGTAAACTTCCAAATCCGCAACAATATTTCATATGTCAATCAAAAGACATTTGGCACTTCACAACCATAATGCAGGTCTATCTGAATCTCAATGAGGATGTAAAATGAAGTGAATCGCACAAAAAAATTGCATATTTTATAACGCTTATTTGTTGCAGCTGTCTCATGGCTGAATTTGTTTTTGTTTGTGTACTCCTCCCATGTACTATTGTTAGCCCCTGTTGGACTTAGTCCGAAATGGGGACTTATGGGTTTGGTCTCAATTTTTGTGCTCGTGTGTGCGTGCGTGCGTCTGCAACCATATCTCGGACATGTTTTAACCGATTTTATTCATACTTGGCACAAAGACAACGCGTGATGGTATCCATATGCACATCACTTTGCTTCATGATACGATCAAACATGGGCAACTGGCAGCCATTTAAGTTGTAAAAAATATTCAAAAATGCTATCAAACACGTCCTCAAGCATTTCTCGAACATGCATTTGTCGATCTTGGTCAAATTTGGCACAGAGATAATGAATGATAGCTTTCATATGCGTGTCATTTGTTTTCAAGATCGATCAGATCCAAGATGGCCGACTGGAGGTCATTTGAGTTGAAAAAAACCCGATGTTGAAAGTATTCTCAACCATCCCTCGGATGTGCAATTACCGATGTTGATCAAACTTGGCACACAGATAAGGAACATGGCACACAGATGGCTTACACACAGATAAGGCACACAGATGGCTTACATATGCACATCATTTTTAGATCTTGGAGGATCTCTAAGTCTTACTCATGTTGTTGTTCTTGTGGACTTTTTTGTTTCACAGCCTACAGTTTTCATCGAAACTTCCTGAAACTTGGCATATATGTGTAAAAATACCCTGTGCAGACGGTAACCATCTCCGATTTTGAAAATTCCTCCTAGAAAAAAGGTTATGACGTCAACATATCTCCGCTAATGGAAATCGGCTAAAAAATTATGTCCGAAACTTGGCAAGCTTTTTGAATTCTGCTTGCGGGAATCGAACAGGGCATTAGCAGAGATGAATTACCGCACATATGATGCATCACGATGACGTCGTATCAATTTTTATGACGTCATTCCTATTTTTTGACTTTTTTTTGGTTTCACAACCCAGAGTTTTCTTCGGATCGTCGTGAAACTTGCCATGTATATGCAGAAATCGCATGTGCAAACAGTAACCATCTCCGGTTTCGGAAATTCTTCAGAGAAAAAAAAGTTGACGTCATAATATCGCCGCTAATGGAAATCGCCTATACCGTTATCTCCGAAACTAGGCAAGCTGTTTGAATTTTGTTTGCGGGAATCAAGCCGGGCATTAGCACAGATAATTTATCGCAAACCTGATACATCACAATGACGTCATCATTAAGAGGACGAGGATATTAACTCATTTGAGCTTGTTTTTTTTCAAGATCAGATCTAATATGGCCGACTGTCGGCCATTTTGTTACTTAAATGTGTCCCCAACCATTTCTGACATGCATGGTCCGAATTTGTTCAGACTTGGCACAAGTACAGTGCATGATGGCATACACATGCAACTCATTTTATTTTGTGAGCTGATCGAAGGTGGCCAACTGGTAGACTGGTGGCCATTTTAGTTGTAAATAAATATGGGCTCGCCCTTTAACTCTGCACAGCAAAATTACTAAAACAACGGGAACGATGACATTTTATGTGTTTTTCCTTGTTACCTCCGCCACCGAATGTGATGGAGGTTATGTTTTCACCCCTTTCTGTCTGTTTGTATGTTTGTGTGCAGGATATCTCCAAAAGTAGTGGACGGATCCAGATGAAACTTTGAGAACAGGTTCGGTGTGTGACGAGGACGAACTAATTAGATTTTGGTGAAGATCCGAATCTGACTCCGAGAAGTTTTTTAAAGCTGATTCTTCACCATTGAGAGATAGGGCCAAAAAGGATATATGGCACGATATCTGAAAAAGCTGTGGACGGATTACGATGAAAGTTGGTGGACACATTGGGTGTGACAAGGAAGAAATTATTCAGTTTTCGTGACTATCCAAATCTGGATCTGACGACGAGAAGTTTTAAAGTGATTCTTCACCATTGAGAGATCGAGCTTAAAAACGATGTATAACATGATATTTCAAAATTGTATTTGGCCAGATATGTTCTCGTGGATCAGGCATTACAGGGCGGAGGTATGCACTCTCCCGAGTGCCTTTCTGGTTTATTTTATATTGATTCCAAAAATATTACTCTTCAGTGTATAATTTTGTGTGCTCCCGTGTCCTTCCAAAATGCTCCTCCTGTGTTCGAAAAATAAATGTTACCGTTGGAACCGCTGCATTAAGCTATCTTTCCCACTTCTTCAAAGTAATTCCATCATTAGCTTTCCAACAGTCCCATTTTTATTAATCTATGGCAGCAGGAACCCTTTAGCATGAATGGTGACACATGGACTGATGGATGCTTCTCCTTTTAGTGGTAGATTACCATATATAATTTTGTGTACAATTCCATGTCCATCATGCTTTATTCTCAAGAGTTCCTGATCTCAGACCATTGGAACTGCTGCATTGAAGCTCCAAGTCCTGCTTCTTCCTCTTTCCTCTCAGAAAGACGAGCTTTTAAAGCAAGCATTTTATGATTTTTAAAGAACACTTTTGTTTTTTTCTTCCAAGTAAATTGATGATTAGTTTTCCAACGGTACCAGTTTTTATTATTCTCTCACAGCAGGAACCTTTTAGAATATAGCATGATGCATGCGTGTGAGCACACACCTCTACTTTTAGTAATAGATTGTTTGGTTGGCCTATTTAATTATTCCCATCTCAATCGATCACTCATAATGATGGGAACCCTGACCATTCAAATCCTATATGGCATCCATTGTCGACTATAATGTCTTTGGATTTGTATGTTAAAGTATGCACACTGATGTCTACTAATGTCTTTGTCATTTATGTGCTTTTGTACAAGCTCCTCATGAAGGCTCGTATCAGAATGAGGCAAAAATGTAGTGAAAGATCTTGCCCAAGTATTATTGCTGTATTCTGATCTGGGTTGTGTTCCACAATTAACCTTATGAATCTGACGTAAGATGATTAAAGAAGGAGTAGAATGCACTTAATCAGCAGCACGAGGACCGATTCGCTCGACCTTCACTCCAGCAGGTAACGCCCCATGCGTTATTGCAAGACACGCAGTGGCTCCTCTGCCTAAAGTATTGAAGCACCTGCTTCAGTCTGGTTTCTCAATTTTAATCCGGTTAACTTCAGCTTTAAATTTATTAACAAGTTGCAAGCATTACCATTGAGCTGTTTTTAACCTGACGTATATTTAATGTTGTTTATTCTTTTAATTCTTGGTTAGTTTCCGAGCACGAATGATTGGCAACATCGAGCTGCTGTTGCTGCTGCTGTTGCTTTATAAATACATTATCTGCGATCAGGAGCAAATAATTATTAGATGTAGCAAAACCTATGTTTATGAGTAATGTGGACCAAATTATGGCTTGACCTTAAAAGTAAGATGATGAGAATTTTTTTCAAGGCGAGCTCCATTTTCATTGGTATATAAACAAGTAAGCTGATGTATAGCTGGGAAATGTGTACACGGCTTTGGACAAACAAAAGAACAGTCGATTACAATTAATTTAAGCATCAGCTAATTCCAGGAATAATTGTTAAACATCAAAAAAAAAATCAACATGTGTGTAACTTTGACCTACCGACTGAAACTACCGACTTGTAGCAATGATCAGATCCTAAAAGTTTCAAAAGTTTTTTTTTTTTTTTTTTAATATTCTCTCTAATACATTTTCCTTTTTTAACAGCGAAATTGCATTGTGGGGCGGTGCGATTGCTTGATGAATGGTTGCCTACCTAGTTGAACTTGGTTTCGCAGCTGGGAGTCGCACGTTACAGATTCTGTTTAATAATGAAACGCGCTTCATTCGGCGTGGCGAATCGCGGTGCTTTGATTCATGAGGTTTTCACGCGTGCCCTGCACTGTATTCCCAGGCCGCGGAGACTAATACGCCTTTTCATGCAATTTCCAGGCGTGTACCAAAATGTGCCGCATGCCGTTGCTGATGTATGGGCTTCGGCCTGAGTGGAAATGCCCCCAGCTCTTTTAATCCGCACTCTGAATTGCACATGGAATGTGAGCCGTTGTCGAGGGGTGGGACAGGACAGTGGCTTGGGTGGCAAGGATGGATTAGATTTGAGAAAATAGTCCCTCTGTTCCTGTTTTCCCTCCCGATTTCCCACCCCCGCCACACATTTCACTCCGATTTTTTTTTCTCCACCTTCCCCTCCCCAGCTTGTTTATTTTGCTGAACAGTCCCCGAGGCCAAAACATCTGTCCACAATTTCATATATTTATTTTAATTCCACTGGACTGTTACATTTTTCATTTAAAGGTTTGAAAATGGAAAGTGCAGTGCAGTAGTTAATACATTTTCATTCTTTTCCAAATTCTTGGTTTCTTGATTTTTCAGGGTTTGAACCTACCAAATAAACGAACGAAGTTACATTAGCTGTTGCAATTTTTACTTCCGCCACCAAAGGTGAGGGAGGTTATGTTTTCACCCCTTTCTGTCTGTCTGTTTGTTTGTTTTTGTCTGTTTGTTTGTGTGCAGGATGTCTCAAAAAGTTGTGGATGGATTTGGATGAAACTTGGTGGACATGTTGGGTGTGTGACAAGGAAAAATTGATTAAATATTGTTGAAGATCCGTATCTGGATCTGATAATTTTTAAAACTGATTCTTCACCATTGAGAGTGCAAAACCGATATATGGCACAAAATCTCAAAAAGTTGTGGGCGGATTTGGACGAAACTTGGTGGACAGGTTGGGTGTGCGACAAGGAAGAATTGATTTGATTTTTGGTGAAGATCCGAATCTGGATCTGGATACGAGAATTATTTAATTTTCATCGTGATTCTTCACCATCGAGAGATAGGTCCAAAAACGATATTGTACTGCAGAGCACGATATTTCAAAAATTTCAACAACAAAAAATGATATTTCAAAATTTCAAAAATGTCGGTCAGGCGGTACGTGGTGGAGGTATGCGCTCGACCGAGCGCCCTTCTCGTTCTCCCTGTTTTTACATTTCACACACACATTGCTCTTGGAAAAATTCACGGCAATTTATTTTGGAAAAGCAAGCACCCACAGAGCATTGAGAGGATAAAAATGAATTGCAGTTTACCTGAGATTATTTTGTAAATTCCATTCTCACCTGAATGTAACAATTTGTATCTCCCCCCCACCCCGGCTCTCCCCCGTTCCATGTGAAATCTAATTAAATATAAATTATCAAGTAAAAACCGAATGTCATGTTTAGATTTGATAAAACTGCTTTCAACAACTATTTATCATGATTTTGGTTTGCATTTTATAATGGCTAGTTTTTACATTTTTAATGTGATAAGTAATTGGATTGTACAGAGGAGGATTAATGTTTTGTTAAAGATTTGCATTTCTGCTCATTGACTTCACAAGCATATCTTACTTTGTATTGTTTCTTAATTGTAATTTTGCGAGGTTTCACATCAATATCGTGATCGTATAAGTAAATACATGTACGCTACATATTTCCGACGGTAGTTCAAGGTAGACTTGGACTTTTTATTCAACAAAGTCATATCGTTCAGAGGGGTTGATATTCCCCTATATAGTAATTATATAATTCCCCTATAATTTCCCTATAATTAAATATAATAATATAACAATTATGTATTAAAATTATATGATATAATAATTAATAATAACATGATAATTCTCCTATATTTCACGGTACTCCCCCGATACACATAGAAACTCGTCCCATTGATCTGGTAACACATTGATGCGCATCTGTATCGAAACATTTCAGATGGTCGTGCAGATATTTCAGAACACATGTTTTAATGTCTTTGTCATTTATAAACTAAATGCCATCCAGATATTCCTTTGAGTAGTCTAAAGAGATGAGAGTCAGACAAGTTTGGACTGTTGGCATTGGTAATTATTTATAATTTCCAAACACATCTCCTGAGTCCTAGCGTTCACATTTACCACGTGAGGTCGAACATCATCATGCAGTAAAGTTCCACCTCGAAACGGCATGCGTGGCCGTCATCAGTGTATTTCTTGTCTCGATTAATTGTGTCACAATTCCCTGTGGTATTAAGCATTGATGCATTTCCCACATTCATGAAATTCCACATTAATTAAACCATTAATGTCTCGAAACACGATTGCCAGAGGTTTCTGATTAATATCTGAACCTTGAGGTTTTTTTTTGATAATGGTATTCGATGCACACTCCATGTCAAGTAATGTCTTCGCTCCACGATCAAGAATGTCCCCGTTCCATGATCAAGAATGTCCCCACTCGAATGCTTCCAGACGAAGGCTTTGACGTGAATTGATGCACATCACATGTCACAATCTTCTTCAAAAAATCAATCTCCCTCCCTCTGGTAGCATTCTCGGAGTTATGTTGCAATAGCCATGTCAATTGCCTCTTTGAAAAGAATGAGAGGTCCTCAGGAACACATCTTGCACTGATCTTGTTATCCCGACACATTTTGAAAAACACGATGGGATATTGTAATTGGCTCCATCTGTCTGTCTGTCTTTCCGTCTGTCCATCCATCACGCTATCTCGTCCTAAACAGTTGTGCAGAAATTCACCAACCTTAGTAGTTATGATCACCACATGGCACGAAGGTGCAAGAGCAGTATAACTTTTGGCCCTGCCCCCCTGGAGTGCAATCAAAAGGCCAAATATAAAAAAATGCAATTACGGGCACATTTTAAAGACTTTTTTTTTTAATGAGACTTTGCATATGCAATCAACATTGGAGGGATGCATTAAATAGGTTACGATGTCTTGGATTTGACCTCCGGTTCATGCCACGGAGGGTGGGGACTTGGCGTTGCAGAGGTCAAAATGGGGGAAAAAAATTAACTCAAAATTTGATATTGGGTCATTCCTGCTGGAACCTTTTGCATTCTTTCAACTTTGCTTTCGGTGGGAAGCGTGCGGATTTGCGGTGGTACACAATTGACTACGCTCAAGATGAATTTCAAGTGAGAATAAATGATTGTTTCCAAACTTGCAACAATGACATTATTTTGCAATTTCATGGAGGTTAATCCTGCAATTCTCCAAAATTTGCTGTTAAACATGTTTAATGCTTGCTGAGTACCAGTACTTAGTTGCAGATATGAATGCACAAGGTCTCTGACCAATTTATGGCCATTTTTTAACTTGTTGCACCATTCAAACATGACATGAAATATGTTTGCCTGGTGTTGGCTAAATGGTTAGGATGGTGGGGTTGGGATCCTCGGGTCCTGAGTTCAAATCCCGCTCAGCCTTTGAGTTAATACCAGGTGGGTTTGACTCAGAAAAATGAGTACCAGCTTGCTGGGATGATTGAGCCATTCGAGTATCCTGTGTTGGAGTGGCGACCCATCCAGGATTGTGCCCAATTAGCCCAGGAAGACTGCTTCAGCAGCATCAACACTCTGTTTAGACTTAGAGTATGGTCCCAATGGGTGGATGGATGAAATATGTGCATCACTTGTGAAGGCATTGTTATACGAAGACCAGCATTGGTGCCACTTCCAATACAACTTGTTAAGGCGAAACTAAAAATTCCTTGGGGTTGCAGCATTTAACCATTATGTTTACATATCTATAATAATAAATGTGAGTGTTTGTCAGTGAGTCAGTCAGTGTGTGTTTGTCCTCCAAAACCATGAAACCTTGCGGCCTGAAACTTTGCATGGATACTAAGGGAACTCCAAGGTCGTGCATGAATGAAAACTGGGTATTTAGGTGAATTATATATAATACCCCTTTTGAAGCTAATTAACAGCTTAATTTAATTATATCCTTTATCAGGCGCATCCTCGGACACCTCGCTGGTTCTCGGTTACCTCACTGTCCCTTGCTGGGGTCTTAATTCACCATTTTGTTTGGTCTGCTCAACAATGCCTTGACTTGGAACAGGCCACAGACGCTTTATTGAAGATAAAGTGCTCAAAATATATATTTTCAATTTCCTCACTCAAATCATCAAATTCCTCCTCTACATTACCTACGAATCGCCGCAGCCATCGCTTTTGTTAGTGCTTTAGTTTTCAAATTAAGAGCTTGGAGCGATTTCATGCATTCTATGATACGATTTTCCATGATCTACTCTCACGGACTAATTAAAGTATATAATGGAAATATAATTTGAGTTTGGAGGATCAGAACATGTGGACTAAATAACTCGAAATCTGGAGTGAAATCTGAAAATGTCAAGAAATCAGCAATGTTTAGTTTTTTTGCAGGTATGTGCCGATACCAGTCGGCTTGTTATCGCTGGCAACGCCAGCCGTTCCTTATCAACCATTTCATTGGAGTGCTTAAGCCATTTGCCAAGTGCTCTCCACTACTAGTGTAGTGTAGTGTAGCAGTGCAGTTTGTGTCCCGATCGGGATGTACAGTCCGCAGTACGTAGACAGCACACATGGATGTGGTACATATTGGAATATTTAGATCTGTAAAGGGACTCTCTATGGATGTGTGTGCAAGCCTGCATGCTTTGTTATGGGTGCCGTGGTGACAAAGTTTCATGGCGTGTCATGATGGGTGGTGGAGGTTTTAACTTTTAACCTCAGCAACATATGACGATCACGTTTTCCTTTGTCCTTGTGACCGTTTCAAAAGCAATTGGTTATTTTATAAGAACCGTGTGTGCTTTCCCAAGGTTATATGGTTTCTCTTTGTGAGTTTCAGAGCAAAATATATTTGATAACACCCAATTTCTGAGGCGTTTGCCATATTACCTTGCTTTCTAAATTACAAAGCCAAGTTTTTTCCATGTGTCACACAACGATTGTCAGCACACATCTTTGAAACGTTTATATTGCAACATTATTTTTTAAAAATTCATTTATTTAAATTCCCTCAACACAAGAGTGAAAGCTACTCATGGTTTTTGGGTTGTATTCAGTACGTACTGCAGTCGATTATCACACTGACTCTAATCAGCTGATTTCTGAAAAATTTCCGAGATCAGCCAACCACTAATATATATCGTGTGTGTGCGTGCGTGCGTGCGTGCGTGCGTGTGTGTGTGTGTGTGTGTGTGTGTTGTTCATAAAGCATAACATATTCTCTCTGTGAACTCCCCTACCCCCACGCATCTCTATCTTTGTCATATCCTTGTATTGCTCTATCCCCTGCTAATAAAGTGCAGCATCCTCCATGCGCATCTCTCTCCCCCCACCCCCATCCTCTCTCCCCCACCCCCATCCTCTCTCCCTCTCTTCATCTCTGTCATTGGACGGTGGTTATCCCCACACGTATCCGAACGGTGGTTATCTCTGGACTTATCCGAACCGTGGTTATCTCCATACGTGTCTGGATGGTAGTTATGTCCGGGTGGTGTTTGTCTCTGGATGTGTCCTGGTGGTGTTTGTCTCAGGATGTGTACGGGCGGTGTTTGTGTCGAGACGTCTCAAGACGGTGCTTGTTTCTCGACGGCTTGGCTCCATGCGGTGTTTGTCTCCGGACGCGTGTGGTCAGTGTTTGTCTCTGGAGATGTCCGGGCGGTATTTATCTCTGGACGTATCTGGGCGGTATTTGTCTCTGGATGTGTCCTGGTGGTGTTTGTCTCCAGGTGGTATTTTTAGCATGAGTGGTCAAAAATGGATTTCATTCATTATTTTGTTTCCATCTTCACTATTATTCCATGCAGAATCATTTTGATGAGACGGTATGAATCATAATTCACACTCCACTGCACGTCTGCTTTCCTTTCTCTCACCTCACGCTACCTTCCCTTCCCCCACCCCTCCTCACTCACTCTCCCTCCCTCCTCCCTCCTCCCTCCCCCACCCCTCCTCCCTCCCCCACCCCTCCTTCCTCCCCCACCCCTCCTCCCTCCCCTCCTCCCTCCCCTCCCTCCTCTCTCTTTCCCCCTCTTCCTCCTCACTCTCCCCCATCCCTCTCTCTCTCCCCCCTCTTTTTCTCTCCCCTCCCAGAATTCCCTTCAGCGAAGCGACTGATGGTATTTGCTGGTTTTGCAAAAAATAGTCCAAATACCCAGGCAGAATTAACCAAGCATCGTACTATCGGAGAAAATTAAGCCTGGTGTTGGCTTATCGGTTGAGGTGGCTGCCTTAATATCTTCTGGACTTGAGTTTTGAGCCCCTGTCGTGCCGTTAAATATCACCAGGTGGGTTGACTCGGTCTGCTATCCTTCTGAGGTCAGCAAAATGAGTACCAGCTTACTGGAAATAGGGGGCACTGCATTAGTGACACTGCCATTGCTCCCAGCAATGATGCAACTAGCAGCCACAGGCTGCATACAAAATAATAGTAATCATAATAATAATAATAATAATAATAAGTAGAAAACTGGAAAACTACAGACTGGACATTCCCCATCGTGTCTTCCAAGTCGACATGTTAGGCCAGAGGTTTATATTAAAAAAAAGACCTTCCATCCATGTCTGTGCAGACAATTTTTTCACTGTATCGCGACCCATGATTTCCTTGCCTCCATGTTGTTTTTTAATGGATAGAAACTCTTATGAACTGTCCTGTCTATTTCCTCTTTCAAGGAGCAAATCTCCAGCATGAGAAGCACAATTTTGTTACAGTATTGGCACATTCCCCAGGCTCACGATGTACCTACTCAGACTCGCCGCCACAACTGACCCTGAGGTCGCCAGCCACGGATAACTTCATGGCCCGACAGGTTGTTTAGCAACCGCAGACGCCGGCAAAAGCAATTGCACCGAGCAGGGTCCTTATGGCCACAGACATGTTCCCTACTCGGTACAGTTGCCTGAGCTGGGGTCCACGCCCTCAGCGCGTACTCGTATATCATTGCTGAGCGAAACAGAGTGCAGTTCTGGCGAACCCGCCGAGCTAATTTGGGTGGGGGGTGGGGCAAAAAAATTCCATCTATCGATTATGAACACACTTTGTCAGACCAATGAAGGAAAGGACAACCAAGACAGATTTGAAAGAACAAACAACAATCTTTTATTCAACAAGCAAGGCAATCATTAAAGTTTAGTATTCATAAGCAACACCCATCTTTATTTACACAGGCCAGCTATCAACAAGCAATTCATGAAGCAGCTATTTCCAAGGAGGCAATGACACAGAAGAGCAGACTTACCCCCAACACTTATTTCTCTTCGACAGACTTACTTAGACAAAAGACATGGCCCTCATTCAATCCAGGATGAAAGAAGACGAGAAGAAGTAGAACGGAGTGTGGGGGCGACTCCTCTCTTACCTCACGCAACCATGCGGGGTTACGTCGGGCCAAATATTGTGGGTGGGGGGGGGTGGGTTAGGATGGGAAAGATGGGCAATGCAGTATCGGAAGCGTGTGGTGCGAGTCTATATGACACCCCAGGGACTGCACCAGACTCTTAGGTCATGGGCTGCTTGCTTCCAGCCCTCACACGACTCATTCCTGTGCCTCGTGTCCTGGTGCAGCTGTGTTCAGTGCAACCCACACTCTAGTAAACAATCTCGAACAAGCAGTGTGAGAGACACTCACGGTGTCCTTCGTGCATCAACAACACCATCCAGGGTGTCCACAGCAGCTGCAGCTTCAAGCGAGTTTGCGTTTGTTTCGTTTCTTAAAGCGGCTTTGGCTGGGCATGGTTTCAAAGGAGTAAACATCATGAGAGGATCTTTCTCATTGGTGTACATCTGATTGGGGGGGGGGGGGAAGAGATGTAGGGTGTAGCGCCATCATTGGAAAATCCCATGCCATTCTGTGGAGACTGCTATGTGCACCTCCACCACTCTTTTAACGCGCCCAACGCAGCGACGAGTGCCCCCCGCTCCCCCCTCACGTGCAAACGTTTCATTGTACAATGCGTACTGTATTGCGTATGTGAGATGCATTGTACTTTACTGCATATGGAAAAATCATTGTCCTGTAAGACCCTGACATTTGCAGGGTATACTTTCCTGAAATGTGTCTCAAATGTCGACTCTGCGAATGTCGGGGTATTGTTTCGAAGTAAAAAAATATATATTTATATATATTTTTTGCACTTCATGACTGGTCTTCGATATCCTCCACCGCTAATATTGATTCAGCCACGGGAATTCTTCAACAGAAACTTGGTCTCTCTTCTGGACAGATTCATCCCACCTTGTCTTCAAATTATCTTACCCATCCTCTCGCTCTTGGTACTCTGAATCCTGTGGTGAGTCAGTTGCGATAAAACAACTTGCATTCTCCTCCTGAAAGGCAAATCTGACTGAAGGCAACCTCAGATCATTCCACAAAGCCCACAGCAAGTGTGTGTCTACTCTCAGGAGAGCCAGAAACCAACATCTGTCCAATGTCAAGAATGAACTTTCAAACTGGTCTCCCTCTAAAACATGGTGGTGCCTTCTCAAGTCCGTCTCTGATGTATGCTTCCCTTCCCTCACTTCAAATGGCACCACGCCGAGGATGCCCATTCCGCATCTGCCTTTGGAGGCCAACTTCAAAATGTGGATTGCCTAAGAGAGATCATGGCTGAGAATGACCCAAGAGTTTGAGTGACTGAACCTATTTGAGATGGTTGTTGAGAAAGTAGATGGGAGGGTTTGCGGAACCGTCCTTTCGGAGGGAGAGAGTGTGTGGGATTTCTCAGGATTGCAAGACATATTCCAAGTGTTTGACCAGTTTGTGATATTTATCAAGGTCTGATGAGAGGGAAGAGGCTGCTGCCTGTCTGTCAGAAGGATGAGAGATGTCACAGCAGAGAGTAGAGTCATCAGCAAAGAGATGGAGGATTTTCCAAAGATTCGGAGAGATCATTGATGAAGATTAGGAATAATATGGGGCCCAGAACACTGTCTAAGGGTACTCCAGCCTTTATAGGGATAGAAGATGAAAGGGTTCCGTTGAGCCACACGTTGGCCATCCATCCATCCATTGGGACTATACTTTGTGCAGAGCAATTGGTGTTGCCAAAGCAGTCTCCTTGGCTATTGGGTACAATCCTGGACAGGTCGCCACTCCGACACAGGATACCAGCAAGCTGGCACTCGTTTTGCCAACCTCAGAAGGATGACAGGCAGAGTCAACCCCACCTGGTATTAATTCAACAGCCAAGGGGGATTTGAACTCAGGATCCAAGGATCCCAAGCCCACCACCCTAACCATTATGGCTTTGGCTCTGACAGTTGAAGAAGTCAGAAATCCAAGAGTGGAGTTGGCCTTGGATTCCATTGGCAGACAATTTCAAGAGCAAGTCAGGATGCCAGACTGTATCAAAAGTTTGAAATATGTCCAGAGAGACGGCTCTGATCTGATGTCTGATATTGAGGACCTCCATCGATTCTTGAGAGAGTTTAAGTTGCATGTCCAAGGTAGAGTGACCACGTCTGAATCCGAATTGATCCTCTGAGATGAAGTTGTTGGAGAAAAGGAATGATTTTATGTCAACTGCGATGATGGATTCCATGACCTTGCTGATGATTGGAAGTAAGCTAATTTGTCTGCAGTTAAGAGAATCTATTTTTGCACCTTTTTATGTAATGCTGTGATGTTGGCTGATTTCCAAGCAGATGGAAGATGACCCATGGTAAATGACAGTTTGAAAATGGCAGAGATTGTAAACGCAAGAGCAACATTGCAGATTTTTAGGACACGTGAGCTGATGCCGTCTGGTCCAGTTGCAGAGTCAGGGTCGAGGGTTGCCAGAAACTTTTCCACCTTTTCAGGTATGACTGGGAGCAATTGGGTATGACTGGGAAAGATTGGTACAGAGAGGGAGGGGTTTCGGACACAAGAATTTGAAGCAAACACAGAATTGAGGCATTCGGCCTTCTCACGAGCAGAGTCGGCTGTGGTGCCATTTAAAGGGCGGGAGGGGCTGGAAGGGGAGCATACACCAGACACGGACTTGACAAGGTGCCACCAGGTTTTAGAGGAGGGAGACAAGTTTGAAAGCTCATTCTTGAGATTGGACAGATGTTTTATGGCTCTCCTGAGAGGAGACACACAGTTGCTGCGGGCTTTGTGGAATGATCTGAGGTTGCCTTCGGTTGGATTTGCCTTCCAGCAGGAGAGTGCAAGTTGTTTCAAAGCAACTGCCTCACCACAGGATTCAGAGTACCAAGAGCGGGAAGATGGGTAAGATAATTGAAGACGAGGTGGGATGAATCTGTGCAAAAGAGAACAAGTTTCTATGGAAGAATCCCCAGGCTGAATTGATATCAGCGGCAGTGGAAAAAGGAGACCAGTCCTGAAGTGTAAAAAAAAACAACTGTGAATATGCAAAGCATGAATGTAGAAGCTTGGTAACATTTTATAAACCGCAAATATGTTGGGTCTGCGAATAGCGAATCCGCAAATGTCAGGATCCGACAGAACTTTATTTCATACTTGAGAACCATTGTGTCCCATATGACAAATGTGGAAGTGCAGGGAAGGAAGAATAGAGGAGGGTAATCCAATCGGCATGAAGGATTAATCTTCTCTCATGGTGAGGAACGAATGAACAGATGGTGAATAATAAGAGAATGAAGAGTCAGATGAACGAATGGTTAATTGGGACGAATAAAAGATCGAGTTGATTTGAGTGACGAGGAAGGAGACGCACCAAAGGATGAGAATAAGCTGACTGCGGGGTTGAAAGACCGACCGACAGAATGAAGGAGGGTTATTGAATTGTGGTTTGGTGAAGTGAAATGTTGGTGGATTGAGAAAGGCAGAGGGAGGATTATTAGAACGGACCATTGGTGGATTGAGAGAATGATTGAAAGTAGCAGGGGGGGGGGGAGACATCACACTGAGGATACACAAACAAACAACGCATTTTCCCCCAAAACCCTTAAACAAGGGGCAATGGTCTACATATTACATAAACTTATGAAATAACTAATTCTCGGGACTCCTACATGTACATAAATGCTCTCCCTTGGGGTACATTTCCAAAACTGTCACAATATCATAGCTCCCTCATTCTTCCCCCACATGGCCATACCAACCCTTCATCTATACTTTGGCTCCTTTACCAGAAAGGGACCAATGATAGAATGCTGCTGGGTTAAGCATGGAGGAGTAAGTCTTGAAGCAGGTAAATGTGGAAATGTAGAGTGACGTGACGATTGTGCTCAGAAGTTTGCTCTTTGTATGCCTGCTTCCAAGGCCACCGCAGAGAATGGATTGCAGCCTTGGTAATTCTCTCCTCTGCAGGAGCATCGCTTCAGGCATCTCCAGTACAAGATCGAGCTGAATGAGTACCCTTTTGAACGACCTCCACTGGTGATTGCATCTGACTTTTCTGATGCTTTCATTATTCCTGATGGTCAGACACATTCTGTGTGTGACTTTTATCATCACTTGGTTCCTGCTAAACCAAGGATGAGATGCCAGTGTGCATGGACCTGCCAAAATTTGCTGGCTTTCCGAAGGTCTGAAACGTACCGCCATCAGATGTGTACAAGGGAATCTTCCCTGATGCGCTCCTGTGGTGTCTCACCCTAACCAAGATATAGATTGTCACTGCATTCTGTAAAGTTAATGGCTTGTTGGCTTCAACCAAGCCCTCGGGATGTGCAAGCCTGCAGTGTGTGATATAAGTATATAATGTAGCCAGATTGTAGGCAATGGTGCATTATGGCCGACTGTGTGACCTTCCCAAGCCAAATTGCTCTATCATGCACATCTAGCTTTTGTTTCAAATTCCTTCCAGTTTCACCGATGTAGAATTGATCAGTCTCTGCATGATGAATGGTAAACTACTCCCAATTTGTCACCAGTTGATATCTTGCTCTTTTTAGCGAAGAAATGACATTACGGATGGTGTGTAGAGGCTTGTACGCTGCACTGGTCCATGCACTGCATACTACCATGCCAATTCTTTTGGAAAGTCCTTGGTCGTTCAGCAGTCCACATTGCCCAAGCGTATCTGGTTCCTGTTCTGCCACACATTTGACTTGGATTGGGCCATGTTCTGGACACGGCCTCCAACGAATGACAGTTTGATTCCGGAGGCATGGCACGTCAAAAGCTGAGAGGGTGGTCTAACTGGGGGACCTTGGACAAACCCGCACAATACTCGCACACTCCTCCAATACAAATGGCAAAAACTAGGTGGTGCAAACAGCGAGACAAGGTGAGCAAAAAACAATGCTTGATCCACAGCACCACATCCACACATGCACAACACTCAACATAACCTTGACCAATCACGCAACTCATATGTCACCATGTCCAATCCAGACACAAAGTCTACCATGTTTGTGCCCCGGAAATACAAAAGCAAGAATGAACACACACATTTACTCACCTCCATACATAGCTTACCAGATCGTGAGTGAATACAAAGGGTAGAGTCGACAATTAGTGTTTTTTGCTTAAGGTTCGGCACAATAAAAACACTCCTCATTTGAGCTCTCGCATCGTCCCGTTGAACCAAGGACGAGACATCAGTGCGCATGTACCTGCCAACTGGAAATTAATTGTGACCTCAGGATTAAAAGTGAACATGTGCTGAGGCTTGGGGTCTTTTGTTTTGAGGAAGCTCGCTGAGAAGTGGGTGGAATGTCGCCTGCGACGGGGTATGCTTTTGCTTGTTTATGACTAAAGTAGCAGAGTAGATGTAGTTGCTTTTTAAAACAAAATGGTACATAGTCAAGGCTCGTGGAAAAGCTAGTACACTGAATGGATGAGGACGTAACGGACAAAAGCAGGATGCAAAACACGCATGCATGGAGAAGGAAATTCCAAGGAGGAAAAACTGAAAAATTAGAATGGAGAGGGATTTTGGTGGGGGTAACGAGGACAGAAAAGATCATGGTTTTTGATTGGGGATGATCTGAGATGGCAGTGAACATCTGTCTTGAAGACCTGGATGAAAGAATGAGATTGAAAAGGATGTGGAAGTTGATTCCACAGGTGGGGAAAAAGAGGAACAAATGAGCGGAGGTGAGCAGTAAACTTGGATTTAGGTAGTTTCACCAGAAGGGGGTTGATCGTGGACTGTGAGCCCTGCAAAACCCTGGGGGAGGGTGGGGGGGTTGAGGGAGTGGCTGACAAAGCATGGAAAGAGCAGAGGGTGCAAGACCAGAAAAGAGGCAGTGGAAGACGGAGAGATCACCGACCTGTCTGCAATGGCGAAGTGAAAAGCACGTGGACTCAGCTTCATCTTGGGAAGTTGTAATAATCTTTAAGGCCTTGGTTTCCACCTTGTCAAGCTGAGGAAGATGTGAGGCAGGGAAGCTATCCCAAATGGGAGAGCAGTGCTCTGTCAAGCTGCTGATGAAGACCTTGCAGGTGAATCGAAGTTGAGGTGTGCCAAGGAAGGACTTTGTACGACGGAGGATGCGCAGTCGGAGGCTGGCTTTGGAGGCCAATGTTGAAATGTGGTTTGCCCAAGAAAGATCATGGGATCATGGGTGATAGTGAGACCCAGGAGTTTGAATGACTGAACCTCCTCAAGAGAATTATAGAGAAAGTACATCAGAGGGTTTGCCAGATGGTCCTTTCGGAGAAAGATTTTGGTTGGATGCATCTTTTTTGTTTAAAAATGTCTAATCCCCACCTTATGTATCATGTGTATACAAATCTTATATCTTATATCATGTGTATACTGAAAATATGATGTGAGATTCTGTCAGTGGACACTAAAATGGCAGAAATAATTCACCTGTTTGTATGGCATCTTTCTTTCTCCCTTTCCTTCATCTACTGTTGAATATGGATTGCTTGGTGTGATTTATCTACGTTCACCGGAGTAGGGGGAAGGGGTTGTTAGTGGGGTTTGAAGGGGCGTCCCAAGCCGATCCGTCAGGCTGCGCAAGCTATTAGCAGCCCATCTCATAGACAAGTACAAGAGTACGATTAATTCAATATTGTACCATTGCATTTAGGGGAAAGGAACGGGTCTTTATAGGTCAATGCCTTGAATATCCTCACAAAAATCACATGGGATTCACAAACCTCGAGTCAACAGCCATTCAACAGCAACTGTTTTCATTCCTAATAACCTCATCAGTATGGCAAAATTGTTGATATTGAATTAAATCGCAGAGGTCTGGTTATGACCCATTTGCTAGTTAACCATTGAGATTTATGAAGATGTACTTGCTGGGAGATTTTAATGAGGGTTTGGATTGTAACAGAAAAGAGAAATGAAAAGTTCCTTAATATTCCATTAATGCAAAACAA
>NC_140962.1:47946625-47976625 GCF_056783735.1 Eptatretus burgeri
TTGTCTATGGAAAGAGAAACATGTCGTTTGGAATCTGTGCAACTGAATGTTGGATCATGGAGCTGAAGTTGTTTAAGCTTTGCACTTGTCTGCAGTTATTTTAATAGCTCCCTCAGCCACCGATTATGTAAATGTATGCCAAATGAAGTCACTTTTTTTTCCTTGTGTGGCTCAACTGTGAAAGATGATTGCGGGTGCTAAGACTTTTTGCCAAGTTATTCCGATCTCCTTTTCTCCTCCAATACCCCCACCGTTTCCACCATTGCATTTAAAATTGCCAGGGTAGGAATTTTAAACGTAATATCTCAAAGGTATTGTGAGTGTCAGTTTGAAGGTGCTGACGGTGACTTTGTCATTGCGATCTTGCTTCAAGCATGTTAAAGCAATTCGACTGGTAATGATATTAATTTAGTTCTCAGGTTATTCATGTGCTTGCTCGGATGAAATCTTGTTTTAGCTGCCTCATCTGAACTTATTTATTTCTTATTTATTGGTCTACATATTTCATCTTGCTACTTTACAAGCCACATTGGAGTTTATAAGTATCATATTGCTTTAGGTTCAAAGACAACCTCACTCCAGTGCTCACCCCCTCATTACTTTTGCCCCATCCCAACACTCTCAACCCCTCCATCACTTGTACATACCCCAAGCTGTCATTTCATGGTCACTTTAGCCCCACATCTGCTCATAGAATTGAGGTGGACGAAACTTCAGGACCCATTCTCACTCCCGTCCCGGCCCTACGCGACCCAGTTTATCGACTATTCATGTTGCATTAAGCACCAGGCGGCTGTCCACATTGCCTACGACTTCCTATTTGCCCACGGGCAGAAACGGGTGGAGGTTACGCATTTTGTGGCACCAGTCCTGTTTTGTAGCCCATCACATCTGCGGCTCCACTCGCTGTGGTGCAAGTTTTTGTGCTTGATAAGATAAAGACCCACCTGCCTGGTGCAGTTTGCTATATATCGTGTTGATGGTTGAATTCTATACTTCATTTTACAATCATTAAACATACACAGCATAAAGTTTCACTCGTCATCTCATGATTATTTTCAAAATAAATATTTACGCAAAATTAAGGTCTTGTATCCTAAGGTGAGAATGCGTTGCTGTCACTCTCTGGTTAAGGTTTATTTTTTTGTAGATTGAGAACGAATTTGTTTGACAAAATCACACTGGTTTTCTCCCAAATATTTCTCTCTTTTTTTTCATGAAGTGAAAGACAATAATTTTAAACCTACCATTTTCAAATACATCACCCCAGAGTTTTTTTTTTTCTTCAGTTTATGGCCAAAATAGCAATGCTTGGCTTGCTCTGTGATGAGAGTGAAGTGGCATTCTGACTGTTATTCATCTTTTTGGTGTGTGTTCAACTTACTGGGCAAGAGTTTAACTGAGGATTGAAAGCCCCGTTTGGTGCTCGGTCTCGAATTGTAACAGCGTGCCATGCCAATGCTCGGAAAATGTCGGAATAAGGAAAACACGACAAGTATTACTTAGCCTGGCCTCTCTTTTCCAACACGAAAAGGATCATTACCCCACATCAGTGGCCCAAAGCACCCTTCTGATTTTCCTTAGCCCCCTTCGCTTGGCCCTTTATAGAGGGGGGTCAACATCATCTTGGCTAGTGTCGAGCCCAGCCTGGCCCCCGGTTCCCCCATCTCCCTGGTGCTCACCTCAATCACAGAGGGATCACAGCAGCATGGGGGAGCAGGGCAAGGGGGTCGCTGATGCTCAAGGGCTTGTTTGCGGCTGAGCCTTCGTTGGATGCCCCCATTTCATTACTGAGATGATATAGCCGTGGGAGATGCACCAACGGCAAAGTTTTCTTGCTTCCACTTTGCTTTTCCTGCACACAATTGCTCACTTGTATATTTTTTTGATCCTTTATTCTTTTTTTCTTATTTTGTTTTCTTTTCCTTCTTCTATCCTGTTTCCCTCCTCTGTCATTCATCCTTTTTTTTTGTCCTTACTTTTTTCCTCTTTCTCTGTATGATGCCTTAAAATAAAATAAAAAAATACAAATATGAATATGTTACACTTGTCCTATATTTTTGTGATACTGACCTGTCGAGGTCTCATCTCATGTTCTGTGTTCATTTTGTTTTCACTACTTAATGTTTGATGAAGTTTCTATCCAAGGAGGAAATTCACTCTGCTGTAATTATGATGTAAAATGGCTGATTATTTCACTTCTGCTTTCTCTTACTTTCTCTCCCTGGTTTAATTTTCTGTTTTTCTTTGTTTGTGTTTGTACCAGCTTGCATTCTACTTCCATATACGACAGTTGGCGCTCAGCAATTTAAATAGATGTGTTTCTGAAACCATTCAAATTGGCGAAAAATTATGATTACCAAGAATTAATAATGGACCCCTCCCCCGGCCCCCTCTTTTCCCAGCGCAGCGAACGAAGCACAGCTTATGCGTACTGAACTATATGTTAGCCTCATGGTATGAAGGTACATGGACTTTTTGATTATCGAACATGTAAAACTGATAGTTCATGAGTGAAATTTTGTGCGATAATATTTTCTACCCAAAGCAATTTATACAGGAAGTGACAAAAGCATTTGTCAAATAATTCTGGTTAAAACGAAGATGAAGGTCAATGAAGTCCACGTTTGCTGCGGAACAGTGGTGCATAATTATGTTGCTCGAGTTAGGTAACTTTTATGGCTTTTGCAGCCGAGCTCTTGGAGCACTATCAGAGGGAAGAAGAAGAAGAAGGTTATTTCTGGAAGATCATTGTGACGTATCAAAGAGCCCTGGGTCCATCATTTACCATCAGAGACAAAGCAAGCTTGTGTCGAGTAGAGATGTACGTTATCCCCACCACCAAAAAAACAATTCAAGGTTCAGCTATCAACCTTCGAGCTTAAGGCGATCATGCTGTGAGACCTCAATGGATAAAGTCATGTGGGATTTCTTGAATTTGGGGAAACCATCAATGTACAATATAACTTGTTATGCAATGAAGTCAGAGAAGAAATACTCAGATGATATCCATTTGTTTATGCTGTTTCTGTGTGGGACTTTACTCGCCCTCACATTGCATGCATGACCACTACCACTCTCACCGAGATGGCTTTGTAAGTTCTAAATTGAATGCTATACTGTGCAGACTTGTTACTTTGTGATTTTCATGTCTTCATAAGCTTAACGCCATTTGGGTGGAATTCAGCTTACGAATGATTATCTCAAAGCATATGTTCTGAAATGCTGCTGGACCCATCCCAAGGATTTCAATGCAAATGGAATCAAGGTGCTACCACATCAATGGGAAATGTATCTGTACATGTATCAGGAAGTAGTTGAAGTTGCATCAATTTTCCTGTCCATTTTTAGCTCACCTGAAACATAGTTTCGGGGAGCTTATGGGATGGCGCGTCGTCCATCCGTCCGTCCGCCCACATATATTTGCAACTTCTTCTCTGAAACGACGCATACGGTTTCAATGAAACTTTACCACAATGTTCATCACCGTGCATGTACCGAAGTTTGTTCATGGCATTAAAAAATCAGGTCCTGGAGGGATGTACGGGGGTTGCCCCCCAAAATAGGTGTTTGCTTTCTTCTCAAAAGGATACACAATTTCGATGAAACTTGACGATAACCTTCATCACCCGTGATGTACCAAAGATTTTTCACGGCATAAAAAAAGTTGAGGTTTAGGGGGATTTCAAGGGGGGGGGGTTCCCCCAACAAAGGTAATTTTAATGAAACTTGACCACAATCTTTATCACCTGTGATGTACCAGAGTTTGTTCATGGCATTAAAAAAAAAATCGATGGGTACTGCATTTACTTTCTCCTTCGTTACATATTTTGTCGGTCATCCATGCCTACCAGTGGTTCCCTGGTTATCTTATCCAGCCGCTACCAGGTAAGTGCTCAGGGGGTTTGCTTTTAAAGAATAAAATGTCCACGACAATAATGAACTACCCTTGTCCAGAATCCAGAGCACCATGGTCATTTCAAATAAAATGTATATGGTTATAACCAATTGAATGGAGTGTACAAGCCACCACAAGTAGTGTTTCTTATTGGTTCACGAGTCAGTAAGTGACCACTATATTCGTTATGGGTGTCTGTCTGTCTGTCTGTCTGTCCCGAGCATAGCTCCGTGGGTTTTGATCCCATCTTGATAAAATTTGCGTGGGAGGTTTGTATCATGATCTAGTTGTGTTTTCCTGAGAATGGGCGAGCTGCGCCCATAATGGGCGGAGCCACGCCCCAAAAACATGTGTTTTTAGAGGGTAGCCAGTTTCAAGTTACATCTTCTCCGAGGGGGTTTGTCGAATCTGGCAGGGGTTTCGGTATTTGTTTACCCCAATGGCACCTGCATAGCCCCACGGAGCTCCATTTTTCATTTTCGTCCCAAGGTCAAGGTCACAAGGTCACGAACTTAGAAAATGTCAAAAAAAATCAACAAATTGGGCATCGAGCTCCTAGGGTTTTCAACCGTTTCAAATGAAAGTTGGTACGCAAGTAGCGCTCTTCGAGTACTACAACTTTCATCATTTACGTTTTTCCCGATTCCCGCCAGTTTGCCCGTGGCGTCCCCTCGAAGGTCAAAAAATAAAAAAGGCGAACCGTGTACATTGCTCGTGAACCATTGCCGTCTCCAGACTTGTTAAACCTAATATCTTGCTTCCGCATCAGTGGCCCACAGCGCCCTTCTGTTTTGAGCTTTCATGAATCAGAATATTGCCAGCATCTCGGGCACCACCCTTAACTATACAGCACAACATTCTTTGCATGAGAAAAATGATCGATTTATAACATAAACAATGCTACAGACAATGTTATTGGACTTGACAGACCCACATTGCCATTACCAGAACTCATCCAGTCAATTTGCACTGGAGAGAACCAGGACCTGCTGAAAGAAACAGTGCCAAACAGAACTCAAAACTTCCTCGCTAACTGACAGGCACAACTAAAATCGTTTTCCAGAGGGAAAGGTCAAAGATAAGCATAGGTCGCAATACTCACTGAATGAGGGATGGACTTTAGAGGGACAGACAGCCTTTCAAGTCTGAAATTCAATGTTGAGATTGATTTCACAAATCCAAAATTCATAGTCAAAGGAAAGAGGTTAAATGTCCAAATTCCCACGTTTCGAGTCGTTGTGCAAGTGGAGTTGTATCAGCAGATGGACATAAATCAAAATTGATGAAAATAACGTATTTCTAACAACCAATTCAGGACACAGGCGTGCAGAATGCATGTAACACACTTGGTAGATTCCAGCGGTGAATGGATGTACATAAATAATTCCGAGGAGATCTCCAACACATTCCACTGCAATCAAAGTCTCACGAAGCTTCACAGGAAAGCAAATTTACCAACGTGAAGTGCAGCATAGCCATTGTTGTGGAATTGAATGAAGAGATCGCACTGTCCGGAGGATTAAAGTGGCTTAAAACAACAAGAACTGACCAGCCAACAGCGCTGCATTCGGCTTGACATCAACTCCTTTGCTACTTAACAAAGCAAACGGTACAAATTGAGTGCTAACCCTAATGCTAACCTCACCACCAATGTAGTGCGATCCCCAAGGATTACCCTTTCTCACCTATTCCACAAGTAGCAGCTGTCACCATAACCCTAATTCTAATCCTGCTCATAACCTCATCCAAAACCCGAACCTCATCACAGACGTACTGCCAACTGCAAGGCGGCGAACCCTTTCATGCAAATGCCAGATGTAAATGAAATGTTAACCATAACTTTGCAGTATATTATGTGGTGTTAATGGAGTGCAGGCATGATTGGCCAGATGGCCTTCTCCTTGGTCCAAATTCCTTGTATATTCATACTGACCAATTACTACAGTATCGAGCACATTAGTTTAACACGTTATTATTTATCATTGAAATGGAATATCAATTGGACTACGCAGCGCTCTTTTTACCACTTCCTATTTTTCCACCCTGATTCATCCTTTGTACAATTCATCCTTTCTGGCAATTGCCTCACGACCGGAATTGTTGTACCATAACCGAGATGTTCGGCAAGATAGCTAAAGGCATGAAGGCATAAATTGATGGAGGAGAGCGATCGAGTCGTTTGTTGAGAAATGAGTCGCCAGCACCGTCCTCTCTTCAGAGACGAAGACATCGTGGACCATCTGGGCGAAGAGATAGTGGACTGCAGACCCAACCAATATCTGATTTAACTGGAAGACGTTGCGATGTCTTTGTGGATCCTTGAAGATCACCCGGGGGGACGGACCCTTTCAGGAGTTTGTGATATGAGAAGGCCACCAGGAATATGGACACTTTCAACAGTACATTATTTTGTATAGAAATCTCATTAGAATGGACAGACAGAATGTAGGGATGGCAGGATAGCTCATTTGGTGACATGCTCACCTCTGAGCTGTGTTGTCATGAATTTCATTCCGCTCAGAGAATCAACCAACTAAACCACCTTTCAGTGCAGTGTCAACAGCGGGTGATGCTGCTCATGCATGCTGTCCTTTGTTCGATGATGTAAAACTGGTTGTCCAGTCCAAACTGCATTAATGTTGTGGGATTAAAGGTATTGCAATATTTTCCATCATGTAGGCATACTGGTTCTCGTGAATTGAACCCTTTGTGCTGGAATGTAAATCGATGATCTGGAATCGTATTAAAGAAAGCTGCATTACCATTTGTCTTGGGCACCAATCTCGCCACTCATGTCACATAGGCCATTTGATCCATATACTTTGTAGCTTTTTTAAGGGTTTTATTTAGTCGTATGCTGCCTGTGGCTGCTTGGCTGCATCATTTTCTGGGGGCACGGCTGTGCCGCTGATGCGATGTCCCCTGTTACCAGCATGCTGGTGCTCATTTTCCTGACCTCAGAAGGATAGCAGGCTGAATCAACCTGCCTGGTGTTAATTCCAAGGAGTGACAGGGGCTTGAATTCAAGACCCTAAGATATTAAGCCACCAAACCTAACGGTTAAGCCAACAACAGGCTTTTTCAGGGTATGATAGAAGAAAAAATTGTATTCATTTTCTTCCTTTTTATTCACTCTTTTCCACTTGGTGTCGATGTAAACTGTAGCAAGACCTATTCTCTCACCACCCCCTTTCCTTTCCATTCCATTCCATTTTCTGCACAAGTATTTTTTGACCTCGAATTATATGCAATTGCATGGAGAAGGAACGAAATAAAGGAACCAGCATTAAGGATTCAGGTGTCAGATTGCTTGGACCAAGAGACAGGGAGCATAACTGGCTGCTAGGATGGCCTGGAGGTATGCACACTCGCCTCTGAGCCGTCTCGCCTGTGTTCAAATCTTGGCCCAGCGACACACTGTCATCTTGGTGTCTTGCAAGCAGGGCGAGGCATCAATGTGTGTTGTGTTGTGTTGTTCCTCGGATGGACTTAAAACTGGGAGTCCCAACTGCCGGCATTATTTGTGAAAGTTAAAGATCCTACGGTGTCCTTCGTGAAAAGAAGGCAAGCTATTGCCGGCACCCTCAACAAATTACAAATTCCTGCCCCAACCTATGGAGCTCGTTGCATCAGCAGCACAGCTGTGTCCTCCACCAATTATGCTAATCCCAACCCCCCCAGTTTTGTGCTGCATGCGAAAGAAGAAGAAGGGAGAACAGCTGATGGGGAGAATCCTATGAAGGCCTCCTAAACGAGGATAGCTTTTTTTATTTGCTACACGACCATCATGTGAACTCATAATCACAGAGGTAGATGGCAGATCAGAGAGAAATCAAGGATGCATTATCCTAAAGAATGCACTATGTCTGGCTAAAGTCATGGAAAGTACGAGTTTAATCAGAAGTTAGATTTGTTCATCTTAGATACATAACTTCCTCTTTGGTACAAACCTTTCACATGGCAGCAGTGTCTCTTTTTTGTGATTTGGGTGATTTTACTTTAATTCATTAAACCAAACATAACTAAGCTAAATGATAGATTTTGTCAACTGAAGGTTTACTGAGGAATGCTAACCGCCGTGGGAAGCGAAATCAAGCTAACATTTCGGGTGTTAGCTCTTCATCAGAATAAGAGCGGTGGCTAACACCGAAAACTTCAACTTTACGTTGCTTCCCACGGTGGTTATAGCATTCCCTTGTGAACCTTCAGTTGATAAAACCTTGCAAAGTCTTGTATTCTTCTGCCATAAAAAAGCTAAGATGTGCAATGTATTTATTTTATTTCAGTTTATTTAGGGTTTCGGGTGATCCTTTATTGATGATGCAGTTTTTAAAAGTCAATTAATCCATTCAATTATTCACGGCAGAGATTCTGGCCTTCTTGCCATTGAGAGCCTTCTGCAGAAAAAGGGGAGATTTGACTACATTCTCCTGGAGACGACAGGCCTGGCTGACCCCGGTAAGGGCATGTTCAGTGTGGTCAAGTGGATTAGCAATTAATTGAATTCCCACTTCATGAGTCCATAAATATTTAAATGTCCCTTTTCCGGTTGCCCAGTTTTCTCTCGTTTTCTGCTTCGTAATTCTCTGTTGAAAAGACCTTGTTTCTCCTGCTATTCTGGTTTATCAAAAACAAAAAAAGCAATGCTCGTTTCCATTCGTGTTCCCATTTCTATTTTAATCGTTTATTTATTAACTTGTTCATTAATTTTTTTTTCCACATTCGTCAAGATTCATGGCAGAACATCACGTCGGGAAGAGAAAGTGGGCCAAGAACCAGAGAAAGGAGGAATGAACGAATAGCAGGCAAACATCATACAAGCAAGCAGAAATCAGGGTTGAAAAGGTCACAATTAGCTGTTGGGTCTTACAGTCGATGATGGTGATAATCTCCTTGAAGGCCTGAAGAGAGGAAAAATATGGTGTCAGGGCAGAGAGGTGGTTCTACAAAAGGGATAAGAAGGAATCGATTCATCGCTGATGGACATACAGTTTTTACCTGGGGTGTTTCACCGTTCGATGGTTTGACAATCCAGGATGTCGAGGAACTCCGACCGAGGACCTAGTTCACAATCCACCAGTGAAATTGCACTTGGTCTGAAGGAGGAATGATGTCACGTAACACCAGACATCCATCATAGTTTGGTACAAAGTGTTTGTGTCATTGTGCTGGAAATCAAATATTTGTTAATTAATTACCCTTCATGTTTTCTTGTTGTCCCACTACTTTTGCAAATTTGAGTGTATTGTAACAAGTGAAAATGATGTTTGGGTATCTTGACGGGCCATCTGCCTCTCTTCTCATATAGTATAGTAGATAGTAGAAAAATCGTGCAACTTATGATACAAGCATCAAATTTGGCATTTCTGTTCTGCAGGGCTTTCTGATCAAATCTGCCTGATTGGCCATTTGAAAATCCAAATTTTGAAAAATTTGAAGAAAAAAAATAACTTCAAAAAAATTTGAAGTCACAGCTGGCTGAAATTCTTGAAGCGCAAGTGAACATCCCAGACAGAGAACCAAGGGGAGATGCAGTCATCATTGATGGCTCAGCACTTATCAATGCCCTACCTCCACACACTTCAAAGATATTTGATGACTATGCTAAAGAAGACATCATCCCAAAGGTGGAATCCTATGGTGCCAGGTACGAGAGGGTGGACATAGTGTTTGATGTTTTCAAGAAGTCAAGTCTGAAGTCCGAGGCAAGGTCGAAAAGGGGGCAAGGAATCAGAAGAAGAGTGACAGGAACCAGTAAGACCCCAAGTAACTGGAGAAGCTTTCTTCGAGATGACAGCAACAAGACTGAGCTGTTTCACTTCCTTGCGGAAAAGATGTGTGAAGCACAGACGACAAGCACAGTCATTGTCACAAAAGGAGAAGATGCCATTAGCAACACAAGGAAGTCACTGGATGCTGTGTCTCCATGTTGTCATGAAGAAGCTGACACTCGAATATTTGTACATGCCAGGGATGCAACGGCGGATGCCAGCAAGTCCATTATCATTAAAGCTAATGACACGGACGTACTAGTCATAGCAATATCTCTACTGCCATCCTTACAGGAACTAGGTCTTTAGAACATGTGGATCGCCTTTGGCCAAGGAGCCAAGGCGTGATGGATTCCAGTCCATGAGGTAGTTTCTGCAATAGGGCCTGAGAAAGCTAGAGGGATCCCATACTTCCATGTGTTCACTGGATGTGACGTTGTGTCTGCCTTCCGCGGTAAAGGGAAGAAAACTGCATGGCAGACTTGGAACGTCTTTGATGTTTCTGAAACATTCACCAATCTCAGCCAGCATCCAACATCGATTCGTGATCTTGGCTTTTTTGAAGTTTTTATTTTTATTTTTTTCAAAATTTGGATTTTCAAATGGCCAATCAGGCAGATTTGATTAGAATCCCCTGGAGAAGAAATGTGCCAAATTTGATGCTTGTATCATCATTTGCACGATTCCTCTCAAAAATTGCTGTTATCTGCCCCACTAATAAGAAGAACTCGCTGAAACCCCGTCACAGACGGATTCCGTTCCATGAGCCCAATATGACAACCAGTGGCGGCTCTTGTAAGAGCCGGATCCCAGTCGATGTACTCTATGGCCTTACCTAATGATGCCTACAAACGTCTTTGTACGTCACAAAAACGTCACAAAATTGGTCCTTCAGTATTAATATATAGATACAATGTTTCTTGTTACATTTTTTGTGTCAACTTCACATTCTGAGGTAGTCAGCATGTGCAGAAGAGGGTTTTACATGGCAAACGCTATTTTTGAGGAGTGGAATTACACCTCTCAGCGGTAACGGTCTGTCAACGACAGACGTAATGACGTCAGCGAATGACCGATGATGTCATGACGTCCTGACGCCTCTCAGCGGTGACGTCGCACGTCGCCATGTAAACGAATGTAAAACGAAAAGTGTTTATTCTGCTTCAGAGTTGAAAGTTGACTATTGCAACTATGTGCGATGCACTCTTACAGGTACGAAGTTTCTTTCAGTCCAGGTCACAGTACCGAGAAAAACGTGACGCGACCGCGAGGAGGCGCACAAAATTGGTCCTTCAGTATTAATATATTGGATGATATTTGATTGAAATTTTACTGAAATAACAGCAAAAAATAAAGGGCACTCGGTCGATAACATACCTCTGCCACGCAATCAACAGAACGTATCGGGCCCAATATATTTTTGAAATATCATGCTAAAAATCGTTTTTGGCCCTTTCAATGGTGAAGAATCACTTTAAAAATTGAAAAAATCTCGTGTCCAGATTCGGATTCAGATCTTCCCCAAAATCTAATCAGTTCGTCCTTGTCACACACCCAACCTGCCCACCAAATTTCATCCGGATCCGTCCAGATCCTTTTGAGATATCCTGCACACAAACAGAGACAGACAGACAGAGGTGAAAGCATAACCTCCTTCCACCTTCGGTGGCAGAGGTAATGATTTCAAAATGTTATTATTGATTTACCTTTTATTTAAATTTGTGTCTTTGCTCTTACTCTGGAGATATTCATCATAACCACAGTGATGTCCATGCAGTTTGTAGCAATAGTTTAGAAATGACTTGTCATTGTTTTCTTGAAGTGAAAAAGATAAGCAAATGTTTATTTGAATATCACACGTAACATTCGTCGATTTATTCCATTTGAAATTGACTTTGGTATTGAAGAGAGACAGCAGAAAGTTTAAAAGCAGTGTTTTGGTAATTTGGGGGAGAATCGTTAAGAGCATGTCGAGAAGACGTTTCATCTGAATTTGTGAATCGCACTGTGCATGGTGCGCTCGGTCGATAGGAGCCCATTTCGTGGTGAAATAGGAAGGTTCTGCTGGATTAATGGAGGCAGAGCAGGCTTTAATCAGAAATAAACGTTTTAATTCCCATAATCGGGGTGCTCTTCGTTCCACAGTGAGCAGGCGGGGTAAGAAATGATGGGGAAGGGTGGGGTGGGGAGGTGTGGGCAGGAGAGGGGGCTGGATGAGGAACGGGAGTTGGAAAAGAAAGAAGAGAGAGAGAAAGAGATGTATGAAAAAAATACAGGAGGGTAGTGATGTGTCATGGATCAGAATGAGGAGGGGGTGAAAGAAAAGTGAAAAGACAGGTGCTCTGAGAAAGAATATCTGAGAGGAAGGAAAAAGAAAAGACAGAAATGTACACGTAGACAGATAGTCAGAGATTGACCGTGAGAAAGGAAAAGGAGAGAGGATGCCTACAGTGGGGGCAGCAAGAGCGGTGGAGGCGCATGCTGTCCCGGCGGGACCGATCGCAATTTTATTGCGGAGATTCGTTCTCATCGATCCGAGGGAGGAAACGGCAGTGAGAGCTTACAAAAGGGTGTCAAGCGAGGCGGGCCAAGCTATTACAGCATTTGAAATATTCGCCCAGAAATCGATGGTCGGCGATGGGAGCCAACCAGCTCAATCTGCGCGCCACTTTGATCAAACTTTTGGCCCCACTTGTTGGGAGCTGGTATCAGAAAATGTTGGTGTGGGTGGATTTATTGATGGGTCGTTGGATAATTAATTTATGGATAGATGATTGATTGATACATCGTGGGACGTGTGGTTAATGAATTGAAGCATTTAACACTTGATTATTCAATCTCCCAAGGAAGGAGAATTTCCTGAAATTTAATTAAATGTCAAAATTGGTGGCTCTCATTATTTTTGTTACAGTGTGCACATAGCTTTAAAAGAATGTAGTCCAAACAATGTTCTTGCCTTAATTGATTATTATGCATATTCTCTTGTTTGGCTGAATGAATGCTTTTTTTGTGTGTTTCCTTTGTATGAAATAGAGGCTCATGGAAGAGTGAGGTGACACATGTGAAAAAGGCAATAGACACAGTGAAGCAGTGGGGGCAAACATGCAAGGGGGAAAAATGAATGGAAAAGGAGGAAGGGGAGGAAACAAATACAGCAATTACAGATCTGAACTAGAACGGCACTCGGTGGAGTGAATACCTCCGCAAGGCTAAACAGTTTGTTTTGTATCCCATTGATAGGCCAGATCTGCATTCGGACCTGAACCAAAATCTAATCGGCTTCTTCTTCTCACCTGTCCAACTCATCCACCAAGTCTTGACATAACCTGTCCATAAATGTTTGAAATATCGTGCTATATATCGTTTTTGGTCCCATCTCTCAATTGTGGAGAATCACTTTTACAGATTTTAAAATTATAGTCCAGATCTGAATCCAGATTCTCACCAAAATGTAATCAATTTGTCCTCGTCACACACACAACCTGCCCACCAAGTTTTGTCCAAATCCATTCACAACCTTTTGAGAAATCCTGCTCACAGACAGACAAACAGTTCTGAAAACATAACCTCCATCCACCTTCAGTGGCAGAGGCCTTCAAAGGTATGCGGCCCAGACAATAATTCGCAAACCCAGCACGAAAACTAGCGCGAAGGCGTACAACGAGATGCACAAATACATTTAGTCAACAAATTCACACCAACAATTAATAAAACCTGTTCAACCAAACACTTCCAGAACAAGTATCCTCAGCTTTCTAAGACAGGCTCTCAGAGCAGAGAAGATCGTGTCTGGCTGCGAAGGAACCTGGAACCGGAATTTTCAAAAGTTTCCAAACTGGAACCACAACAATGAGGTCAAAATGAAACTTGAGTTGTTTTCAATGACGTTGAAATTGCGAATTATATTTCACCACCAATGGCACCAATTGTTGCACTCAGCACGCTCTGTTTTTCAAATACTCTGGTTGGAAGTAATTAATTATTCCACCGAAAGAAATGTAATTATGCATGAAATTATTAACTGTAATTCTCAGTATGTTGAGCAACACAAGTTGATTATTCAGCCATTGGCTTTCAGAGGGATGAAGTGGTAATCGTTTGTAATAACCAACTTTCAGCATGTTCAGGAATGATGGCACAGAGTGCACATGTCTCTGACGGTGATAGTGTGCCCTTATGGATGTGGATTTCGTTTGATTTCAGTGGCCGTTGCTTCAGTTTTCTGGGTCGATGCGAATCTTGGCAGTGACGTTTACTTGGATGGTAAGCTTCTCTCTTTCCAGTTTTCGAATATCATTACTTTCCTCTTTTGAAAGCATTTCCTAATCTTGAACTTTTGGTGCAACGATGTTCTTTATATTGCTTCACTTTGAATCAATTTGTTGCTCTTTCATATGGTCATTGTTTGGTATTAAAGGAAAACTAAACATAAATATCAAAAAATTGAGAATTAGTATGTGGGATCATCACTGAATTTTTCATTTTGCTTAATTATATGAAAAACATGCGTCATTTTTAAGTGGTGCAATGTGCAGCCATGTCTTACCATTGGTCGTCCATGATTGGCTGTGAGAAGCAAGTGATATTTTACATCCAATTATGGACTAACAAAGGGAAGACATGGCTGTCCACACATAAATTAATGGGATAGTCGTGAACTTAAGTTGCATTTATTGCTTAGTGATACTTATTACCTCTGCCGCCAAAGGTGGAAGGAGGTTATGTTTTCATCCCTTTCTGTCTGTTTGTTTGTTAGTTTCCAAATTCGAAGATTATTCGAGTATATTGGTCAGTCGATTTTGTTATTACCTCCACCAATGGAGGTGAAGGATGTTATGTTTTCACTACTTTCTGTCTGCTATTTGTCTGTTTGTTTGTGTGCAGGATATGTCAAAATTTTTGGACGGCTTTGGATGAAATTTTTTTTGGGCAGATTGGGTGTGTGACAAGGACGAACTGATTAGATTTTGTTATTCCCACGCTTTCGAAGAAAAGCGGGAATATTGTGATTGTCTCCGCCGTCTGTCCGTCTGTCCGTCTGTCCGTATGTACGTCTGTACGTCCGTCTGTCTAACCCTGTAACTCCTCCTACACCGTTTGAAATAGGAACTTGAAAGTTTGGGACATAGTAGATATATGTATGGGGAAGTGCACAACACTTTTGGATTTTTGATATGACCCCTAGGGGCCGGGCCAGAGGGGTTGGGGTCATGGGGGTCGATTAAAAAAAAATTGTCTTATAGCTTTTTAAATCAATAAAATTTCACCTAGCGTTAATGGGACAAAGCTGTGCGCATGGGAATATGCGATGGTGTGCCATCGACAACGTAGTTCTCGTTGAAGTTTTCTTCACCATTGAGAGATCGGGCGAAACCACTATATAGGATGATATCTCAAAAAGTTGTTGATGGATTTGGATGAAACTTGGTGGACAGGTTGGGCATGTCAGACGGACGGATTGATTAGATTTTTTGTGAAGATTCGAATCCCGATCCAGATATAATGATTTTTTTTATTTATTCTTCAAGTGATTCTTCACCATTGAGAGATAGGGCCAAAAACAATAAATAGCATGACATTTCAAAAATTTATTGGACCCGATATGTTCTACGGAATCGGGCATTGTGTGGTGGAGGTATGCACTCTTCCGAGTGCCCTTCTAGTTTTTGCATAGGATCATCATCATCATTATCCCGATAGCAGACTCTTGGCAAGGGTTATTCTCGCCGATTTGCCGTTTCCTTCCGAACCACGATGGAGTCTTTAACATCCACCAATTACCAGTGCTGGCAGATGAGTCCTCGAGTTTAATGTCCTTCCCAATGGACGGTGCACACATTGATGTATCGCCCTGCATGTGAAACACGAGGGTGACGGTTTATAACATGGCCGAGATTCGAACCCAGGATAGACGGCTCAAAGCCAAATGAGCATATCTTCAAGCTATCCTGCCGTGCCTTTTATATCGGACAGAAAGTGAAAGTTTGATAATGAGATCGATTCTAGTAATTCTTACTATTTTACTTGCAAGTTTATTGTGAATTTTAAGTTCAGTTTCACGTTGCTTTGACAAATTATCTCTTACAGAAATAAGGAGGCTCATCCACTCTTCATGTGGAAATGTTTCTCACAGATTAGGACTGAATTTATTAATGCTTCAACTTCTGTTTCCACAGGTGTCATCACTGTGGTGGATGCGAAATACGGGCTGGAGGTATGACATTGACCTTTTAAAAAAATTTTCATCTCAGTGATCAGGATGATTGGTGAGGGGAGAGTGAAGCATTGGTATTGATGAATTCTGGAAGTAGTCGTTGCACATAGTTTCCGTAATGAGGTTCTTGTGATCTGCATAGAGATTTGTTTTTTTTTCTAAGTGATTATGGCTCATGGAAGAGCTTGCACATCTATCGCATGCTGTATGAGGGCATTATTAGACATGTATGATGAGGATATTATGAGACATTGTACAACTCAACATAGTACACAGAATATAAACACGAATTATGTGCTCAGATGGGAATCCCAAAACAAGCCATCCTGCCAGATTAAGCAGTTTTTTATTTATTTTCAGTCTCCAATATCTACTTTACGAAAGGAAATTTGCATCTGTTAATAGCAAACTGGTGGTGTCTAACAGTGAAAATGACAATTTAGGCAACTTTCCTTGCCACCACATGCTAACTTTTTAACTATTTTTGGCAACAGCGTCCATCTTTTGGCTATCCTTTTTGGGTGCACAATATCAGTAAACATTTTCTCAGGAAGCAACGTAAGTGGTGGTTTTGAAGAAAGAAGGGCAACTTTACAGAAAGCGATGTGAAAACATTTAGGTGGGGCATCCAGTGCAGTGAGGATATCTCAAAGGAGAACACTGAAACATAATTGTTTTAAATAATATTCTTTTTGAGTTGTTTTTATGGGTTACTTTTTAACAATGATGTTGTTAGGTTAGGTCAGGTATGGGAGCATGCGCCGGAGCAGCGCGTCGCTGTGTCCACTTTCCATTGGTACTCCAGAGACCTCCGTCTGGCCATCTCCCAAGCAGCGCCTTGTCCACCATCCCCATCTTCTTGAGATGCCGATCAACTTGCTGCAACCACAAGGCACATGGTCATCCCGTTTGCCTTCTCTACTCATTAAGGCTCCCTCGCTGAGAGAATCTGGTGAGCAGGATCAGCGTCAGGAAATCAAGTCACATTTCCATACAGACGAATCTCATTTGAGTCTCTCTCAGCAACTGCTCATTGGACCCAAAGTCTGTCCAGCTATGGCTGAGGATTCTCCGAAGAGATCTGGAACCGAAGGAGTTAAGTTTTCTTCTCAGATACTTGGTCAGAGTCCTAGTCTCACATCCGTAGAGCAAGACTGGAAGCACCAAGGACTTGAAGACTCGGACCTTCGTCCTCCTGCATAGGTACCGACAGCGCAATACCCCATGATCCAGTGAATCCATGACTCCCCAAGCCCAACCCAGATGTCTATTGACCTCTGGTTCACAACATGCAGAGACATGAATATCACTGCCAAGCTCGTGAATCTCTCTGTGACCTCAACATCCTCACCACAAACAGGTACAGACAAGATAGAAGCATCTAATGTCTTTGAAAGCCTGGATCTTAGTTTTGACCCAGGAAACCCGTAATCCCAGCATCTCCGACTCCTCATTCAGCACCTCGAGGGCTCCTACAAAGATATCCAGTGTCTCTGCATTGGCAGAAGTTCTATGGACTGCATCATCACCGAAATCAAGGTCAGAGATCTTGACATTCCCAAGCGATGCACCGCAGCTAGATCTCTCCGACATCTTCCCCAGAATCCAGTCCATGCAAGCTTTGAAGAGTGTTGGGGCCAGTACACACCCCTGTTGAACTCCAGCAACAACTGGAAATCAGTCAAGGATGGAACCACCACACCTCACAGCACTCTCTGGACACAAGCATTAACTGTGCTAAAAAGAAAATAAAAAACATTCAAGCAGATATCGTGAAAAACGACAACAACCAGGTGTAACGTCACCGACTTTTTGTTAAATCGGTGGTGGTTTTAATTTCTTTCCTCTCCACAAGAGTGAGACTCATGGAAGAGCAAGGTTAAGTTGACAGTCGGGTAAAGGAACAACAACTGAGCACAACCAGCAAGGGAATAAACAAATAGGAAAGGAAGAATGAGAGAGAAGGGGAGGCAACGCCGAAACCCAGCAAGTATACGGGAGCTGTGATAGGAAGGGTTAATGGGAGTAACAAGATCATGAGTCACGATGGAGGATGACATGAGGTGACGTGCATTGCCTACTTGAAGTCCTGAAGGGAAGTGAAGGAAAGAATAACCTCTGGAAGGCAATTCCATCGGCAGAATAAATGAGGAATAAAGGAGTTGAGGTGTACGAATGGACTAGATTTTAGAAGTTTAACGAGAAGTGGGTTACTGGAAGAAGGGGTGCATCCTGGAGTTGCTGGGGAGGATCAGACGGCTGGGAGCAGAAGAAATATTGGCGAAGAGGCAGTGAAAAAAAGAGAGACCACTGGCTTGCCTGCGATATGAAAGCAACAGTTCTTCTGCTTTGGCCTCATCTTGGGAGATTCCAATAATATTGAGCTTTAGGTTCCACAAAATCCAGGAGAGACAGATATGATCATGCTGCGGTGCCACTCAATGCAGAGAGTAGAATACTCCATCGAACTATGGACAAAAGCCTTATAGACTGTGAGTAGTTCTAGATTTTCCAAGGAAAGATTGATTAACAGAGGATGCCCAGTCTGTGGTTGGCTTTGAAGGCCAACTTTGCCATGTGGTTGGCCCAGAAGAGGTCACGCCTGATAGTGAGACCTACAAGCTCAAGAGACTGAACCTATTCCAGTGGTTGATGTTTGAGGGTCCTTCCAGCTTTGTTCAAATAGTAGAGCTTGTTCTCCTCCACACAGATCATAAGGTGATTGATCTCAGATTAAAAAGGTATTCCTCGGTGAGTCTCATTCAACATATACTGTACTTGATAATGAGGTAGCTCTTGGGTGGATACCCCAATGACAATGAGACAAACCACCTGCACCATTTGCACAGACAAATTGCTCTTTGTGGCTGGTTTAAAAGGGAACATTTACTCTGTGTTACAGCTTCATACCGATTGAGTTTTAAACGGATGAAATCGACAGAACATTGCGGTATGCTAACTGCCATTGGGAAGCAAGGAGAATGCTGACATTTCAGGCATTAATATTTTGCTCCGACAAAGGGATAACGCCAGAAACATCAGCCTGTTTCTTCCCACTGCGGCGAGCAGACCCCTCTCAATGTTCTGTTCATTTCATCCAATGAGTTTTGAATGTCCGAACTGATCTTCAAATTTATTGATACTGTCGTCTCGGTCTTCGACAGATTCCAACTTCGGTGGACACCTACTTTGTCATGACATTAAACAACCTGCCAACCATTTCTCAATCTGTATTCACTCTTTACCAGTTGACATATGTTTAACATGGATGCTGCGAAATATATAGAGCCCTTGTTTTTATATTCTTTTGTGGTTACTTCACAAAGAAAGTCATTAATTTATGGAACATAGTCTTCCTGGAAAGGCAGTAGCAGCAGGGACAATAGAACGGGGTAAAATGGATTTGGATATTGATACCTGGAAGCAATAATGATGGAGGGAGGACAGCGACATAGGCGACCCCCCTTCCTCCTGTTCACTCTTCCGATTTAGTGTATGTTGGGTTGGATTGGGTTTATGGGGTGGGGTGGGTATTGAGGGTGCGTGCTCGAGGCTTGGTTGATTGGGTTGGTGTTGTGGGGATTGTGGTTTTGGCACAAGCACGATAGACCGCATGGCCTCCTGTGTCGACATTTAATCGTATAATATTCACGTGGTGAATGCAATGGTTTTGTGTAATAATTATATATACTTTATGTATTTGATGAAGTGGATTGTGAAAGAGCTCAATACATTTGATGAAGTGAGGTGCATCCTATGTGCAGACATTAGTGATTATAATGAGCTCTTTATATAAAAAAATTTACAGCTGCAGTAATTTTAATGTAAATACATAAAGAGTTATAAAATGTATCTCTTGTGTACATTCAAACTGATTGCTCAGCAATGATAAAAGGCGGAGTTTATGATTCCAAGTCGAAGACAAATGTTTAAGTGGTTGATCTGGAACTTATAAACCGAAACGGAAAACAAACAGTCGTTGTGATATTCTTGTAGCTGCTCTCACATGCGACACATCATTAACAACAGAGCCGATTCAAGTTATCATGTTAAGTTAGCATCTTCCCTTTTTGATACTTTGATTATCCCCATGTTTTTTTTTTTAACGGGGGTCATATTGTAATCGTATCTGTCTGTCCGTCCGTCACGCTATCTCCTCCTAAATAGTGGTGCAGAAATTCACCAAACTTGGTAGATATGATCACCGCATGGCAAGAATGTGCATGCAATGACAAAATGTGCGTACAATGAAACATGACACAGGGCAAGAATTCCTCCAGGAATGACCAAATTTCAAATTTTGAGTCAAAACATTTTTCTTTCCTTCTCATTTTGACACCTGTGATCCAAATTCCTCATGTCCCCCCCCCCCCCCCGGGACATGAACTTGGGGGTCAAATCCACAAATATCGTTCCATATATTTCATGTGTCCCCCAATGTTGATTGCATATACAAAGTTTCATTTTTAAAATATTGAGGATTGCGCCCGTAATTGAATTTTTTTTGATGTATTGATTCGGTGGGAAGCGTGGAGATTTGCGATGGCACACAATTGACTTCACTCTTGGTTCATTTCGATTAGTAACGATTTACTTAATAGGCTACAAGATGCCTCGCGATTCTATGTTTGATCCGGGTTCATTTGACATGCTGCTACTACTCTCCCAACAATTGATGGAGGCCCTCAATATCAGACATGAGATCAGGGCGGGCCGTCTCTCTGGACATATCTTGTGCATTTAATGCAGTCTGGCATCCTGCCTTGCTCTCCAAACTGTCCACCGATGGAATCCAAGGCTAACTCCACACATGGCTTACTGACTCCCTCTACTCTCGGAGTTAACATGTGGCTCTCAATGGAACCCTCTCCATGTCAGGGCTGGAGTGCCCCAATGCAGTGTTCTGGGCCCCATATTATTCCTAATCTTCATCAATGATCTTTCTGACTGGAAAATCCTCTATCAATTTGCTGATGACTCCACCCTCTGCCGTGACATCCCTCATCCTTCAAACATGCAGGCTGCAGCTTCTTTGCCCTCTTCAGAGCTTGACAAAATCACGAGCTTGCCAAACACTTGGAATATTTCTTTCAATCCTGACAAATCTCACTTTCATTATCTCTCTCTGAAAAGACTGTCCGGCAAACACTCCTATGTACTTTCTTAACAATCCTCTTGAGGAAGTTCAGTCATTCAAACTCCTGTGTCTCACGATCAAACACGATCTTTCTTGGGCAAACCACATTTCAAAATTGACCTCCAAAGCCAACCGACTGGGCATCCTCCATCACACAAAGTCCTTCCTTGACACACCTGAACTCCTATCCACCTGCAAGGCCTTCATCTGCAGCTTGATAGAGTACTGCTCTCCCCTGTGGTCTGGCTCGCCTGTGTCACATCTTGCTCAGCTTGATGCTGTGGAAACCAAGGCCTTCAAGATCATTGGAATCTCCCATGATGAAGCTGAGTCTATGGACCCATCACTTTGCCATTGCAGACCGGTCGTTGGTTTATGTCTTCTACCGCCTCCTTTCTGGTCTTGCACCCTCTGCTCCTTCTGTGCTTTGTACCCCCAACCCTCCCTCCCCCTCAGGTTTCTGTCCGGCTCACAAGGTCCACCATCAACCTTCTGGTGAAATTAGCGAAATCCAGGATCATAGCTCATCTCCACTCATTTGGTCCTCTTTTCCCCCAACTGTGGCACCAACTTCCACATCCTTTTCAATCTCATTCTGCCCTCCAGGTTGTCAAGACAGCTGTTCATCACCATCTCAGATTGTCCCAAATCCTAAACCATGATCTTTTCTATCCTCATTAAGCCCACCCAAATATCTCCTCCTTCCTACTTTCCAATTTTCCCTCCTTGGAGTTTTCTTCTGTATCCGTTTTGTCCACACAATGCATGCGTGTTTTGCATCCTGTTTTTGGCTGTTATATCCTGATCCGTTCATTGTTCTAGCTCTTCTATGAGCCTCGACTATGTACAAAAATATATAATTCCCAACCCAATGCTCAATACAGTGTCGTGCAGTATTACGGTCAATTTACACAAATGATGAGGCTGGCAGGATAGCCTCGAGAGGTGTGCACACTTGCCGCTGAACCGTGTAACATGGGCTTCAATCTTGGCCAAACTATAAACTGTCATCTCGGTGTTTCACAGGCAGGGTGAATCATCAATGTGCGTGTCATCTCTCAGATGTTAAACCGGACATCCCTTCTGCCAGAATTAGTTGGTGGACGTTGAAGATCCCACGGTGTCCTTGAGAGAGAGGAGGCGAGCTATCGCTGGCACCCTGAAACAATTCCAAATTACTGCCCTAACTACTGCTGGGAAGGCAATGGCAAACCACTCAGGACATATCTTTGCCAAGAAACTGCTTCGGCATCACCGGCCCTGTTTAACGAAGTATGATACACCAGAATGAGAGAATAGATAATGAAGAAGGTATGCCAAACTGGGTGGACAAAACATTGCTGCGAAGTATAAATTAAGTTTCCAAAAAAACCTAAATTCTCTCTCTCCAAGCCTCTTCCGTCAACTGTTTATGTTCCAAGTCCGGGTCTGCCCAACTGAGTGTCTCCATCCCCTTTCCTCGGCAATTTTTCTGGGTCGTGTATTTCCTCAACAGAGCGATGCAAAGACACAGGCAGTAATAACATGATTGTTTCGTTTGATGTTTTTGATTTTTTTTTGTCCTTTTTAATAAAATACAGATAAACGTCCCTATTTCAACGATTTTCCAACTGTAGCACTTTACACTGGACACCGTCCGTAAACTTTAAATGTTTGCGACTTCCTATCACTGCATGACATCCGTAAATGACAAAAATACTCCACCATCCATAAACAACAAAAACTCGGACACTTTTCTAATCATACCATCATAAAACGTAAAAATGTTGCAGTCCTATGTACTTCCAGGTTGACGGAATGATGTATTTTCACCGCAACTCAGTTTATCTCCAGGTTTACAGAATGTTTTTTTTTTTAATGCAGCCCGATCTATCTCAAAGAAACACCTGTGAGCGATCATGCCCCTGCAAGATCATGTGTGATCATGCCCTGCAAGAACCCCCTCTGAGTTGCACCAAAACTTTTTTGAAAAATGGAAGTGCTACTTCCTTGCTTGACGCTCAGCGTTAAAACAAAAAGGGTAGTGCACAGACAAAGGAGAGTGGGGACATGCTTGCAGACTGCAAGCAGATAGTTTTGACCTTTTTACAAACACAAGCTTTATATATAAGAAGCAGAGTTTACTCTCTAAGTGGTTGCTGGGAAATGCTAAGACACACCTCTTCCTCAGGGGGAGGGGTGGAGAGGGGTGCGGATGTATTCGGACTGACTGGTGTATTTCACCACCTTGGTGACCCCAAAATAAAGGGAATGATAAAAATTATTGTTTGTTAACCTCCGCTATCGAAGATGGATGGAGGTTACTGTTTTCACCCCTTTCTGTTTGTTTGTTTGTTTGTTTGTGAACAGTATTACGGAAAAACTCCTCGACGGATTTCGACGAAACTTGGTGGGGGGGTTCGGTCTGGTCCAAGGATCATGCGATTAGATTTTGGACTTGGTCCAAAATCCAACATGGCCGCTATGGCGACCAATTTGAAAAAATATTTGAATTTTTTTTTGCATTTCTTCATGTTTTAAGTGATTTCCACCCCCCCCAAAAGAAATTGTTAGAGAAAAAAAAAATTGCAAATTTTTTTCAAGAAAATTTCGATTTTTTTTTTTTGCATTTTTACATGTTTTAAGTGATTTCCAACCCCCCCCAAAAAAGAAATTGTAAGAGAAAAAAAAAATTTGCAAATTTTTTTCAAGAAAATTTCGATTTTTTTTTTTTGCATTTCTACATGTTATAAGTGATTTCCAACAAAAAAACATGCCAAAATTATAATTGTGGCTGATTTTGGAACTTCAGGTGGATATACCCACGTAAAATCAATTTCTGTCTCAAGGAATCTCGTTATGACGAATGAATTGAGTATGTAAAAGTTAAAAGTAAAAGGGAAAGTTGCAAACTATAACTCTGTGAGCACTGTTGACGTCAAATTGAATGAATAGGATATCGGGTTCACTTGAGTGACCTCGCAGTATTGGCGGCGGAGGTTTTGCACTCTACCGAGTGCTCCCCCTCTAGTTTTTGATGTTTTGGAAAATTTATTTTGGCAATCTCAAATGTATATCGACTACTTTCTAACGTATGACCTGAGATCTGCATTTAATTCATCTTTCCGGGACAAAGCTGTCTTTCTTATCTCTGGCTTTTCCAGCAATGTGGATTGTGAATACGGGGAGAATATGCATTGATGAAAATACAGGCAGTAATAAAATACATACAGGCAGTCTATGGTTAGATGGAGGTGCTGTGTCACGGACATGTCTGCAAGGTAAAGTGTTTATCGCTTAATATATTGTCACATAAAGTGATGCACGGTTAAAGTTATTCATATGTAGTAACACTTTATACAAAAGTAATAATTAAATGAGTTTGGATGAGGATATTGCATCGCTGCATACGTAACGTGCAATACTTAAGGCATGCATACTGCACACTGCCTGTAAACGATAAATGTTTACGATTTCCTACCACTGCACATCGTCTGTAAATGACAAAAGCCCCCATACACCTCTGTAATCATACCCCCATAAAACCGAGAAACACCAGCTCCCTCGGGGAACGATCACGTGACATGCCATTGTCTTCGGACACGTGACCCTCCTTGAGCAGGAGCGAAGCTGCAGCCATGAAATTAAACCGATATATGTGATATTCCCTCCCTGTGATGAAAGGACGCCTTCCATTGTGGGATACTTTTGCTTGGGTACAGAGGTTTGCATAAAAACGACGAGTGTATCTTCAATGTTTGAAGTTCACTTTCATTTTAATGGCCCGGCAGGATAGCATTCGCCTCTGAGCTGTCCTGGGTTTGAATATCGGCCCGGCTGTACACTGTGAGCCTGGTGTTTTACAGGCAGGGTGATTCATCAATGTGTGTGCCGACCCTTGGATGGACGTTACACGGCGTGTCCCATCTGCCAGCATTAGTTGGTGGCCGTTAAATATCCCACAGTGTCCTTCGCGAAGAGTAGTTGAGCTATCGCCGACGCCATGGACAAATCTCTGTCCGAACTGACTGCTCGGATTAATGTGAGGCTTGAGTCTTGTCTGCTGGCATTAATTAGTGGAGATCAAAAGTCTTTTGTGAAGACTAGGCAAGCTATCGCTGGCATCCGGGCCAAATTCCAAACTCCTGCCCTAATCGGCTCCAGTGAAATGTCAGGCCCAACTCGACAGTTCATGGAAAACTTGGGCCAAACAATTTCACTGGCTTGACCGACCTCACAAGCAAATATGTGAATAATTGGAGCCATTAAAGAAAGAAGAAGAATAGTCGAAGTAGTAGTCATAGTAGTAGTAATAGTAAGTTGGTGTTGTAATTGTAGTCGTAGTGGGCCCAATGTCAAAATTCACAGCTTTATATTTACTCCAATTTTGTGTGTGTACGCATTTTGAGGTTATCACTGTTTTTGCTGGTTTCTCTGAATCTTTAATAATGGAAGAGATGGAGAGTTCATAGAACACCTTATCCTGCACAGTCTTGAGAAAAAAGGACGTGGGCGGGGTCTGCAGGCATCAAATTTGATTGGTCGAAATGATGTAATGTGGTCGAGATGATCACAAAGTAAATGCCCCTGATAACTTGTTCTTGGATTACCCAAGCTAATTTGATTATTTTAAAACTTTTAATCCATTAAGTAGATAGTGGAATGTAGTTATGGCTGTGTAGATGCTCTTGCTGCATAAACGTGGCAAACCACTTCAGAGTTTGGACCCCGATATTATGGCTGCATCAATTTATTCAGTTATTTCGTGTAAAGTTCAGTCTATTGAGGCAATGAGATGAGTGTTTTACACAGTGCAGTCTTTGCTTTTAGAAAAGATTGGACTCCAACTCAAATTCATATTGTATACCCGGTACCCAAAGGGTGGTCACACAGCTCGTCTTTTATAACTCGTACTGTTTTTTTTGTATGCAACGTCGAGGCTCATATGAGAGCTAACAAGCAATGCACAGCGGGGGGGGTGACATGAAACAAGAGGGGCGGGAGAGGGAAGGACAAAACAGTGGGGAACAGAGACATTAGGAGATCTGTGGAAGGGAGAGGGATGGGGCGGGAAACACGGGGTATACAAGATGGACATATCAGGGACTTTCAGGAAGAAAAGCAGGATTAAGGGGGGTAGAAAAGATCGAGGTTTCAGGTGGGGGAAGATACGAGGTGGTGGTGAACAACTGTTTTGAAGCCCTGGAGGGAAGAATGGGATTGACCAGAGTGTGGGAGTTTATTCCAAAGGTGGGGAAAAAGAGGAATGAAAGAGTGAAGGTGAGCAGTGATTCGTCATTTTGGTAGTTTTACCAGAAGGGGGTTGTTGGCCGACATTGAGCGGCCTGCCGAAATATGGTGGGGACATATCACAGAGAGCAGGTGGGGGGGGGGGCGAGACTGGAGAGGAGACTGTCAAAGACAGAAAGACCACCGACCTGCCTACGGTGAGAGAGTGAGAGAGCCAAAGACTGAGCCTCGCCGCAGGAGGTACCAATGATCCTAAATGCCTTGGTTTCCACAGCGTGAAGCCAAGAAAGATGAGAGGCAGGAGCACCAGCCCAGAGGGGAGAGCAGCACTTCATCAATCAGGCTGCAGACGAAAGCTTTGTATGTGGTCAGGAGCTCAGGTGGGCCGAGGAAGGACTTTGCATGACTGAGGATTCCCAGTCCGCGACTGGCTGTGAAGGCCAGGTTGGAAATGTGGCTTTCCCAGGAAAGATCATATCAGATAGTAAGACCCAAAAGCCTGAATGAAAGGACTTCTTCCAGAGGATTGTTGAGAAAGTAGATTGGGGGGGGGGGGTGGGTTCTAAATGGTCCTTTCGGAGAGACATCGTGAGAGTGTGAGATTTGTCCGGATTGAAAGACATGTTCCACGTGTTGGACCAGTTTGTGATTTTACCCAGATCTGCAAAGAGCGAAGAAGTTGCTGCTTGCCATTCTGAGGGATGACAGATGGTACGGCAGAGGGTGGAGTCATCAGCAAAGAGATAAAGTGGATTTTCCAGAGAGTCGGAGAAATCATTGATGAAAACCAGAAAAGGAACAGGGACAGAACGCTGACTTGAGGAACTCCAGCCTGGACAGGAAGAGGGAATGAGAGAACTATATTTTGGGCCACACGTTGACTGCGACAGGAGAGGAAATCTGCGAGCCATGAGTTGAGATGGCCTTGAATACCATAGGAAGAGGGCTTGGTGAGCAGGGCAGGGTGCGAGACCGTGTCAAAAGCACGCGATATGTCTCGGGATATGGCTCTGATTTAATGTCTGGCATTGAGTACCTCCATCCATTGTTGGGAGAGCAGAAACAGCATATCCAGCATAGAGTGTCTGAAACCAAATTGATGATCGGAAATCAGGCCATTGGAGAAGAGGAAGGATTTAATGTCTGAAGTGATGATGGATTCCATAACCTTGCTGATGATTTGGAGAAGGCTGATTGGTCTGTAGTTGCAGGAATTTGTTTTTGCACCTTTTTTATGCAGAGCAGTAATGTTTGCTGATTTCCAAGCAGATGCCAGATGACCTTGAGCATATGAGAGGGTGAATATAACAGAGAGAGGGTGAGCAAGAGCAGAGGAGCAGATTTTTAGGACACGTGGGCTGATGCCATCTGGACCGGTTGCAGAATCTGAGTTGAGGTTTGACAGAAAGCTCTCCACCTTTTCAAAAGAAAATGACACAGAGTCCAGGGACAGTTGCGTGCGACTGGGTAAGGTGGGTAGAGAAAGCGATGGGTTTCGGACACAAGATTTCAATGCAAACACCGAGTTTAGGCATTCAGCCTTTTCATGTGCGGTGTCAGCAGCTTGGCCATTTGAGGTAAGGAAGGGATGGAGGGGGAACATACAGCAGAAACAGATTTGATTGGACGCCACCAGGATTTGGAGGAGGGAGAGAGAGGTTTGAGAGTTTTGAGAGGAAACTTCATTTAATCGAGGAAACAGTTGCTCCAGAATCATCAATTCTCGCTCTGATTATTTGTTGTAAAAACTGTAATGGTGAAAGGGTACAATTATCAAAAGAATGATTCTGATTCTTCTCTCCTTCCTGCTACTCATTATCTTTCTCTCCTTGATGTTACTCGTATTCTGAGTTCCCTCACAAGGAACTTCAATGCAAGAGGAGGCCATTCGGCCAATCGAAGCCTGCGGCTACTACTGCCAACGAATGATTGTTTGTCCATGCTCTATCCTCTTAAATGTTGAGCATCAAGCAAAGAAGCAGCATATACTGGTTTTAGTCTTTGGTCTGACTTGGCCGGGGTTCGAATCACCGATCTTCCAGACTCGAACCATGACACCACCGAGTATGGTTAATTATCTTCTTTTCTACCATCATTATTTCTTCATCCTGAACTTGTGGTCCTTGTTGTGAATATCGTTGAATTATCTGTCTAGATAGCCACAGCGACGCCAGTTTTTGTGTGCTTGATAAAATCATTTCTCAATGTTCGCGTATTCGATTATTTCATGAATCTACCAAAATTCTCCCTGTACCGATCTGACATGCTCATGATGTGACCAGGTTTCAGCGGTGTTGTTTGTGCGGTTTATGTTGGCAACACCTCTCACAGTTTCTTGTCGCAACCTGGCATCGAAGAATGCCTTGGGTTTTGCGTGTTCGTGCCGCATCACCATGCCTGTTCTTTGTGTTTGTTGTGTAATCCTCTCAATGGTGACAATGCCATATATGATGACGTCACCTCTGATATGAACCTTCTAAAAATCCATTTCCCGTCAATAGTGATTTCAATTACTCGTGCACAGAGTGGATGGTAGTTGTAATACTGGAGTCCACACACAGAATTGCACCCAACGTTTTTCGCAAGGCAACAGATCTTAAGCAATCCATCAACTTCCTGACACAAAATCCACTAAATGTTCCATCTTCTCGCCTGGACCCGGTGCTTTCCATTTTTTTTTTCTTTTGACTTAACCTGCTCCTCCACGACTCCTTTGAATTTATCCGAGCTCTCAAACAAGGCAGGAATTTAGCGTTCGGCCGAGGTACCTGTACAATTCGATCTCTGAACGTCTGCAAGTGAATCCCAGCAGAAACGATAGCTGGCTTAAGGATTAAAAAGAGCTACATCTGCACCACCCTAATTCTGAAAGGTAAGGATGACAGTTTATGGTCGCACCGGGAATTAAATCCAGACGAGACGGCTCAAAGGCGAGTACGCTAATAAAAAGCCATCCTGCCAGCCCTCAATTCCAAAAAACATCCAAGAAATCAAACCTGCAATTGTACAAGTCTCCTCTCCGAGATAGGCAGGTGATCTAAGGTTCACAGCAGAACTACTGTGGAAACCACGTGCAGAAAGTCAACACGGTGTATGGTATTTGTACCTGGGATCCTCGCAACACAATCCACAGGTTGAGACCGGAATGCTAAACGTGTCACGTTTTATTTTCCAGCCTCCCTGAGTTGAATTCTATATTGGCGTACAAGGATATACAAGGAACTTTGGTGCAGGATGAAGCCATTCAGCACGCATCATGGCTGTGTCACACCAACCCCAGAAACCGTCACCCATCCACACACAGGCTACCTCCACGTCCTGACGATATCATAAACGATACAAGTCCTGACGGTGCGACCATAAACTGAAATTAACATTCAACCAAAACTAGCATTCAACTGCATTTAGGTGTTTGGCTTGTTCTGATCACTGTCCTCTGTGTGGACTATCATCGTGGCTTTTCTGTTCGACTGTATTCCATCGCCTTTTTACCTCCACCGCCACAGGTGAAGGAGGTTATGTTTTCACCCCCTTTCTGTCTGTTTGTTTGTGTGCAGGATATCTCAAAAAGTTTGGGATGGATCCAGATGAAATTTTGTGGACAGGTTGGGTGTGTGACAAGGACGAAGGGATTAGATTTTGGTGAAGATCCGGATTCAGATCCGGCTACTAGAATTTTTATGCGATTCTTCACCATTGAGAGATGGGGCCAAAAATGATATACAGCACGATATCTCAAAAAAGTTTTGGA
>NC_140962.1:47981625-48029125 GCF_056783735.1 Eptatretus burgeri
AGGAGGAGCAGCTGAAACCCGAATCCTATCCAGGTTCTTCGTGATGACTTCATCTTTGCTTTTTGCTTGTTCGAGTTCCTTCTGATGACTCCAATGCAGGACTGTACCTATTTGGTCTTCCATTTGATTTGTATTTAATTTTTTTAAATACCATTCTAAATTAAATTGAATAATAATAAACGTCATGGGTCAGGGTCAAGTGTCCGATCAAAGCGGGACGTCTTGGTTCCCAGTCATCACTGCTAGCAGTTATAAAGTGGCAGTTATAGTTACGTCTCTTATTAACCTCCGCCATCTTCGAAGATGGATGGCGGTTTCTGTTTTCACCCCTTTCTGTTTGTTTGTTTGTTTGTGAACAGTATTACGGAAAAACTCCTCGACGGATTTCGACGAAACTTGGTGGGGGGGGGGTTAGGTATGGTCCAAGGATCATGCCATTAAATTTTGGAGTTGGTCCCCCCCCACCCCCCCCAAAAAAAATTGTTAGAGAAAAAAAATTTTTTTTTGCATTTCTACATGTTTTAAGTGATTTCCACCCCCCCTTCCAATTTTTTTTTACCCCTCCCCCCCCAAAAAAAGAATTTTTTTTGCATTTCTACATGTTTTAAGTAATTTCCAACCCCCTCAAAAAGTTACCCCCCCAAAAAAATTAAGATAATTTTTTTTTTTTGCATTTCTACATGTGTTAAGTGATTTCCAACCCCCCCCCCAAAAAAATTGTTAGAGAAAAAAAAATTTTGCAACTTTTTTTTCAACAAAATTTCGATTTTTTTGGGGCATTTCTACATGTTTTAAGTGATTTCCACCCCCCCCCCCCAAAAAAAAATGTTGGAGAAAAGAACTATAACTCTCAGCACTGTTGACATCATATTTAATGAATAAGATATAAGGTTCACTTGAGTGACCCAGCAGTATTGGCGGCGGAGGTTTTGCACTCTCCCGAGTGCTCCCCCTCTAGTTAATTATGTAATACACCAGTACACAAACACTACATAATATACACCACACAAAACAAGTCCTGGCGAGGGTCTGGGATTGCTCTTTTTCTTTTTTTTTCAGTTACTGTCGCTATTTGATTTTCTGCAATGTGCCTGATGATATTTCCTCATTTTATTTGGTCACTACATGCTCAAAGCAAGCTTACCTTTTGCATCCACTTTTCACCTTAACAGATGTGCATACCTATCAGGCTCCCATGCTGAGCCTTTAACAGGTGTTCAAACATTGTCGAAAGTCTAAACACTCAAAAATTACTAAGTGATACAATTCCCTCATTTGTTTCAATTTTTTTGCACCTGTAAAGTAACAAACAGCATGCAATTCAATAATCAACGAGGTCAAGGCAAGTGTTGAAACACTTATAAAATTGTACATAATTTATATCCACACATGTATACAAGGTCGTTGGCAACTGAAGAATCAGCCATTGTGCACATTGAATCAGCCATTGTGCACATTGTGCACAATCAGCCATTGTGCACATTTATATCCACACATTGGTCTAACAGCTGGAATAATGCAAATATAATATTTCTGCTCTAACTACATATGTACTGGAAGTGGTACTCGCAGAGGGTCAGCTGATTTGACAGATTCCCCTGTTAAAATTTGTGGTTCTTTCTGGGTTTTTTTTTTTTCCTTAACTTATTAGTCTCTCTCCCAAGAGGATGAGAGACGATTGGTGTGTGTGTGTGTGTGTGTGTGTGTGTGTGTGTGTGTGTGTGTGTGTGTGTGTGTGTGTGTGTGTGTGTGTGTGTGTGTGTGTGTGTGTGTGTGTGTGTGTGTGTGTGTGTGTGTGTGTGTGTGTGTGTGTGTGTGTGTGTCCCTGTGCGCATGTGTGCAGCGTACGCTGCATTCTATATATTTTCACTTTGAAAATGGTTTTCTCTGCAAACATTTGTCCGATCGATGTGAAACTTTAAATATAGGAGGGACTCCCCGTGGAGAATATTTTATTGCTAACTCTGATGTCATAGGTCACATGATATGGCAGCCGGATTGTGTTAACGGAAATTTGGACATCATTTTCTCCGAAAACCGCTGAATGAAAAACATTGAAGTTTGGCATACGTCGTCAACTTCCGATGGGGTATATAGGGTGGTAACGATGGCATCATCGGAGAAGTGGTATTCCAGCCATCATTGGTTTAATTGAAATCCATATCCGAAAAATCTGAAACTTCATATATCTGATATATGACCCAATGTGTGTGAAGAATGAAATTTATGACGTTCATAATAAATGCCAAGACTATAGTGGCCTGCAAAAGTATTCACCCCCTCCAAAGTTTTCATATTTTAATGCCACCTGAGCTTATTTCATGATGCTTTCAAATCAAACCTAATATTTAGAGTCTTTGCAAACTACTCCAAAGTGATAAAGCTAATAAATTTAGATAAAATGTGAATAAGTTTGATTAAGAGAGAAAAGCAGATGATTCTCAGTTGCATAAGTTATGAAATATGTGTCGTAAAAAGTTTCAGCTGTATGTAGTCAGTGGTTTAACTTAAAAAATGAGCTCCTCCATTTATCTAAGGAGTTTTAAGGTGCAACTCACTGCCAACCAACAAGGCAAACATGAAGATCAAGGAGCTTTCCAAAGATGTCACACATAAAGTGGTGGAGAAGCACCATTCAGGAGAGGGCTATAAGAAGTTTTCAAAGTCATTCAATATCCCTTTGAGTACGGTGAAATCCATCATTAAGAAGTGGAAGACGTTTCGTACCACCCAGACCCGAGCCAGATCAGGTCGCCCATCCAAATTCAGCAGCCGGTCAAGGAGGAAACTCGTTCAGGATGTCACTGTAAATCCAACAATGACTTTAATGATCTGCAAGGCTCTATGTCTGAGATGGTGATCAGTGTTCATCAATTAACAATATCCTGTTCCCTTCACAAAGCTGGCCTCTATGGACAGGTGGCAAGAAAGAAGCCATTACTGAAAGAGACACATCTAAAAGCTCAATATGGAGTTTGCACAAAAGCATCTTAATGATGCCGCAGGCATGTGGAGAAAAGTTTTGTGGTCAGACGAGACAAAAATTGATCTTTTTGGTCTAAATTCAAAGCGCTACGTCTGGCACGCCTAACATTGCACAACACTCAGTCAACACCATTCCTACTGCCAAGCATGGTGCTGGCAGCAGCATGTTATGGGACTGCTTTTCATCAACAGGGACTGGCAAGCTTTTCAGGATAAAAGGGACAATGGACGGTGCAAAGTGCAGGAGAATCTTTGATGAAAACCTACTTGTTTCAGCCATGAATTTGAAACTGGGAAGGAGATTCACATTTCATTCGGACAATGATCTGAAGCACAAAGCCAAAGCCACGCTGGAGTGGCTAAATAAGAAGAAAATAAATGTTCTTGAGTGGCCCAGTCAAAGTCCTGAAAAAACCAGCCTTTTTAACAGCCATTTTTCCCTGTTGAGCAGAAGTTAGCTTTTTGCGGGCTCCATGCAATCATGGTTCCCTTCTTGAGGCAATGTTTTTTTTTTTGTTTTTTTTTCATAGCCGGATGCCCTTCCTGACACCAACCCTGGTCGCCTCTTATGACACACAGGGATATTGCACACCTATTCAAACCGGGGCATACACCAGGACCAGTACACTGGGACTCATTTCGCCAACCTCGGAAGGATGACAGGCTGAGTCAACCCCCTGGTGTTAATTCAATGGTTACGGGGCTCGAACTCAGGACCCTAGGATCCAAAGCTAACCACCCTAACCACTCAGCCAACACCAGGCTTTCAGTCAAAGTCCTGACTTGAACCCAATTGAACAATATGGCGAGACTTGAAGATTTACAGTCCATCGACGATCCACATCCAACTACACAGAACTAGAGCAATTTTCACGTGAAGAATGGGCAAAGATTTCACCATCTCACTGTGCAAAGCTGGTAGAAACCTACCCCCAAAAACTTGTAGCAAGTCATTGCTGCAAAAGGTGTTTCCACAAAAAAGGTACTGACCTAAGGGGTTGAATACTTTTACAACCACTGATTTTTATTCGTAGATATGTTTTTTGCAGGTATTCCTGACATGTGACGTCCTTTAACGATAACATTGTTTAGTTTGATCTCTTCAGTTATGAATAAAAAAGTTAATTTAGAAAAAAAATTTCTACGTAATTCGTTATTCATCTAAATGTGGCATTATTGGTAGGGGTGAATACTTTTGCAGGCCACTGTATGTGACATAATCGGGTGCATGGATGATATGGCTATATGGGCTATAATAGTATAGTGTTCACGTAACTATGGTATTTTTGTTCAGAAAGAATGCACAAAGCGAGACTTTGTGCCGTTCTAGTTTTGGGGTTATTTTCATTCGTAATCTTTCGGGCAGAGCTCAGCAAGGTGACTGCGTTCGTAGCAGATTTTAATACGTGAAAGGCAATGCCTCGAGATGTGACTTCATTGAGAATCGCTGGTTATTTGTGGTTGTGACTGCCCAGAAAAGCTCAAGAAAGAATTGGAATATTTTTTTCATAAAACAGATGATACTTTAATACCGATGTGTGTTGAAAATGGAGATACTGTAAAACAGCTCGTTATAACGTGATGAATTGTTCAGTAAATAATATAACTCATATTTTTGATCATTCAAGGGAATTCAGCAAATTTAAAGTAAAGGTGCATGTGTACATACATACATACATACATACATACATACATACATACATTCCTATGTCTGTGTGAAAGCACCATAGCTGTTCTGACCAAAAAAATTGCTTCTGGGGAATTAAAGAAAAAAAAAATGTTATCCTTATTATTTTAATTTGATTTCTGTTTTTACTTAACATTGAGCTTCCACTGAAATGTTTGATAAAATGCATCGATCAACTTATGCAGCTTTGCACAGCACAGGTCATTCAAAGTTGTGACGATGCCCCATACTCATCAGCAGCAAATGTTGCAAACGATATCGGTTGTTTCTTGACTTTCTTCATTTGTATATGACTTGTATTGCCTCTTATTCTTGACAAGGCTCCTCCATCAGGTCTGATCCCGAATACGTAAGAAAGGTTGTTCTCAGCAAACATACCATGAACACACACTTCGGCCTCAATGTGTGGCCTCAGTTCAATTGAAGGGATGTAATTGATGTGGTTTAAGTAACTTAACGCACCATTAGCATAATAAATGTTTGCTGCAGACACACAATTATCGGGCGTGAAGCGAAGTACGAGTAGGCAGTGCAGCGAGCGCCAGGCGGCGGACGCGCTCTCCGCCACTTCCAATCTTGTGATGCGTTCATCAGACACTTAGCACAGCGCAGATTTATTCATCGTGACATGAAAGCATCTAAACACAGCTCACGAGAGCCATTGGCAATAACATTGCTGATCGAGCTGTTTGGATTTTTTTTTCAAGTAATCGTTTTGTGTTTCTCCTTTTATCGACTGAAAACCAACACCGAGCGCATAAGTGAGTTCTTACAAGGGGGACTTTTATTTATTTTATTTTTTTTGCAACATGCGTTATTCCAACAATTTCTTAATTCTTAATATTTTTTATTTTATTTTGAAACTCCTTCTAGCTGGGGCGGAAAGCAAGGATGAGGGGGCAGCGAGGGCGAATGTGGTTCGCTGTTTGAGGGGGCATCGAGAGCGAAAGGATAAAATGTGGTTCAAAACGGAGAGTGTGGAATGTTGTTAGAATTTCTAATTGTGGAGCACTGAGAATGTGTAAATATTACAGATTATTATTTGTTGTTGCAGTTCGGACTTCTGTGTGGGTGTGTTGGCGTTGGTGGTTGTTCAAAACGTGTGGCATGTTAGTTGTCATTGTTGATGAAAATATAAACGATAGTTCAAGGATGTAAGACGAGACTATGGCAAATTTGCAGAAATAGCCCTGTTTAATCCTCCCGGTGGCTTTCAGTTAAGATAGGAAGGTGATTCGTTTTTTTTTTTCTGCAAATGCGGATGGTGCATTGCTGTTGGTTGCACTCAGAAGGAGTTGTTACTGAACAGAAGCGAATGCAGAGGGTGGGTAATTCAGTTAGAAGTTTACAAGGATCAAGAATAACATTTGGTGAGTTCAAATCAAGAATAGCGAAAGAAAACAGATTTTTAAGATCGTGCATACGACACATCAGTATCGCATGAAAGTTTGGCGGTTGTGTTTCAGCCTGGGAACTCTTTAGTTTTGGATCGTCTCCTTATTGGATATTAAAAGCCCTCGTGGTTTTGTTGTTTTTTTAAAATAAGATTTTGCCTCTGTACCAACACTCTGTCCAAATTGAAATCCCAAATTGATCGAGTTTTCAGTCCAGCACCTTGTTTCATTAATTCCATTTCCTGGTTACGGAGGTTATATTTTCACCCATGTTTGTTTGTCTGTCTATCTATGAGCAAGATATCTCAAAAGGTAGGGGACGGATTCGGACGAAACTTGGTGGACAGGTTGGGTGTGTGACAAGGAAGAATTGATTCGATTTCGGTGAGGATCCGAATCCGGATCCAGATGTGATCATTTTAAAAGTAATTATTCACCATTGAGAGATATGGCCAAAAACGATATATTAGCACGATATATCAGGCTATGACTAGTTATGGTAAAACTGTTCAGCCTGGTAGAGGCATTCGCTCGACCGAGTGCCGTTCTTGTTTTAGCTCCTGTATCAGCCAAAACAAAGTGGGCCACTTTATTTGTGTGTGTGTGTGTGTGTCAGTGACACACACACACACACACACAATCGCAACACTCATTAATAGTTTTGCAGAATGAGGAAATTTGAAAAGGAAAATAAATGTACTTTAAAAATCTAATGTTATTGGAACAATCATTTCACGTGTATGGGGAGGTGTGAGGAGGATGACCCTATTTCCAAGCATGGCAGGAGGAGAGAAAGGGGGTGGGTTGTTTTGTGGGTGTGATTTATTGTTTAATTTTGGTGCAGTAATAGACGGGAGATAATGAAATGTAAAATATTAATCGATGTGTTGCGATGGTATGAGCCATCAATCGTGAGGCTCGGGTTGAGCGCCTTGTTTGTCGCTCGACAGTGAGAGATGATAGTCGGCACAATGGAGAGCAAACAGTTGATGGAAGGGAGGGGGTAGGTTGGCAGAGAGCCACCCGGCAGACCGAGAGATGGCATGGGACTTTTTCAGCAACCCTGCAGATGGCATACAATGTCGTGCCAAGGAGTTTTAATCTTGAGAAAATGTATCCATTTTTCTTCGTGAGAAGATTGCAACTGCATGTTGAAAAGTTGTTTCCAAGCAATTTGGCCACAGAATTTCTCTTCTGTTTCAGGTGAATCAGGATATTTTTCATTGGTTCTGAGTTTTTACTTTATGCCGCTCAATTGCTTGAGATTTTTTTTTTTCAGAAGCTGTTCTTTTATAATAAAGCTACACCAAGAAGTGTAAGAGTTCTTTTGGATTATTTGTTGTTGTTATTGTTGTTGTTTTTGTTGTTTAATCCCTTCTTTCATTCTTTGGTGACTGGTTCATTTCCGCCCGTTCGTTCGTCTATTCTTGGGATAGTAGAACCCTTGATGTGATGCGGATAAGCTAGTATTAGCCAACGGCAGCCATCAAAAGGCGGATAGGCTGGTATGTAGGGGCAATGCCATCGTAGAGTACAACGGCAACCACAAAACTACACCCGTGGGGAAGAGGGTGGGTACACAGTGTCGCTGAAGCCGTGGAAGGCATGTTCCTCGTTCGGCCCATGAAACTACAGTCCAGTAATCCCCCAACCACCTTTGTACCATTTCCATGGTATAAGTGGTCACTGATATTTGTTGTCCGTGCTTATTCGGAAAAAAAAAAAAGACTACATTTCAGTCTCTTTCTTGCAAAACTCATTTATCTTATTCACATTTCTTTGACCTTTTTGGACATTTTCTTGACAAAATTTGCCTGAATATCCAGTCACAATGGAAACGTATTGCTTTGGAACAAATCTTCAAATAACAAGATGGTCAGTTCGGCTTGACATTGGACTTGTGTATTCATTGTCAATGATTTCCCAATATATTTCTTCTTCTAACATAACGAAATGACCAGACAAATGCTCCCATCATGTTTATCACTAAATTTCATCCCAATGTCTAACTCTTTATATTTTCATATCCAGCTGTTTCCACTGTGGGAGTGGTTTGGTGCGATTCCAACGTGCTGCTGTGGGATTGGTTTGGTCTGATTCCAATGGCCTATGTATGTCCTTTTGCAAGACCGAGGGTTGAAGTCGAGGAGGTCCGAGGGTGGGAGTCGAGGAGGTCCGAGGGTGGGAGTCGAGGAGGTCCGAGGGTGGGAGTCGAGGAGGTCCGAGGGTGGGAGTCGAGGAGATCCGAGGGTGGGAGTCGAGGAGGTTCGAGCGTGGGAGTCGAGGAGCGTATTTGCGCAAGCAAGCTGAGGGTTGAACAGCGGCTTTTGAACTGAGTGATTTTTCTGAAAAAAATGAGTAATTTTTATGAAAAGCATTTACCTGTTGTAAGCTGAATAAGCACAACTTTGAAGTATTAAGGAGCTGTAAGGAAGGGGAGGGAGAGAAGAGGGAGGGAAGGAGAGAAGAGGGAGGGAGTGAGTGAGATGGGGGGGAGGAAGAGGAGAGGGAGTGTGACGGATAGGGGTATGGATGAGTGGCTGAAGGGTAGAGGAGAGGAGTCAAGTGTGGAGGGAGAGGTGCGGGCAGAGGGGAGGGGGAGCGAGTGGAGAAAGAGTGATGTGTGTGCGTGCACACACACAGGATTTTGATAACTGGTGAGGATAGTAGGTCCAGCAGGTCAGCCCAGGCAGCGCTGCTGATTAATGACCAGAGCATCCTAAACTTATCAAGATAGTACTGGCTCTCCCAGGTGGGCAGCAGTTCAGAAGCGAGGTCCGGCTAGGTAGTTTGAATGTGGGATCGATGGAGGAGAGAGAGAGGAGTCGAGGTGGTGGAGATGATGCAGAGGAGGTTGGAAGTGTTGTGTGGGCAGGAGACCAAATAGAAAGGAGAGAGGGTGAAGAGGTTGGTAGGAGGATACAAGCTGTTGCACGCAGGTGCGGATGTAAGGAGTAATGGAGTGGGAATAATAGTATCGGTAGATTTCAGCAAGCAGGTGATCAGAATGGAAGTATTGGAAGGACAGATAGTTATGGCATGGGTGGTGATACACAGGCAAGTGGTGTATATTATGTCAGTATATGGGCCACAACCGGGAAGCACTAGGACAGAGAAACAAGAATTTAGGGACACACTGTAGAGGATGACAGGTAAGGTTGAGCTGGAGGTGATGCTGTGCATTGCGGGGGAGTTAAGTGAACGTGTGGGAGTGGCAGAGTCAGGTGAAGAGGAATGTGTTGTTAAATTTGGTTGTGGAACGAGGAAAATAGAGGATCGAGAACTGGTGGCGAGGAATGGGATGGCCATAGCTGGTTCATTCTTTCAAAAGTGGTAAAGTCACAAGATTATGTCCAGGAGTAGACAGCATAGAACAGAACTGGATTTGGTGGTGGTAAGGAAGTGACAGTTGTGGAGGGTTAAGGATTGCAAGGCAATGGCAGGAGAGCATGTTACCACACAGTACAAGCATGTGGTGTTTGTGGTACAGATGAAGAAAAGGAGGAAGGTTAAGAACAGGGGTCAGAAGATTATGAGGTGTAAGAAGTGTAGGGGCAATGTCATCGTCGAGTAAGAGGAGAGGATTAGGGCCAGGTATGAGCAACTTAGCAAAAAAGCAGAAAGATTGGAGGAGTGGAAGAAGTATGGAGAGGTGTTTTGGGGAATTGCAGAATTTTTGTTTGGAAGGAAATCGGGAAAGGGTGGATCATCGAAGGATGGAAACCACGTATGGTGGATGGAGGAAGTTGCGAAAGCAGTTGGTTAAAAGGAGTTTTGGAAGAGGAGAGAAAAGATCAAGAAGAGAGGGAGGCAACTGGATGCAGGGTTGCTGCACCTGAAATGGGAAAAAGAAAAAAGTAGCAAGGAGAGCTCTGGATAATATGAGGAATACGATGTAACAGGTGTACAAGAATTTGGAAGAGGATTGTTGGAAGAAGATGATCTATAAATTGGCTCTTGATAGGGATGAGGATAATAAGGACGTGAAAAGTGGGGGGGGGGGGAGTGATTGAGGATGTTGGCGGGAGGCTCGTGACAGAGAGAGGGGCATGAAGGTGAGGGAAGGATATTTGAAGGAGCTGTTGAACTGAACTGGGGAGGAAGCAACGGAGAGCTCGAGCTACCGTGTTATGTGGAGGGAAGAGGAGCTTGTGGAGATCACAGAGGAGGAGGAGGTGCAGACAGCATTGAAGAGGATGAAGAAAGGAAGAGTGCCATGCATTGATGAGGCGTGTACAGAAATGATAATTGCAGCAGGAGAAGTTGGAGTCAGTTGGACAAAGAGGCTGTTGAATATATGCATGAGCGAGGGTTCAGGTCAGGCCAGATTAGGTCTGTGACTTGCTTCAGGTACCATGTAAACCCGTACTAACCCGTTTCATGGTTGGGTTGTCGGCGACTAAACCGTCTCCCCCACTAGGTTTCCTGGTGAGGAGGATGTTTGGATATGGACACCCAGCAGGATTAAAAACAAAACCTGTCAAAGGGCAGAGGAGCTCCTTGTGAGCCAACGGCCATCCATATCTCATGCCCAAGTGTGTCTGCGCACGTCATTCTGAAGTTGGGTTCTTTTTTTTTTTCAGGAGGTTGGTGGCAGGATTTGCACTCCGGCCACCGCAAAAAGCTTCACTACAATAAACACAAGAAAAACATAAAGCAAATTGAAAACCCACTCCGTGGGAGTACCTCCTGTGCAGCTTCCCTTCGCAGAGCAGCTCAATGGATGATGGGATTGGGGCAAAGCCTTTTGGACCCCCACTCTCTAATGATGGTTGGAAAACCACAGAGTAATCTTCCTGGGTCAGAGGTGTCGTCAACCAGGCAGCGGTCTCCTTGGGTTAACCTGAGGCAGTCCCTTCGGGTGGGTGCCTGGAATTTCCTGTCCCTGAGAGAGGATGATCACCTGCCTCTTTTATCATCTGGGCTCAAGTGGTTGAACATCGGTGTTGCAGCACTCTGAGGTGTGGAGACCGGATAGTGGCGAGATCATGGCTGGTGGTTACACCTATTATTGGTCTGGTCGCTCTGATGGTTACCATGCCCAAGGAGTTGCTGCAGCTGTGTCCAATAAGCTGACTCCAATGATAATTGAGGTAACACCAGTCATCGAGCGTATTATGAGACAAAGGATTCGTCACTCCTTGGGTGTCATTTGCCTGGTCTCTCTATATGCTCCGACTGAGGTGAGTGATCTCAACGTGAAGGACGCATTATGTGCCACATTCGAGTCTGTGGTTGATCGGTGCCCCGGGTGAGATAATCTTCCAGTCTTGGGGGATTTCAATGCATCGACTGGAACTGATAGGGATGGTTATGAGACATTGTTGGTCCTCATGGGTCTGGAACTGTGAACCAGATTAGCACTAGATTCCTTGACTTTGCAAGAGATCATGGACTTAGGGTGGCCAGTTCATGGTTTCAGCACCCACAGGCTCATCGCTGGACTTGGTATTCCAACGCTGGCGGTTTGGCAAAGGTGATTGACCATGTGCTTGTTGATGGTCGCTTGAAGATGATCCAGAATTGCAGGGTCTACCAGAGTGCTCAGTTCCTCAATACCGACCACAGGCTTGTGGTAGCAACTCTGAAGTTGCATCTTTAATCCAGGAGAATTGTACCATCCCAGCCTAGGCTGGATGTTGGACAGCTCAAGGATAAGGTGCAGCTGCTGAGTTTGCGATCAGGCTGAGTGGGGATTTGGCGGGTCTGGCTGCTTTGGGGAATCTTGAAGAGTTGTGGAGTGCCTTCAAGAGCATCACCTTGATGTTTCCGGTGGATGTTATGGAACTCACTGGAGGGCGAAGAAGAATTTTGTCTCAAGGGACACTGGATACCATTGACCAGAGTTGCAGGTCCGGTCTTAAAAGCAGAGCTGAGCTGTTCAAGGAGTTGAGGAATAAAACTATTCGTGCAAAAGGGTGGACAAGGATGCCTATGTGCAAGGAACTTGTGAGGGGGTAGAGCATCACCTGTGGTCAGTGATTCTCGTCCTGCTTTCAGGGGAATTTGTGCATTGCATTCCTCCAAGCCCATTCCTTGGTGTAGTGCAGTTAGAGCGGAGGGTGGTGAGCTCTAGAAAGAGGGGTGGGAAGTTTAGGCCTCCTGGGCCGGTTACTCTGAGCGGCTGTTCCAGGCAAACCCACCAGCTGTTGAGTTGGATGTTCGGGGTGTTCCTATTCCGGGGGGTATTGAGAAGATCCTATGTTGAAGTTGTGATTTGTTGTCAGCCACACTAATTTAAGGGTAAGCAGGGTGGCTGACACTCCAATCAATTGTGATCCACCTCCGTTTGTGGAAACACAGGCTGCGGTAAACCGGTTGAAATGGGGTAAAGCTCCTGGGATCTGTGGCATCCATGTTGAACTTCCTAAGGCTGGTGGAAATGCTGTACTCGTGTCATTGCATGCAGTTCTGTACTCTGTTTGGAACACAGGCATCATCCCAACTGACTGGAAGAGGGGCCTTGTTGTCCCTCTCTGGAAGGGGAAGGGTGATCACGAGAACTGCAACAACTACCGAGGGGTGACAATGCTTTCAGTGCTCGGCAACGTCTTTGTTCAGATATTTCTTGATAAGGTTCGACACCACCTCCTTGAGCACCAGCACCAGCACCAGCCCCCAGAGCAATCAGGGTTTGCACCAAATAGATCAACGATTGACCTTATCGTTGCTCTTCGGGTCCTCACCGAACGCAGATGAGAGTTTCAGCAGTGGCTTCTTGCAGCCTACGTTGATCTCTTTAAAGTGTTCGATACAATGAACCGGGATGCCCTCTGGAGGATTCTCAGTTTCTGTGGGGTGCCACCAAAATTGATCAATTTGATGTCTGAACTGTACTCTGGTACTGAGAGTGCTGTGAGATGTGGTGATTCCATCTCTGACTTATTTCCAGTTGTTACTGGAGTTTATCAGGGGTGTATACTGACCCCCACATTTTTCAGTGCTTGTATCGACTGGATTCTGGAGAGGACGAGATGACCCGTGAACCCGTTGGGTTTCCGTTGTGACAGCGCTTGATTAAAAAAAATCATTTCAGAAAAAAAGATAGCTCCAGCAAATTATACCGTTGAGGTTGTTTGCATTGATCAAATAATCCCGAAGAGTACTTGACTGAATCGGGAATTGATTTTTTAATATTTTTTTTCGTTGCCCGATTTGAACGATACTTGATATTGCGCGTCAATGTGAAAAAAAAAACGGAGTAAAGGAAGTCGAATAAATTATTGTGCGTAATCTTCTAAACACAATTTTATTTATTAATGAACACGGAAGTATTCGATCAAAATGGCGATGTTTATTTTATGCTTAAAAATAAATCGTTCTTTGTCTATACTAAATGTTTGAGATGTTTAAATAAATCATTTCAAGAAATACAAAAAAGATAGCTCCAGCGAACTATACCACTGAGGTTGTTCCGCATTGATCAAATTCTCCCGAAGAGTACTTGACTGAATCGGGAATTGATTTTTTAATAATTTTTTCGTTGCCCAATTTGAATGAAACTTGAGACTACACACAGCAGAAGAATGGTGAGTAAGGTGGGGTGAAAAATGTTGCGCTATCGTGTACCATTTTGGCTGTATTTCGGGAACATACATACATACATACATACATACATACATACATACATACATACATACATACATACATACAAGATGAGAGTTTTAGTAATATATAGAAGAGAGGTAGATGCCAGAAAGATCAAGATGTGGTGCATCGTTTGGGTGTCAAGATCTCTGACCTTGATTTTGCAGACGATGCAGTCATCTTTGCGGAAACTCTAGATATCCTTTTGGGGGCCCTCGAGGTGCTGAATGAGGAGTTGGAGCCACTTGGATTACGGGTTTCCTCGGTCAAAACGAAGATCCAGTCTTTCTTTTTTACAATAAATTGTTGTTTTTTTGTATGCATTATCGAGGCTTGTATGAGAGCTAAAATGACATCCTGGATGCTGCTTTCTTTTCTGTACCTGTTTGTGGTAAGGATGTTGAGGTCACGGAGAGATTCACTTAATTGGCAATACTATTCATGTCTCCGTTGGCTGTCAGCTAGAGGTCAATGGACGTTTAGGTTGGGCCTGGGGAGTGATGGATTTACTGGATCATGGGGTGTGGCCATGTCGGTACCTGTGCAGGAGGACCAAAGTCCGAGTCTGCAGGTCCTTGGTGCTTCCAGTCTTGCTCTATGGATGTGAGTCTTGGACTCTGACCAAGGATCTGAGATGGCGACTTAATTCCTTTGGTACCGGGTCTCTTCGGAGAATCCCTGGCTATTGCTGGTCGGACTTTGTGTCCAAGAAGTGGTTTCTGAGAGAGGCTCAGATGAGATTTGTTCCTGTGTCGTACGTGAGCATCAGCTGTGGCGATATGGACAAGTGGCTCGTTTTCCTAACGCTGATCCTGCTCACCAGATTCTCTCAGCGAGGGAGCCTCATTAGTGGAGGAGGCCAAGGTGCTGGCCACGTGCCTCATGGTTGCAGCAGGTTGATCAGCATCTCAAGTAGATGGGGATCAGTCAGGAATCTGCTTGGGGGATGGCCAGACAGCGGCCCCTAGAGTACCAGCAGAAGGTGGACACAGTGACACACTGTTCAGGCACATGCTCCCATACTTGTGCTGACCTGTCCTGCGATGGGCTCTCGGGTCTCGTGGCCTGAACCGGGTTTTGGGGTTGGGACTGCAGGGCTGGGCTTGGCTGCAGATCTGGCTGCTGAACGGGTGTTTGTTTGTCTGGTTCCTGCATTCTTTGGCATTCCTAGCAGTGTGTTACCTTCTCGGAGAGCTTCAGTTCCAGAGTGGGTAAGCAGGGTGGCAGCCGTAGTTTGAGTCACATACCTCAAGGGAAGCCCATGTTGTAATGTCTTTAAAAATGGTACGTGCTGTTTGAAAGTAATGGGTGGTTTCGCTACCCTGTTTGAACATGTTGTTTTTGGACCCCATTTTGGTCAATCCTGTACTAATACTGGCAGATGGGACACCCCCCCCTCTGCTTCCCCTCAAGACCCCTCCCAAATGCAACTTGAACCCCCCCCCCCCACTTTCCCTTCAAGACCCACTGGAAAACACAAGTCCAGAATGCCTCATTCCCCTCTCCACTTCCCCTCCTCCCCCTCCTTTTTCCCCATCCTTTAAATCCCACCCACCCCCTTACCCCCGACCTCCTGGAAGTTATAGCGATGTGTGTTTAAGCGTCATTCTCCCCCCTCCTCCTATTCATTGCTTCCCCCCTTCCTCTTTCTCACCTAGTTTCTCCATTACTCTCCCTCCTCCTCGCTCCCCCTCTCTCTCCCCCTCTTCTCTTTCCCCTCCCCTCCTCTCTCCCCCTCCCTCTTCTCTCTCCCACCCCTCCATCCTCACTCTCCCTCCCCTCCCTCCTGGCTTGCCCACGACTGCCTCCTCTCTCTCCCTCTCCAATCCCTCTCTCTCTCTCAACTCACTCCCTATTTTCTCTTCCCCTTCTCTCTTGATATTCCCATCAGCTAAGTGACATGGTATTTGCTTGTCTAATATAGTGTCACGGTTGTGGAAATTTACAGATCACCATTCAGGTTCCCCGAAGATCAGTTATGTCGATAACTGTGTGTCCAGATTAGATTTCCCCACCAATGTCTAAAGGGCATTATTGTGTGCCGGGCTGTGCATCTTCGAGTTAGCCATTATTCTTTTCTGTCTTTAATTTCAAACAAACACATCACTCCTCAACAACATCTCTACAACCCATGCCACCTCCACCACCACAACGACATCTCAACAACCACGCCATCCCCACCACAGCGCCAACCACACTGCAACAACGACATCTCAACAACCTCGTCAATCTCCACAACACACCAGCCCTCCTCTACAAACAAAAGCAACGGTTAAGAATAACCCAATACTCCGAAGAGAGAACAACTCGATAACTCCCGCCCCGATATTCTGGAACGGGTAAACAGAAGTGACAGTTACTAAACGTATGAAAACCCGAGAACTCTCCGGGAATTTTCCCCCGCGCGCCGAGAAGGGAGGGCGAACGCCCCGGGGCGATAAAGGGCCACGTCGGAACGCCGAGAGTGAGAGTGGGCAGTTGGCGAGCTGATGAGAGAGTCTCTCTCCTTGGTCTCCTTGGCGAGTCGCTGTGGAGAGTGCCAGAGTTGAGTGTTGGAGTCCGCAGTGAGTGGAATTGGACAGAGGAGTTGGTGGAGCCGAGTCGGAGAAAACCACTTGAGTTTGAGTGCAGTTCGGGCTTGAGTGCTGAGTCAAGTTCGGAAGTGGAGCTCGAGGGCAGTGGAGTCGGGCAGAGACACCGAGGGTCGCCGAACCAGGGCCCAGCGAGTCACCACGAGGGTGGCCAGGTAACCTGCACGGCCTTGCACAGCTCCTTCGGTCTCCCAAGCTCCGAGGAACATTAAAGCCTTACGGGCCCAGTTCTCCCTTTTCTTTTCTGGGGTTTTTGCATGGAAGTCTATGGCGCCTTGTCCTTTAAGTAGGGTTGTTATAAGTGCATGTACATATTGAGTAAACAACGGCTGTAGGTATTTTTGCTCGTGTCCTGTCCCCATCCCCCCCCCCCCCATTGCTTCATTGACTGCATGCGTGTAAAATAAATTCCCCCATTGTTTGAATATTCACCTGCTCGTTGCGCCCCTTCCTCCATTGAACTGCCATAATTGCGTTCGGAATAAATAGCTGATTTTTAACACCGATAAGATAATCGGGTCCAATGGGGCTTGGCGATAATAAACTGCTCGGCAATCGCAGACGGAAAGAGCTGCTTAAAGCGGCTCGTTTCCGAGCAGGTCCCGTTGAGGTACAACTTCTCGGTAGTCTGTCCACGCGAATAATTAGGTAAATCGACAATTCGGCGATCAACCCTGTAGCGATGTCAGAGCATTGACAAGGTTGTGGTGTGGTTAAAAACACCCGTAGCTGGACTTCGGCGTTGATCCGAAAGCTGCGACTGGATTGCCACGTTCAGCGGGCGCGCATGGCCGCAATTAGCTAAAGGCGGTCGCCCACACGCCGGAGTGGCGAGATCCACAACAATATAAAGAAGAAAGTTTGTTTTTGCATTCGGACCCTGAAGGAACCAGTGTGACCAAACTTTGCATGGCTCTTCTTTCATCCAGAGGAAGGTCGAGGTCAATGCTTTGATAAAAAATTTTTTTACCCCAGATAAAACCAGATGTTTGGCCTTTGGGCCTCGATCGGGTCTTGTACTTATACACTGCCTGCATTTCCCCCCCCCCCCCCCCCCGGGAGCAATCAAGTAATATGTATTGAGAAGATCCGATGTTGAAGTTGTGATTTGTTGTCAGCCACACTAATTTAATTATCATAGTGTTTACATGTGTGCCTGTTATTAATAAGATTGCTTTACACAGGTTTAGTATAACATCTCCGTGTTCAGACCTCAATTGAGTTTGTTGCTTACACACTGTCTGGTTTTTCCCCAGGAGCGATTGAGTAATATGTATTATGAAGATTGTATGTTGAGGTTGTTGTGATTTGTTGTCAACACAAATTTAATTATTACATCATTTCATTTACCTTCCCCGAGCAACACCTAGTACTGCAGCAAAGCAAACCAATTGTTCGACTTTTCATAAAAGCACCAAAATTGGTACATATGTTGACTAATGTATTCTGAACAATTCTGGATATGGAGCCACTCGAGATTTTGCCTTGGTCAGCTTTGGCGGCCATTTTGGAAAATGGCCGCCATTCTACTTTAACAACATGGGATATCTGTCATTGTTATTCTCTTTGTAGGTTTCTCAGAGGTGATAAATACTCCATGTCATGTGCATTTCCAAAGGAAAACAATACAAATGTCATTTGTGTTGATTTATTATATTTCCAACCATTGTACTGGGGAAAAATGGTCATTTTTATGGGAAAATCCATTTTCGCACACAGCATCAGTGACAGGTTCAGAAGTATTTTGTGGTAGTGGTGGAAGTGGTGTTGTAATTGGTAATATTGGTTACATGTGGCCCATGCTGCAGAACATGACCACCGTCGGATTCAAGTTCGAACCATAGACACCGACGTCGTCGTCTTGGCGGTGATGGTAGCCCAGGCACTACCATGTGTGGATGAACTCTGGATTGCCTTTGGGATGGGCAAGAACTACCGCTACATCCCTGCCCATGAAATAGCTGCCTCCCTCGGTCCACAGAAGGCACGTGTCCTCCCTGTCTTCCACGCCATGACCCGATGTGACACGGTATCAGCATTCGTGGGGCATGGGAAGAAATCTGCCTAGGCCACATGGAACTCGTTTCCATAACTGACAGATTCTCTTGTGACCCTGACCACCACGCCAGTCAACATCCAGGATGACACATTGCACTGCATTGAAAGGTTTGTGGTGCTCCTCTATGACCACACCAGTCCATATACGGACGTCAACGAGGCCAGAAAGAAACTCTTCGCCAAGAGGAACTCCGCCCAGCGCATCCCACCTACCTACGATGCTTTGGAACAGCATGTGAAGAGATCAGTCTTCCAGGGTGGCTATGTCTGGGGGCAGGTCTTGGTCCCTCAATCCGTGCTTCCATCACCAACAAGCTGGGGCTGGCGGCAAACAGAGGATGGGTCCAACGAACCGCTCTGGACCACACTCCTGAGGCTTCAAAAAGCTGCTTCGAACTGGTGTCGTGCGGCTGCAAAAAAGGCTGTAGAAGCCGTTGCAAATGCAAGAAGGCTAATCTGCAATGCACTGGACTGTGTGCTTGTGAAGGAGAATGCCAGTTGACACAGACTGAGATATCGGCCTCGCTTAGAATGTGCAAATGCAAAGTCGCATTGCTTGTAAAAGTGTTGACTGCTTGATCCAGAGCCAGTACACTTGAGCTCAGAAACTCATATTGTACTTGACTGATGTATGCGTGTACCATATGTCCTGGTAGAATGCTAGTAGACAGTAAACCGTAGCTGCTTCAAAGTGAAGTGTGCAATAATTTGACTACATTTTCTGAGTTTGTCATTATCACGATTATCAGTTCCCTTTTCAAAATAGAGTAAAGTATGTAATCTATAATGCAATTTTTGTTGATTCCAAACCCATTGAATGTGTTGAATATCATTTGACTCTTGTTCTCCAGGCAATAATGGGTACTTTTCAGCAAAAAGTTTCAGGAGAGCAGCAATTTACAAATCAAATAATGGCTTTTTTACGGAAAATACTGGCTCATAATATTTGAATACGCCTTTTCATGGTCAATTTACTGAATTTTACACTTTCCTTATACCTGAAATCTACCACCAATACAATAAGAAAACTAGAACAGGCACTCAGTAGAGCGCATACCTTCGCCACTCGCTACATTTTGCCCCCCCCCCCAGAAACCGTTGATTGTGAGGGTATTTAATCCCATACCACATCTGCCATCTCATATGTCTTATGATGGCTTAAAAACATTAAATTTCCTGCTGTTTGACACTGATTCTCGTACATTGTACAATTTCTGTATGAACTCCCTGACCTTTTTGGGTGTCGGTGTCAAGTCACTCTGATGACAACTGGTCACATTATAAGATATTATTTTCTGGAATTTTAGGGGCATTTAGCACACATGGGTTTCTGTTTTTCTAAATAAGTTATTTATTGTGAACAAACACATTCATTGTACAAAAATGACGATTTTGACCTTTTCATGACATCGACCTTGACCTTTGTACTCTTAATTTTGTAATTGGTATTAGAGTGTGTGGCGGGAACAGAACAGTCAACATTTTGGTGTTGGTTTCATGCAAATTGGATAAGAATTGACCGTGTTATGACTAAAACCGCACATTTTGCAATGTCGTGACCCCCCTGACCTTTGACTCCCAACCGCTAATAAGGGTTATTATGTCATTGTGTCATGTCACATATCACAAGATGGGGCATTGAATTCTGAACATTTTGGCATTAGTTGCATGCAAATTGGATACAAATTCACCGCGCCATGGTAAAAAGACGATTTTGACCTTTTCTTGACCTTGACCTTGACCTTTGACCCAATCGCTCCCAAAATCTAATCAAATGGTCCTCGGATAATAACCAATCATCCCACCAAATTTGCTGCGATTCAGTTCAATACTTTTGTAGTTATGCGAATAACAAACAAACAAACAAACAAACAAACACACATATTCACAAATAAATAAATACACAGCGATCAAAACATAACCTTCGCAACAAAGTTTGCGAAGGTAATAAGAGCATATAGCCAAATTCGCAAAAGTAGAATGGTGGCCATTTTGGAAAATGGTCGCCGAAGCTGACCAAGGCACAATCTCGGGTGGCTCCATAATCTAGAATTGTTCGGAATACATTATTCTACATGTGTACCAATTTTGGTGCTTTTATGCAAATTTGAACAATTGATCTGAAATATGAGACGACGCTGCAGGACGAACCAGGTACTTCAGCTTGTTCAAAATATTTGTGGAGTTGATTGTGCATGTTCATTCAAATATGATACATAATTGGTAAAAGAAAAAAAATTAACCATCACAGACGATTTATGTTCGACATGCAATATTCACCATTCAGAGTCGGCATTGAATACCAAAGTATGTGTTGTTTCTCAGTGTAGCTGTGAACGCATGAGCACCCTCACTTTGGAATTTTCTCGATTATGTCAGCTGGCACGATGGCCGAGAAGTTTGCACATTGCCATTTGAGCTGTTTCGCCTTTTCTCAAATCTTTGCCCTGTTATATACTGTCATCCTTGAGTTTTGCAGGCAGGGCGAAGCATCAAGGTGTCTACCTTCCATCACATTGACGTTGAACTGGTGGCCCCGTCTGCTGGCATTAGTTGGTGGACGTTAAATATCCCACGGTGTCCTTCGCAAAGAGTAGGCGAGCGATTTGCCGGCACCAGGGACAAATTTTGAAATTCATCTTTTAATCTACAAGGGGCACTGTATCAGTGGCACAGCTGTGTCCCCAGCAAATGATACCTGCAACCATGTGCTGCATATGAAAGAAAAAGATGCTAAGTCAACCTTTTTGGGTGTTAATGGTTTCAAGTTTGCTTTACTCTCCCTTGGTCAACCTATGAAGTTAAAATGGTGGCCTTCTGGTGAGAATACTGACTCATATCCTGGAGGTGTTGAGTTCATATTAAACTGAAGGATTTGAATTATATGTTGTCAGAAACCAAGCTAGTTTTACTGGAATTCCCAGATCATTATGGACTTATTGACAAAAACCAAGCTGAGTCACGAATGACCTTCATTGAGAGAGGGTATTCTGCCTATCCTGCCAGTACACACTTTGTGTTTGAATCTTAATAACTCAAGGGTAACTTTGTATGAGCACGAAAATACTATCTATGAAAAAGCAGAGCCATCATAAATCTATGGAAAGGCAGTGTAAATTCCCCTAACCAAATATAGATAAAAGGGCATTTAACTATTAAAGATTTTGTTTAAAATTGAATGATTAAATATTTAACTCAGCCTTCATACCAAGAGACAAGACATGTTGCACTAATAAAATATCAGTTTGGTTTTATTTTTATTTTTTAATAAATTTCCTGCTGTCTCAAATCTTCTTTTTCTAATTTTCCTCCCCTTTTCTTTGAGCCACACAAATTTAATCATTTTATGATAGAATTGAAATTATGCTTAGCTTTAGATTGTTATTGCTTGGTGATATTGCATCATTTTGGCAGTGGTACAGCAACCATGAATGCATTCCTATAGTCGTGCCATGACAATTGTATTTTGGTGTCATTATATATCAATTTCAGAATTGTCATCAAACAATCTTTCACATGTTAAATGTTGAATTGTGGGTAAGAATGTTGACAGGCAATAATGTACATGAAGAATTGGAGTAGAAGATTCAAAGATCTCAAATGTACAACCCAGGTGCATTTTCAATTCTAAGTCACAGATGATTTCCCATCAAAGCAATGTGTGTTACGCCGGTGCTCTCATCGCCTTTTCTGCGAGACGCACAGCCATTGTCTTTTACTATTTCTGCCAAGCAGCAAGCTATGGAAAGCCTCTGAGTTACGGTGTCATAAAAATCAGCAACTGAATTTCACATTGCACCGTGTAAGCCATGCTTGGAAATTGTGTCTGGTTCCAGAATATTTTGCAATATCTGTTTGCAAGATCTTTACCAGCCAGTGTCACGACTGAATTTGGAGTTTTCGTTGCATTTCCTCATACAAATTGCTCAAAATTCATTTCCAACCAAACAACAACAAAAATGGACAGCAGAATGGACAGTAACCGGACCAGGGGCCTGAGACTTTGAGTGAAGAGGAGAATTAGGACAGTCGTAAGTAAGGGGTCTTTCAGTCAGAGAGTAGATATTAATGTGTGGATTAGTCTCCGTGGAAAGGCAGTAGTAGCAGAAACAGTCGATGTTTAAAGTTGGGTTTGATTGGTCCCTCGATGCATTGGGGGTGGAGGGGTACAATGTACAGGGATATTGGAAGGAATGGGTAGGGTTTGATTGGTGGTGGGATAGCTTCAGTATGTATTGTTGATTGGCTACCTGTGTTGTGATTGTAATTCATATCTGTGAGAGTCTTGTCGAAAGGTGAATGTACTGTTTGCATTTGTTAATTCCTCACCCTGCAACCGTATTCGTCCAACCCCACTAAAAATACCCCCCAAAATACAAGTAAATATCGAAAAAATTTTTTTATATAATTGTGAATATATTTTTGTTGTTGTTGGTCATCTATATGAGAAAAGAGATATTGTCTGTCTGTCTGTGTGTTGCGATTTTTCTCAGAGATCGGCAAACGGATCTTCATTTAACTCTCAGAGGTTCATCAGTGAATGTCGGGGAGTGTTTTTGGCAAAATAAATGTTTAAACTTATTTTTATTTATTTACTTTTTTTAAAGTTGAATGTTGTTTTTTTATCACTCGACAGTGTCTAAGCCTTAGTATATATGAGGGATGAGGGAGGGGGGACGACGACGACGATTTTCGCCTGGACACGTGCCACAATGCAAATGGTTTGCTGACCTCTGCTGCAGAAAGGGGGGATTATTAGCCATGGCACAAAATATATTTGCCCCACCTCCCCCACTATTAACCAACCCCCCCCCCTTCCCCACTCTCAGGCTGCTCCCAAAAGAAGCAGATGTTTCCAGTATTACACAAACACAATGTGATAAAGAGGATACATTTGTCTTCCCTTGAGTTAAGATTCAAGCACAGAGCAAGTAGTTGTGTAAAGAAAGAAAGGCTCTAAAGTCTAAACAGTGAAGTGCCTGATGGATAGAGTGCAGTTCAGAATGCATCAACAATACTCAGAGTATTGTCTTTCCTTTCTCAGAATGGTTAGAATTCAGAAATTGTCGACTCAGAATGATGTCTTTCCTCCTTTTTCCCAGGCTGACATCACCTTTGAGACAGTTCCTCATGATACGTATGGAACTTCCACAGCCTTTGCCACTGAAGTGCCTGACAAACACACACCAACAATTACAACTCGTTTATCGTCACTAATATCTCGCTCTTAATATTTGACTCCAGTCGTGGCCCTGCTTGCGCGCGCGCGCGCGCGCGCACACACACACACACACACACACACACACACACACACACACACACACACACACACACACACACACACACACACACACACACACACACACACACACACACACACACGGACTGTCAGGAACAGACTTGCACATTTCATGCACCGGTCCTATATATGTGGCGGCCCCATACTTTACATATATTTTGCATGGCCTGTGTATCGTAGTGCTTCCATTTTTTTTGTCCACTCTCTGTATCTTAAACAAATCACACATCTTTCTCAAAGATCAGTGTGGAATAGTCTACTTTTCAACCTGGCATACACATCTTGTAAAATCCCCTTGATATTCTGCTTTCGTATGCAGCACATGGCTATGGGTAGCATCATCTGTTGGGGGTGCAGCTATGCCGCTGATGCGGTGCCCCTTGTAGGGTTAAAGCAGGAATATTGCATTTAGGTAGGGGCCGATGTTAGGTCATCATCTCTTCAGGAGGGACACCGTAGGATCTTTAACGTCCATAAATTAATGCTGGCAGAAGAGATGACCAATTTAACGTCAATCCAAGGGACGGTGTAGAAATTTATCCTTCCCCCACTACTCTGCCTGCAAAACACCAGGATGGCAGTTTATAGCTGGGTCAAGATTCAAAGCCAGGTTAAACAGCTCAGAGGTGAGTGTGCGTACCTCAAGGCTATCTCTTAGCTTTTGATTGACCGCCTAGTTAGGTCTCACGTGATTGTCTTTGAAAAAGTAATCCTTGATCTCGAACATTACGTTTTCTTTTCCCCCCCTCTCTTTTGTTTGTGTTTAGTTTGAGAAAAAAACATCCTAATGGAGACAGAGGAGATGTGGGAATTATTTTCAAACAGTTTGCAGCATGATAGAGCCAGAATAATCCAAATTAATTAGCATCACAAGAAATACACTTGAGCAGAAATGTGGGCAACATTGCTCATAATTGAAATATATTGTTTACATTTCCTCACAGAATATCTTTAATTTTGTTGGTGTTATGGTGTTATTTATGCGTGTAATTATATTATATTGCTGTTTATGTGATGGCTGTGCATCTTCACAAAATTTATTTTGATGCATTAAACCATTATATAACCATCTATTTTCATGGTAGGAGTGTAAGTCTCTTCAGATGACAATATATTGTTGCGGCTACGGGTACTAAGACACCAGCTTGTCACTCAGGAGGATTAATCCCCAGTTGTCCTCGGTAGAGCCGGACCTGGGACCACCGCTCACAATTAACGTGTGGTCCGGTGGGTTGTTTTAGAACCACGAACACCACCTAGTCAACCACGAGTTCCAGTGGCCACAGTCTAATTATTCCGTTTAACTCGAGGTCACGTGGCTTCCTGAGCGGGGAGCGCACCCTCGGCAAAGCACCAATGTTATCTCGATTAGATTTTAATTAGGGTGGCTGAGCGTTTTAACCGCTGGTGCGTGCCGACAATTTTTGGTCAAATCTGTGGTAATTACCTCCCAGTCTATCTCGGTTCGAACAATGCTAGACCAATGAAGGAAAGGACAAACACGGACAGGTTGGAAATCGACAAATGATTTATTAACAATAAAATAAATAAATAAAAGGAACCTTTTATTTTTGAGGGAAATAAAGAATGAATTTAAAAGCAAAATCAATCAAAATGCCAGGAAAGAGATAAAGAGCATATGCTTATCGGGGGTTGACTTACTTACAGCTAAACACTGACATGGGTACCCAACAGATCATTCGGGTGGGGGGAGAGAAGAATCGTCTCGCTCACCAGAAAGTTGTCCGTGAAGCGCAAAACATCATGGAATGTGTGCGTGCGTGTCACGTCCGTCACCAGCACCCAGCCTTGCCGTGCACCCTCTCGCGAACAGCCTTGACCGCCAGTCAAAGTCTGGAGGGCACTGAGATCGTCTGTCGCAGGTTTTTGACCCTGCTGTTGTTGGCGACCGACCCGTGCCTTACTTGTTGGCGGCGCTGCTCACACCCACACGCGCACCTCACACTCGCTTGCCCAAGCACTGGGAAGGACGAATTGTCTCGTTGTTGGCGCTGGTCAGACACCCGCTTCTTGCTCATTTCTCAAGCTTACTTCTCATTCTCTTCTCCAGCTTCCTTCTCATTCTCTTCTCCAGCTTCCTTCTCATTCTCTTCTCCAGCTTCCTTCTCGTTCTCTTCTCCAGCTTCATTCTCGTTCTCTTCTCCAGCTTCCTTCTCGTTCTCTTCTCCCTCCCTGGCTTTCTTATGCTCCGCTTTCTTTCGACTCCCACTTTTTTCTCTCCTGCTTTTCTCCTCTTTCGCTTTTCTCCTCTTTCGCTTTTCTCCCCTTTCGCTTTTCTCCCCTTTCGCTTTTCTCCCCTTTCGCTTTTCTCCTCTTTCGCTTTTCTCCCCTTTCGCTTTTCTCCCCTTTTGCTTTTCTCCTCTTTCGCTTTTCTCCTCTTTCGCTTTTCTCCTCTTTCGCTTTTCTCCTCTTTCGCTTTTCTCCTCTTTCGCTTTTCTCCTCTTTCGCTTTTCTCCTCTTTCGCTTTTCTCCTCTTTCGCTTTTCTCCTCTTTCGCTTTTCTCCTCTTTCGCTTTTCTCCTCTTTCGCTTTTCTCCTCTTTCGCTTTTCTCCTCTTTCACTTTTTCTCCCCTCACAAAACGTAACTCCCGTTTGTTTTATATCTCTGGGCCATCTCCACCGGTGCAGTCCGCCACAAGCTCACCCCGCCCCACTGGCGCACGGTTCTTCAAAGTCGCCACCCTTTGCCTTAATGACAGCTTTGCACACTCTTGGCATTCTCTCAACCAGCTCCATGAGGTAGTCACCTGGAGTGCTTTTCCATTAACAGGTGTGCCTTGTTAAATGTTAATTTGCAGAATTTCTTTCCTTCTTAATGTGTTTGAGCCAATCAGTTGTGTTGGGACAAGGTAGGGTTGGTACACAGTAAATTGGGAGGAGAGTTGGCTGAGTTTCATTCTTAAAGTTGCGCCCAAAAGGTTCGTTGATCTCCATTGGCCAGTGAAGACCATCCGATTTATAAAAAGTGATTTGTTAAGTGCGGCTTTCTCGGGGTTAAGGATTATTTGATCCTTCAAGTCGACCCTTTGAGCCCTTCCAATCTTAACATCGTGCCCAAACTGCCCCTTCGGTATTTGGACACAAAGTGTGAGTTGTGCTTTAATTACATTTGGTAAGAAGTTTTAATCCCTGGGGTTAACGGATAAGAAAGGGCTAATAAAGGATTCATTAAGAGTTCAATCTCAATTTGGTGCCCAACACCTGTTCTGATCTCACAAGATTGCTTTACCCATCCACCAACTAAATTCATCACTTAAGAACGATTTTTGTCTGGGGTTTACGGATAAGAAGGGTCTTAAGGGCGCAAGGGTCTTCACATAGCCGGAGAAGGAAACACGAGAGGCAGAGGGCACATTGAGATAATGAAAAAAAGCGATGACGCGGGTGTAGTCTATGTTGATTATAATGTGTATTGTAATATATGTGGCACGATGATCATCAAACGCAAGTGATATAAAGGCAAGATGAACACACAACATTCTCAGTGAAATCGATTTGATATATACACTGACGGGCCATGTTGTGATAACCGGGGGACAATTCAACATATTGGGGGTCGAAAAATGAACATAGCATAAGGAGAATGAAAGTGAAGAGGTTGACTATACGATCCACTGTCACTGTCATTATGAGTTTTACTAGGTTACTACAAAATATCGTCCCTGTGCTAACAGTCAGAGGGAGATGACATGACAATGCCGTAAACACAGAATGATAAAAGAAATCTGTCGAATGTGCTCGAAGATGGGTCTACGTCTGGTACACGAACAGATGCATCTTTACGTCTGGTACATGAACAGATGCATTTTTTTTTAAACAAACTCCAGATGCGAGTCTCGACTCCTTCTGAACTGTTCTCTGAATCAGAGCCAGCTATACGAATAATATGATAGGTTATCAAAAACTAAACGTGCTACATATCAGAGACTATAACGAATAAAAATTACTGACCATTACAAAGTGAAAATAACTTTGAGGATCTTGGCCCACCTAAACAGGCTTGACATTTCAGGTATTTTGGCTCATTCACCCTTCAGAATTATCACTATCATGATCATTAATCATCATTGTCATCATCATCATCCTCACTTCTTGCTTCACCTTCAGATGATGAATCGATCATCAGATCATCCGTTCTGGACGGATCACCGTCAGCGTCCATTTCAACTGGTATTTCTGGAACAAGCACATGGGGCAGTTGATGTCCATCAAACCAGATGACTCGATAGTGACCATCAACGATTTCCCATCCTGCAGTTGGAGATTTCGGTATGGTAGCCAGGTGGGAACTGCCCCACATTGGAGCCACAAATCCAGTCCTTACACTATGTGGCCGCAACTCAGCTGAGCAAGGCGGGATGCTGCTGCCTTCGATGCTCTTCAGTTTGTCGAACGGTCGTATGGAATTCGATTTGCGGTTATACGTGCGATTGACAACATCGAATCGGTAGTTGTTCAGCGTCATGGTCTTTTTCGCACCGTACATGAGGCAGACGAACTCCTCGAGGACGGCAAACATTTCATCGTCCGGCTCTTTGTAGCTGAGGGATGAAAAACCCCGAATGAACTTGTCGTGGGCACACATTATATCATACGGCCGTTTCTTCCCTTTCCTTGCGAATGCTGATGTGTAGTCACATCCTGTGAATGCATGCAGGCCAGGCAGAGCTGCGCACACATCCGGACCGATTTGCGCTGCTACATTATAAACGTTCACGTAGCGTCGATTATCCTTACCGGACGTCCCAACTTCCATCCAAATTGTGCATGTAAATCGATGAACATGGTGAAGGAGAATCACCAGTATGTCGTGTCCGAGGCACGTACTACAATGTCGCCATCTTGACAATCAAGGTCAGCCACTGTCAAATGGAAGCACAATCTCGTGTCTGCCTCTGGGTGATTACAGAACAGATCTTGAATTAATTCTTTCTGCACTCCACCATTCACAACAGAATACTTGGCACATTTACCGTTGACATCAAGGAAAACGATTCTTCCTTCCAGAATGTGTCGGTACTGCTCCCCAGCCCAGTCATCCATCATGAATTCCGGTAGACCTCTCTTGAAGGAACGCGATTTCAGAGCTTTCTCAATGTTCTTCGGTCTTATCTGGTCCGTGCCACTGATAACGTAACGTTGCTCTTCGGCTCCTCGTCTTTCCCGTTCGCAGTCCTTAATAGAAGGTTCCTCGTAAGTGTCAAACGCTATGTGTATACATTTTGACTGGTGGGATGAGGCCGCAACGAGGATACCCCGTGACAGACCACCGTAAGTCGGGGGTAGGTTTGGTGGTCGGCAGTGAAGGAGAAAATTTCCATCTATCAGATGTACCTTCACATCAGTCGGATGGCTGTGATCAGGTACTGTTTTCTCCAGCTTGTCGAAAAGGGCGCTCTTTGCTGTATGCGCCATTGAACCATCGCGCTTACACATAGACAGCGGCATAGGTGTGAGTGGAAATGTGAAGAGGAATTCGAGGTCCACTTCGGCCTTAGCCGCGATGAAGGCTAGTCTTCCGAGTAACTGGCTTGTACATTTCAGTTCTGCCTCCTTTGAGTTCTGTGGGGCACGTCGGTTGGTTACGCACTGTTTCACGAATGTCAAAAGTTTGTTGTGGGTTATAGGTCGCTTAAAGCGTGTCGGATCATCGAGGCATTCGCGAACGAATTTCTCCTGCATCCTGCGACCTTCCTGCGGTACACTGAGCAGAGAATTCTTGACGACAACGGGGACACTCTTCCATGTGCTGATATTGATTTGCGGCGCATTGGTATCGATGGCAAATGGATTTACTGACGAGACAATGCTTGAGGTGATTCGCTTGAGATCCTCGTTGTCGCGTTTGATTTTCGATGGACTGAGTTCCATTTGAGTGTCGCTATGATGTACCAGTCCGACCATAGTTAAGGCCTCGCTTGCAATTGCTGCACGACTGCCCTTCGTGACACTCCAACGAACGCGCGCAGTGTAGTTGTTTGTCGCCGATGTGAATCCAGTCATCCTCGATGCTGCATCTGCATTGACTGTCTGCTCTAATGTGAGGTCAACTGGAAGGCGTGCAAACTCGTTATTGGTCCTTCTAACCGAGAACGCTCCAGCGTTCAGTATGTTCCTCAATCGTGGATGCGTAATTTCTATATTCATGAGATCCAAACGGAATTTGGCCGTCCATCTCGCATAGTTCTGCCGGTTCATGGCAAAAAACAAATCAGTCAGCTCAGTGAGTGCCATGGTGAATTGCTCAACGTCATTTTCACGGCATGCACGGTCAACGATACGGTCGAGTTTGACAAGCTTCACATACATCATCCAGAACTGAGGTGTTGGTCCCTGAGTGCCCTCAAGAGTTTGGTTCATATATTCATCATATGCCCTATAGACATCACGAAACGTATCGCTCTTGCAAACTGTCTCGATCTCCGTTGGCATGGTGAATTTGAAGACCTTTAGCTCATCAAGCACTTGATATTTTTCCGGGTATTCAGAAAGAAACTGACGAAAGTGCAGGATCTCCATGGCGAGGGCGAAAAATTTGGTGGAGGTGTTTGCACCGGTTGAAGTTGTACCATTTGATAAGTCCTCTGAGGGAAATCAAAGCGAGCACCCCGGACTCGATCAACAGCTCTGGTCCGTCTGACTCTGCAATCATCTTTCCGATGGATCGAAAATGGCAGAGCTGGATGTGGAACATACCAAACATGATGAACACATCATCGAATTCTGGTTGATCAGTGACTTGGATTTTGTGTGCTTTTTTGGCAACATCCAAGTCATAAGTTGCCAAGGCATACATCTGACCGCATTCCTCGGCACACCGTTTGCTGATACGCATAGTTTCGGCGACGACGTCATCTTTCGTTGGTGCTTTGTCGAGATTTGGCATGTCATACACGTTTTGCTTCGGCAACGCATCCTGATGAAATCGAGCATTGAATCCTGACCACATCGGCATATCATTCGCTCCGAGACAGTGACCCATCATCCATACTTTGTCCAGTTTCCGGGCACGCTGCGTCAGGTCCGGAAGCTCGATATCAGTGTGTATGTAGTCGAACATATCCATCTTCGTTTTTTTTCGACATGGGGGGTTTTCCGCAGGTGGCAATACTAATTTCCTCTTCATTTTTCGTTTGCTGGACCCTGCCGATGACATTGAAGGGTTCACGTTTGGTGCTGTCACAGTGGGCTGACGAACAGTCCTAATGGGAGGATCTGGATTTTCTATCTCTTCTACAAGCAGTGGCTGATTTTGGTATAAGATACCCATTGTATCATGGAGCGTATCAGACCCAGACAGCGTGTGGGTAAGTTCATCATAGTTATCCCAAGCATTACCCATAACAAGACCGTGTGCTGTGCCATCGGGAGTGCATTTGTCCTTCTCTATAATTGTGCTTGCCAATTCTGTCTCCAGCTCTTTTTCCTTCCTGTAACTGATGCGATACCCGAATTTGTTGAGCACCGTGAGTGTGTGTGTGTGTATATATATATATATATATATATATATATATATATATATATATATATATATATATATATATATATATATATATATATATATATATATATCAACAGCTCTGGAAAAAAATAACAGACCACTCCAAAAAAAATTTAAATCAGCATCTCTACATGTATGGCAGCCATTCCATTCCAGTGTCCATTGAATTCCAACACAGGCACACCTCATTCTACTTTGTGAGGTACTGATTAGGTGATCACCTGAACCGCATCTTATTTAACAAGGAAAAGTATAAAAACCACTGCTGTGGTCATCATTATCCTCTTGCAATAGGACAAGCTGGATGGCAAAAACAGTGCTAGTAGTACCTCAAAAGTAATTGGAATCAAAAAAATAACAATTGACCATGCCAAAAGAGTTGAAAAGAAAAGTTTTGAGTGAAGAAAAGAGGGGTTCAATTCTGGCTTTACTGGCAGAGCGATACAGTGAGCATCACGTTGCTTCCATCGTTAAAATTTCAAAGACGGCGGTTCATAAGAACAAGGTCAAGCAGCAGACATTGGGGACAACAAAGCTACAGACTGGCAGAGGGCGAAAACGACTTTCCACTGACTGGGATGACCGCCAACTCAGTCGAATGTCACTCAACAACCGTAGGATGACATCAAGTGACCTACAAAAAGAATGGCAAACGGCAGCTGGAGTGAAGTGCACGTGGAGGACGGTTCGAAACAGGCTCCTCGGGGCAGGGCTGAAGTCATGCAAAGCTAGAGAATAGCCCTTCATCAATGAGAAGCAAAGAAGAGCCAGGCTGAGGTTTGCAAAAGACCAGAAGGATTGGACCGTTGAGGACTGGAGTAAGGTCATCTTCTCTGATGAGTCCAATTTTCAGCTTGGCCCAACACCTGGTCGTCTAATGGGTAGACGGAGACCTGGAGAGGCCTACAAGCCACAGTGTCTCGCACCCACTGTGAAATTTGGTGGAGGATCGGTGATGATCTGGTGGTGCTTCAGCAAGGCTGGAATCAGGCAGATTTGTCTTTGTGAAGGACTCATGAATTAAGCCACGTACAAGGTTGTCCTGGAAGAACACTTGCTTCCGTCTGCTCTGACAATGTTCCCCAACTCTGAGGATTGTTTTTTCCAGCAGGACAATGCTCCATGCCACACAGCCAGATCAATCAAGGTGTGGATGGAGGACCATCAGATCAAGACCCTGTCATGGCCAGCCCAATCTCCAGACCTGAACCCCATTGAAAACATCTGGAATGTGATCAAGAGGAAGATGGATGGTCACAAGCCATCAAACAAAGCCGAAATGCTTGAATTTTTGCACCAGGAGTGGCATGAAGTCACCCAACAGCAATGTGAAAGACTGGTGGAGAGCATGCCAAGACGCATGAAAGCTGTGATTGAAAATCAGGGTTATTCCACAAAATTTTGATTTCTGAACTCTTCCTAAGTTAAAACATTAGTATTGTGTTGTTTAAAAATGAATATGAACTTGTTTTGCTTGTATTATTTAAGGTCTGAAAACACTGAATCTTTGTTGTTATTTTGACCAGTTGTCATTTTCTGCAAATAAATGCTCTAAATGACAATATTTTTATTCGGAATTTGGGAAAAATGTTGTCATATCAGTTGTTTATCGAATAATATAAAACAAAAATGTTCATTTTACTCAAACACATCCATCTATAATTCCAGCAATGTGTGTGTGTGTGTGTGTGTGTGTGTGTGTGTGTGTGTGTGTGTGTGTGTGTGTGTGTGTGTGTGTGTGTGTGTGTGTGTGTGTGTGTGTGTGTGTGTGTGTGTGTCTGTGACCACCATTTTTCGACAACCACCGGTCCGATCTGATTGAAACTTTCCAGGAATATTGCCGGGGACCCGCGGATGTGCCTTTTCAAGGTTTCATATTAATCGGACGAGCGGTTCCCCAGTTACGGACATTTTATTGCCTTTTTCAGTGTTGGAAAGGTGTATATATCTCAGCTGAAGTGTCGTTCCACCTTATCACTTTATCATGCCATTTTTTCCCAAAGATATCTCAGAATAATGATAACAGCATATTAATAATAATAATAGCACAATAATTGGCAGTAATAAAAAGAATAACATGATACAATGACCAATGTCTGTCAACCAATAATGACCTATATATTGTCTCAGGTCAGGTATGGGAGCATGTGCCAGAACAGCGCATCGCTGCATCCACTTTCCACCGGTACTCCAGGGGCCTCCGTCTGGCCATCCCCCAGGCGGATGTCAGGCCCATCCCCATCTCCTTGAGATGATGGTCAACCTGCTGCAACCACGAGGCACGTGGTCGGCCCACTGGCCTCCTCCACTCACGAGACTCCCCTGCTGAGAGAATCTGGTGAGCAGGATCAGCGTCAGGAAAACGAGCCACATCTCCATAGAACCGCAACTGATGCTCGCGGACTATGCAGGTAACAAATCTAATCTGAGTCTCTCTCAGCAACCGCTCGTTGGACACAAAATCCGACCAGCGATAGCCAAGGATTCTCCGAAGAGACCTGGTACCAAAGGAATTAAGTCTCCGTCTCAGATCCTTGGTCAGAGTCCAAGTCTCGCATCCATAGAGCAAGACTGGAAGTACCAAGGTCCTGAAGACTTGGACTTTCGTCCTCCCGCACAGGTACCGGCAGCGCCACACCCCATGATCCAGTGAATCCATCACTCCCCAGGGCCGATCCAGACGTCTATTGACCTCTGACTCACAGCCAGCGGAGAGATGAATATCACTGCCAAGGTAAGTGAATCTCTCCACGACCTCAACATCCTCACCACAAACAGACACAAACAGGACAGCAGCATCCAATATGTCACTGAAAGCCTGGATCTTAGTTTTGACCCAAGAAACCCGTAATCCCAGCGGCTCCGACTCCTCATTCAGCACCTCGAGGGACCCCATAAGGATATCTAAAGTCTCCGCAAAGATGACTGCATCATCTGCAAAATCAAGGTCCGAGATCTTGACATTCCCAAACGATGCACCACAGCTTGATCTCTCCGACATCCTCCCTAAAATCCAGTCCATACAAGTGCTGAAAAGTGTGGGGGTAAGTACACATCCCTGACGAACTCCAGTAACAACTGGAAATAAGTCAGAGATGGTACCACCACACTTCACAGCACTCTTAGCACCAGAGTAGAGTTCAGACATCAGATCGATCAGTTTTGGTGGCACACCACGAAGACCAAGAATCCTCCAGAGGGCATCCCGATTCACTGAATCGAACGCTTTACAGAGATCAACATAGGCTGCAAGCAGCCCCTGCCTAAACTCTCGTCTGCGTTCGGTGAGGACCCGAAGAGCAAGGATACGGTCAATGGTTGACCTCTTTGGTGTAAAGCCTGACTGCTCTGGACGCTGGTGCTCAAACAGATGGTGGCGAACCCTTTCAAGAATTATCCGAGCAAATACCTTGCCCGGCACTGAGAGCAGCGTCACCCCTCGGTAGTTGTTGCAGTCTTGGCGATCACCCTTCCCTTTCCAGAGAGGAACAACAAGGCCCCTCTTCCAGTCAGTTGGGATGATGCCTGTGCTCCAGGCAGAGCACAAAACTGCATGCAACGACACGAGTGCAGCATTTCCACCAGCCTTGAGAAGTTCAGCATGGATGCCACAGATCCCTGGAGCTTTGCCCCGTTTCAACCGGTTCACCGCAGCCCGTGTTTCCACAAGCGAAGGTGGACCACAGTTGATTCGAGGGTCAGCAACAGGGATTGTAACACCCTTGATTTCCAACTCGACAGCTGGGGAATCAGCCCGGTACAACCGCTCAAAGTAACTGGCCCAGCAGGCCTTCACTTCAGACTCCTCTGTCAAGAGCCTACCACCCTCTGCTCTAACTGCAGTACTCCGAGGGATGGGCTTGGATGAACACAATGTGTGAATTCCCCTGCAAGGATGAGAATCACTTGAACACAGGTGATGCTCTACCCTATCACAGATTCCTCGCACATAGGCCTCCTTGTCCACCCTCAGTGCACGTACAGTTTTACGCCTCAGCTCCCTGAACAGCTCAGCTCTGCCATTCAGCCTGGCCCTGCGACTCTGGTCAATGGTATCCAGTGTCCCTTGAGAGACAAAATTCTTCTTTGCCCTGCGGTGAGTTCCAAGACATCCACCGGCAACATCAAGGACGGTGGTCTTGAAGGCACTCCACAACTCTTCAGGACCCCCCAAAGCACCCAGACCCCCCAAGTGTCCACTCAGCCTGTTTGCAAACTCCTCAGCTACTCTCTCATCCCTGAGCTTGCCAACATCCAGCCTCGGCTGGGATGGTACCATTCTCCAGGATTTAAGGTGCAGCTTTAGAGTTGCTACAACAAGCCTGTGGTCAGTATTGAGGAACTGAGCACTCCGGTGGACCCTGCAGTTCTGGATCATCCTCCAGCGACCGTCAATGAGGACATGGTCAATCTCCTTTGCCGTACCACCAGTGTTGGAATACCTAGTCCAGCGATGAGCTTGTGGGCGCTGAAACCATGAACCAGCCACCCTAAGTCCATGACTTCTTGCAAAGTCAAGGAACTTTGTGCTATTCTGGTTCATAGTTCCTCCCCCATGGGGACCAACACACATCTCATAACCATCTCTATCAGTTCCAGTCGATGCATTGAAATCCCCCAAGACTAGAAGTGTATCTCGTCTGGGGCACTGATCAACCACAGACTCGAGCGTGGCGTAGAATGCATCCTTCACGGTGAGATCACTCGCCTCAGTCGGAGCATAAGCAGAGACCAGGGAAATGACACCTAAGGAGTGACGAATCCTTAATCTCATAATACGCTCGTTGACCGGTGTTACCTCAATTATCATTGGGGTCAGCTTATTGGACACAGCTACAGCAACTCCTTGGGTATGGTCACCATCAGAGCAACCAGACCAATAGTAGCTGTAACCACCCACCATTATCTCTCCGCAATCCGGTCTCCGAACCTCAGAGAGAGCTGCAATCCCGATGTCCAAACGCTTGAGCTCAGATGATAACAGAGACAGGTGATCATCCTCTCTTAGGGATAGGACATTCCAGGCACCCACCCGAAGGGACCGCCTCAGGTTAACCCAAGGAGACCGCCGTCTGGTGGACGACACCTCAGCACCACTCCGACACACTCTCCCGCAATCTGACCCAGGGATGTTACCCCGTGGTTTCCCTCCTATTATCAAAGATTGGGGGTCCCGAAAGCTTTGCCCCAATCCCGTCATCTGGTGAGCTGTCCTGCGAAGGGAAGCTGCACAGGAGGTACTCCCACGGAGTGGGTTTTCAGTTTTTTTTGCGTTTTTGTGTTTTGCGGAATGAAGGGTTTTCAGTGGCCGGAGTGCAAATCCTGCCACCAACCTCCGAATAAAAAAGTAACCCAACTGCAGGAGGACGTCCGCAGACACAGTTGGGCACTAGATATAGATGGCCGTTGGCTCACAAGGAGCTCCTCCGCCCTTTGACAGGTTTTGTTTTTAATCATGCTGGGTGTCCATATCCAAACACCCTCCTCACCAGAAAACCTGGTGGGGGAGACAGTTTAGTCGACGACAACCCGACCATGGAACAGGTTAGTGCAGGTTTACATGGTACCTGTAGCAGGTCACAGATCTCACCTGACCTGATGCAAGATATATTGTCTCTCAACCAATAATGACCAATAACGTCTGTCAACCAATGACAGGACACGGTGTTTTGACGTCACAAATGACGTCACAATCAATGTTTATTTATTTATTATTATTATTATTTTTTGCACGATTGACGTCGCAATTCTTCTTCTTCTTCGTTTGGTATGATGTCACAATCGACGCTAGGGACCTGAGTATGTGCCTTTTCAAGGTTTGATATCGTTCTTCATCCGTTTCAGCTGTTTCCCAAGTGTTTCCCAAGGTTTGTTTTTCCAAGGTTTTAACTAATTGTTAAAATTATTAATTAATCCCAAGGTTTGAATTTTCCCAAGGGAAACATCTCTTTCCCAAGGGTTTGAAAGCTGTTTTTCCCAAGGTTTTAATTAATTGTTGTGCTTGGTAGACATTTGTGAATTCATTTACAGAGATAGGGGCGAGAGAGGAGGGGGGGAAGAGGAGGGCGAGAGAGAGGGGGCGAGAGAGGGGGCGAGAGAGGGGCGAGAGGGGGTCGAGAGGGGGGCGAGAGAGGGGAGGGAGAGGGGGATGAGAGAGAGAGAGAGGGGCGTCACAATTCAAGAGAGGGGGACAGAGGAGGGGGCAAGAGAGAGGGGTGAGAGAGGAGGAGGGAGAGAGAGGAGGGGCGAGACTCGGGGGAGAGAGGGGGGGCGTCACAATTCTTCTTCTTCGTTTGATATGACGTCACAATTGACACTCAGGACCTGAGTATGTTTCCCAGGTGTTTCCCAAGTTATTGCCATTCATGATACGGTTGGTCCGATCTAATTGAAAAAATGCCTCAATCCAGTCGTCGTTTACGAGAGCGAAGGAACGAAGCTGCACCTACGGGCCCGCACCTATGGGCCCGCACTGGTACCTATAAATCGTAAAACCAGAAAAACTGATAATTTTGCAGTGGTCTCTTAATTTTTTCCAGAGCTATATATATATATATATATATATATATGAATATATATATATATATATATATGAATATATATATATATATATATATATATATATATATATATATATATATATATATATATATATATATATATATATATATATATATATATATATATATATACACACACACACACACACAGTAAGCCCTTTGTTGTTTCAATCCCTCCTGAAATTCCTCAACAGCTGCAGTCATTTACAAAGTAGTGCATACATGAGAATCCCAATGCAACACGCCGCCCTCAGCTGACAGACCGGTTTGATCACTTGTTGACACGTCATCATCAGTTATTGATGAGTAACTTCATGTGTATTGAGTAACCAACTCTGCCAAAGGTTTGATTTTCTGTGGTGTAAGTACAGTACTAACATGATGTTTTTTGGATTGGATTTTGCATGGCTTTTTCTTTCACGAAAGGCAATTCATGCAAATGGAAGAAAAAATCACCATTTTTTTTATACAAGTATTGAAACCCGTGGATGAGCATTTAAAGTAAAATACCAACCTCCTTATTAAACTCTCAAAATGCAGGCTCCACTACCCACCTCTTTGACTTGGTATCCTAGGATACTGAGTTAAAATCCCACTTTGCTGTTGAATTAATACCAGGTGGGGTTGACTCTGCCTGTCATCCTTCTGAGGCCGGCAAAATGAGTGCCAGCTTGCTGGTATCCTGTGTTGGAGTGGAGAGCCATCCAGAATTGTGTCCAATTGCCAAGGAGACTGTTTAGGCAGCACCAACGCTCTACACAGAGTATGGTCCCAATGGATGGATGGACCACCCACCTCTGCTCTTTTGTTCTTCTTTTGTCCCATTTGTGGAACTATCTTCTGGAGACTGTGCAATTGCATTCCTCTCTCCAGGGAGTCAAGCATGCGGTGCACCACCATGTCAGGTTGTCCCCCATCACCTACTCGTAATCTTTTCTGTGCCCATTACCCATACTTATTCCAACCTCCCTTACTTGCTGGCTGTTACGTTTTCTTTCTGCCTTTTTCTTTTTGACTTTCTCTTTCTGCCTTTCTTTTTCTCTCTCTTTCTCTCTTTCTCTCTCTCTCTTTTCCTGTTTGTTCATTGCATTACCTTTTGTGTTCAACTGTCACCTCGTTCTCACAGAAGCTGAAATTTTTTTCTTTAATCCACAAAAGCTTTTGATAATTTGGTTTTCAACGTCTAGCTGTCCCAATCATGTCAAATTTGTGAAACATTTGATCATGAGACCATATTGGCAAAAGTGAGCATTTTCTCCTTTGGCTGCTTGTTTTGCTATAAGTGACAAATAACCTTTTTCATTTCCCTCCTTGACCCAAGTGGTCAGCAGAGAAAAGCAAGTCTTGGCACGTCGACTCATACATGGTTTGGACACCTTCCTGGTTTCAAGAAAAGGAAGGAGCAAAAGTTGGGCCCGCTATTGGATGAGTTGGGGGGAGGGGGGAGTGCGGGGTGTAGGGAGCATGCCTGTATTGGGAGGTCGAGCGAAAATTCAATTTCAGCTTCGTGAAATGAATGGGGGGCGTTGCAGACAGTGCGGAACGAAAATTTGTCAACCTGTTTCGTTTTTACGCTGGCCAAGTCTGATCAATTCCTGTGCTTGTTCGGCAATTTCTCTGTCTCTCATTCTCTGCTCGTGTGGAACATGTATACAAATCCGTACGTGTTTTATGAACCTTATGCGAAGTGTGATCTGATCGTATTTAAATTTTTGTCTGCAAAAATGTCTTGCTGTTTATCTTTGTCATTTGTGCTTGTTTCAGCATCTTACCTTTTTATTTTTCACCTTATTTGTTGCTCCTCTTTATGTGTTTTATTACTTGTATCTGTATCTCTCCTCCCCAGTCTTATCCCCAATTTTCAGCCCCCCCACCTTTGTTTCTTTCTCTTCCTCTTACCTTTTTCTTCACATCTCTGCCACCTATTCTCTGTGCTGGCCACTCTGCAAATCTTCCCCGCTCCCACACCCTGGCAGGCAAATCGAAACGGATGGCGTAATTGATATCGCCGTAATGGGATCGTCATGGCTCCATCTAAAATATTAATTTTCTAATTACGGTCAAACGAGGCGACGAGCTGAGACGCTGCTGGGCTGCCTGGGCACACCCTGGGGGGCAAGCACCCCTCGTGTTCATGTCACAAATCTCCCCTGTTATCCACTCAGATCCTGCCTCCCCCCTCTTTGAGGCCCCATGCCGCTTGCTGCTCCCTCTGGGCTGGAGCTTTGTCGGATGTTATACTGAACACTCTTGGAATCAGCTCAACTTGAGCTGTCTTTCTCTTCTTTGTTGCTCTTTTTACCTCCTCTTCGGTCTTCTCCTTTCCTTTCCCCTCTTCTCTTCCGTTCTCTCCTTTCTTCTCTTGATCTTCTCCTTTCATCTCCTGCTGTCCTTTATTCTGCTTCTTGGCTTTCGTTTGTTTTGTCATCCTTTATTCTCCTTCTCTCCTTTCCTCTTTTCCATGACTGAATGAAGTTAAATGATGTCTTCTGACGTCCTTGTTCTGCACGTGTTATGTCTGCTCCTCCATGAGCTTTAGATTCCATTTTAAACAAATAACTGAAAGGTAAAATATACAGCATTCAAACTCATTACGCATGGTGCAGAATTTTTGGAAGTGCATGACAGGTCAAATGAATGGCATGTCTGGGTAGTTTGACTCGTGTTTTGAGGCAAACACGAATTTGGTAGAGGAATGAAATAATTTAATATCAATGTTGGATGAAACATGTCAGGAAGATGACCAATGACTTGCTTCCTAAATACCATCAGTGTGTTGGAATGCCCTTCACATCCGAAGAAGGCCATTCACATGAAACATGTGAACCACCTGGTCAATTTGTTTACAATGCAGAAGCTGCTCCCCAGACAGAACCACACTCTAACATAACAACCAGTGTCAACTGGTGTCAAGGAATCTCCAAGAAGACTAGACCACTTACTGTCCATAGTCGAGGCAGGAATTTGTCATTTGTTCAGGGTGTTGGTGATAGCTGACTTACTCTTTGTGAGGGATGCTGTGGGGTCTTTAAAGCCCACCAACTAATGCCAGCAGACAGGAAACCGAGTTGAACATCCATCCAATGGACAGTGCATGCATTGATGTATCGTTACCATCAGTAAAACCTGCTTGCGATTTCAAGGAAGTTCTGCTGCGCGACTCATTAACCTCCTGGAGGTGCTCATAAATGGTGATCATCGTATGTTGCCAAAGGCTCTTTTAAAGTGTTAGTTAAACAGGAATTCACATTGTGGTGAAAACTTTTTTTTATAATAGCCACATGGCATGCAGCATTTTGGAGTACACCTTTCTTCAGAGGGGTCATTAATGCAGCTATTCCATCTGCATCTACTTGAGAATATTAAATATCCTCATGATATATTTCAGAAGAGAAGCATTATGTTCTGGTACATCGTGGTGAAGTTTTCTTAAATAGTTTTATGTTGTAAACAAGGAGAAAAAAACATAAAATGTGATGGACCCTGTGGTTTTAGTAATTCTGCTGAACGGAGTTAAAGGGCCAGCTCATATTCAAAAGATTTATGTGTATGCGCAACTGACTTGAGTGTTCATGTGACGTACAAGAACATTTGTGACATTTGCCAAGTTTTTTACAAAATCGGACCATGCATGTCCAAGAAATGGTTGGGGACACTTTTAAGTAACAAAATTGTCGCCAGTCAGCCATCATGGATCTTATATCGAAAAAAAAGATGTGCATATGTAAGCCATCATTCGTTATCTGTGTGCCAAGTTTGAACAAGATTGGTAAATGCATATCCGAGAAATGGTTGAGGACATGTTCGACAGTTTTTTTTTCTTTTTACAACTAAAATAGCTGCCAGTCGGCCATCTTTGATCGCATTGCCAAACAAAATAATGTGTATATATATATATATATATGCAGGGGGCTATAAAAGTAGGTATACAGTAATGAATTAAAGTACAGTCCTTACTGTATACCTACTTTTGCAGCCCCCTGTATATTTACCATCATGTGTTGTCTTTGTGGGAAGTACAAATAAATTCGGTCCATACATGTCCAAGATGTGGTTGCGGATGCACACACACATACATACATACATACATGCATGCATGGACATGAAAATCGAGACCAAATCCATAAGCCCCCGGTTCGTACTTTGTGCAATGGGGACTAATAAGTCACCCATAGCAAGATCACACTCTCTTCAGTCACACTCTTCCCTCCAGGTCTTCAAAACAGCTGTTCACCACCATCTCTTATCTGGATTACAGTAACAACCAAAAGGGTTTTTGTGTTCTGCCTTTTGTGCCAGGAATGTCACAAAGGATTGGAAGAGTGTTGAAATCGGCATGTGTGAGAGTAAATTTCAAACCTGTATTTCCCATATGAGGCAGGCACCGATGAAGGTCAAGGACAAGGTACACATGGTTCCCTGTGTTTGCGGGGCTGAATGTGTTGTGGAGATGGTAAGAACCTTCGGTCAATGTATCACTGAACATTGCAAGGTCTTCATTATAATTATCCTCAATGATCTACCGTTGCCAAACATGGGCTGAAGGCTGGCCATGTTTCCCTGTGGGATAGTGTCGGCATTTTAGGATAGTCAGCCAAAATTTGTTCAATGTGAATAGTGAGTAAATCATGAGGAAATCAAATTTGGATAACAGAGGCTGTTGTCAGGCTTGGATATGATGTCTTATCCACAATCTAAGGTATGCTGAAAATAACACTGTTGCCAGAAACTAAAGAGGATTTTGATGAAACTGCTGCAGACAGTGAAGAAGGAAAGTGAAAAAGCTTGTCCTTATTCAAACCTAAAAAATACTAAAATCTTGTGATCTGAGAAGATTGGCATGTTCAGATTGGGAGACAATCATGTGGAAATAGTGAAAAGTTTCATTTCCACTCTTTCCACATGATTATCTCCACATATTTCCACATTTATTCTGGATTTTGGGAGTTTTATCAAAGGGCTATGAGGTGTGCGTCATCATCATCTGCACATACAACATATGCTGGTGGACCACATATGTCCTGCATATACCTGGGGGTGACAAAGCACAGAAAGAGCAGAGGGTGCAAGACCAGAAAGGAAGCGGTATAAGACAGGGAGACCATATCCTGATGCTGTGTGGTTTGAGGGTAGAGTGATTGCAGCTGAAACCTGAATCCTATCCATTTTCATCCTGATAACTCTGTCTTTGCTCTTTGCTTATGAAGGTTCCTTTTGATGAGTCCAATGCAGCATTTGGTCATTCATTTGATTATGGAGAATACCAAGCCGATGACAAGCCTTTGATGCGATATTGTCGATATGATCCTACCACAAAAGGAAGTGGTAAATAGTCAGGCCAAGGAGTTTTGGGGATTGGGCAGGGGCTGTCCAAAGAGGAGGATTTGAAAGTTTGATTGCTGATCCATGTGCAGAGAGAGTTTGAGTATGTGTGACTTGCTGGAGTTGAACATCATATTCCAAGTATCTGATAAGCAGCTTATCTTGTGAAAGTCTTACAAAAGATACCATGTCAAAGGCTTGAAATATATCCAGAGAGATAGTCCTTATTTCTTGCTTGTGGTTCAAGGCATCCATCCACTGAAGTGTCAGAAGGAGTAACATATCCAAGGTGAACTAGCCAGCTCGGAATCCGAACTGGCTGTCAGAGATTAGTGAGTTAAAGACGAGATAGTGCCTGAGGTCAGCCTCGATGATAGAAGTCAGCTGTCAGTGTTTAGTGAGTTTGAGAAGAAATAATGTCTGAGGTTGGCTGCACTTTTGGAGGGGACTTGAAGCCAGCAGTACTGTTTATTATCCTGTGCTGGATGTAAAAATCCCAAATTGTTTCAGCTTTAGTAAGTTTTTAATGCCGGTAATATGGGCACATAACATACATATTTCCATCATTATGAGGGGCAAAGTCAAAGTTCACAGTTCCACATGTAACAAAGCAGAGGAAATGACCATTCAGACCATCTTGCCTGTGATAAAATTGTTTTGGCAAAAGTAAATTCATATGTTCTGTATATGTTAAATTTAATAATGCTCCAAAGGTTAAAATCTGGATAATGACCTGATATTATAAAATACAACAACGAATATGAGCAAGTGTTGATGAAATTAGCGCACATTATATTTAACCTCCTCCATCCCCGAAGGGAGGGGAGAGGCTATTGTAATTGGTCTGTGTGTCAGTGTGTCTGTGAGTCTGCACGTGGGTGAGCTTTAATTTACCACCCCCAGGCAGCCTACTTTAATATAGCACTGCTGTTGTGTAAAAAGGGTTGTCAGAACAAATACCCCGACGAGGCACAGCATTGTTAAATGCTCTGTCTTATTGTTTGTCATAGATTTGACAGACTCGGTGATGTAATGGTTGGAGTGTCTGCTCTGAGTCTGGGAAGTTAGTGGTTCGATCCTAGCCAAATTGTACCAAAAACTTTAAAAATAGCATGTGCTGCTTCCTTTCTTGACAGTCGGCATTTAAAAAGAATAGAGAAAGGACAAAACAACCTTCGGTTGGCAACCATTGTGCAGGCTTGATGGGCCTAATGGCCTCCTCCTGTGTTGACGTTCCTTGGAAGGGAACTTATTATTGGTTCACGAGCACCAGCCAGAGTGACCACTATATTCGTTATGTCTGTGTGTCTGTCTGTCCAGAGCATAACTCCGTGGATTTTGATCCGATCTTGATGAAACTTGGTTATGTGTTCGATATCAATGTCTAGTTGTGTTTTCCTGGATGAGGGCGTGCTCCGCCCATTGTGGGTGCAGCCACGCCCAAAAAATAGCCATTTTTAGGGGTAGTCGGATTAAAAATCTATCTTCTCCAAGGGAATTGACTGAATGGAATGGGTTCTTCGGTATTTGAATAGCAAAATGAATTATCTAAAACTTGTCGTTGTCCGATTTTTCATTTTCGTCCCAAGTTCAAAAACTTAGAAAATTGCGTGAATTTTGACATCAAAATCATACGACCGCCCAAACTTTGAGAGCTAGGATGACAATATTCTTTATGCATAATCTTGAGGTCATTCCCCACCGAAAGTCTTGAAACCATTTTGCTCTATCTCGAACACCTTGCCCATGGCACCCCCTTCAAGTTTGTTTTTACGCTGATTTCATCAAAGTATGGATAATCCGAGGAGTGCAAAATGCCATATAACCTATATGACGTTATATTGTTCCTGGAATGTTCCAGAGGAAGTTTTGCACCAAAGGTCATAATCCTTGATCTTTGACCTTTAAAGGTCAAATTTTCAAAGTTGTGGGAATCGAACCGGGTTTTCGACCTTCTTCGACGAACTAACTCCAATAAGCTATAGCATGTATCCTGTTTCCTTATTTTAATGTCCACAACATTGTTTTGTGACCTTTAAAGGTTATGCAAAGGTCAAATTTTGAAAGTTGTTGAACGAAACTGGGTTTTCAACATTTTGCAGCGAATAACCTGTCACCCGGACCACATCATGTTGATCATTTTTATAACTTGGTCAAACATTATCACATTGTCTCATCCTTGACTTATGAAACGATCTACATCGTCAAATACCGCTCGTGAACCATTGTCGTCTTCAGACTTGTTATTATCCTTTTATTCTCATAATGGTGTTTGAAGGGAGTTCCATGCTGTTGCCAAAAGTAGCTATTGGTGTCAAGGAATTTATCCAGAGGAGTAAAATAATAATAATATACACTGAGTTATGCACATTGTAGGTAGTTAAGGCTGGAGGTAAGAATGCTATAACTTTCCTTGTACAAGTTACCTTTTCTGAGTAACTCAAGGAGGTTAGTGATGTGCAGTATATTTTGGTTATGTTGCTCATCATCTCTGGAACTTGTATTCCTTTTGCTACAGCACTTGTTGGAAAAAAAACCAGATGGGCTTGTGAATGAAGCAGCAAGGTAAGGTGTCAATTTGTGATGAGCACAACTCTGTAGTACTGTTTGTAAACTTTTTTTATATGCATCAGGGACAGCAATATTGTTGCAGCTCTAAACTAGAAGGGCACTCGGTGGAACGCATACCTACATGATGCAATGCCTGATCCAGTAGAACATATCGGGCCCAATACATTTTTGAAATATCGTGCTATATATCGTTTTTGGCTCGGTCTCTCAATGGTGACGAATCACTTTAAAAATTAAATAATTCTTGTATCCAGATCTGGATTCGGATCTTCATCAAAATCGAAAAAAATCGTCCTTTTCACACACCCAACGTGTCCACCAAGTTTCATCTGAATCCGTACACAACTTTTTGAAGTATCGTGATATCTATCAGTTTCGTCCTATTTCTCAATGGTGAAGAATCATTCAAAAAATTCTAGTAACCGGATCCGGATCCAAATTCAAGTTGCCGGGATCCAGATCCCCCCCCCCCCATTCCTCCTGCCCACACAACACCACCACCACCACCAGGTATTTCTAAATGTACAGCACAGGTCACTATAAATCCTTCACCATATCTTCATAAATATCTTGTACTGTATGCTGAGATGAACACGCAGTGTACACATTATGACAATGCCTTTCTCGCGGTACCAACTGCACAGTGCAAAGTATTATGACAGCCACATTGTCGACTGCCATGCAGTGTTGGATAAAACTAACATTTATGAAGTTGTGTAACCACATAGAAACTGCACTGTTTTGGCACGAGCAAGTTCTACATGAGCAATGCATGAAGGTTTATTTTATAAACACCACTCGCGTTGTGTTTGGTCATCTCATGCTCCTATTTCTTCTTTATGAACCATACACAAATCGCCTAGGATTCCCCATCGGTTCCGATAGAAATCTTATTACAATCTCATGAGAAATTTTTGTGAAGAAGTTATGGTGTTGATTAAAATACACCATCACAGCATGTTACAGAATGAACCTAGAACAGTACTCGGAACAGCGCATACCACATCACAATGTGATAACACATCCACGCATCTTTTTATCCTTCTTTATACTCGTTGTCAAAACACTGTAAAGGCCTCAACATTCACATTCAACGGCTCCATCATGTATTCCAGGTAAGCAATCCGTCTGGACGTGTCGTCCCGTGGATCCTGTAAGTTGGATTGAAATGGAAAAGGGGGGGCATGTTAGTGGGTTCATGTCATGCAAGTGCCAAAGCAGCAAGGAAGGTTGTGTCAAATGCAGTTCACCTGAGCCTTTCTTGATCAAAGTCACCTCTATTCAAGGCTGTGGATGGAGCAAAATGTGGTCTCACCAGTAGTTTTGGAGTCTGAACTAACAATTACCATTTTCAATAGAAAACTGTCAATATTTCAGGATGAGCTGCAAGATAACAAAAGACAAAGTACCTCAATATATTCTATGAGTTCAGATTTTAGGTAGATATCCAGACAATGATGAAATATTTATCCGGATTAATAAAGAGGCCAGACGGTGATTATTTTTGTTTAATGCCTTGTCATGTCATGAAAATATAAACCGAATATGAAGCTTTGAAAACTTTTTGCCAAAAATGTTTCCAAATTTGCCAATTGTAAAACGCGTTGCGATTTCAACAATCAAGATTTTACTTGCGGTGAGTGAAACGAGTGAACGTCATTTATGGGCGAAGAAAGCAGAGCCATTTCTCATTCAAGTTTGTGCCAGTTCTGAGTCCCCGATTATCCCGACGAATGGAATTGGAGTCTATAGTTGCCATCACCTACACTTCATTGTTGAAGGCCTTAATTGACAATTGGACTATTCACCATATAAGTTTAGAGAGTTTCCAGATCAAGAAAACAAAATGAGTGACAACACCAAGCATGGCAGAGATAGTCCAATACCAAATTCTAATCTCCAACAGCCGCAGCGAGTTCAGCCGT
>NC_140962.1:48031625-48036625 GCF_056783735.1 Eptatretus burgeri
ACCTGAGATAGTAAAGCGGACCTTTGCTATGAGTTTTGAGTTGTCTCCCACATTCCCATGTTTTGTCATACTCATCATCACTCGCAGTTTGTGGATTTTTTTTTTTTTGTAACAAGCAAATAGCAATCGATCATTTTTCTTTTTTCACTTTAATGTATGAAGGGTGGTGAACAAGTTCTGAGAAAAAGATACGAACAGGAGATAAAGTCACATGATCAAATGCTCATTTTTAGCTCACCTTGAACGTAGTTCCGGGGAGCTTAGGGGATGGCGTGTCGTCCGTCCGTCTGTCCATAAACACTTGCAATTTCTTGTCTGAAACTACACGCACGATTTTGATGAAACTTGACCACAACCTTCATCACCCAGTATGTACCAAAGTTTGTTTGCGGCATTAAAAAATCGGGCCCAAAAGGGGTGTACAGAGAGAGTTTATGGGATAGGGGTTGGGGGGTGTTGCCCCTCAAATTAGGTATTTGCTTTCTTCTCAGAAACTACACACACAATTTCGATGAAACTTGGCCAGAACCTTCATCGCCCGTGATGTACCAAAGTTTGTTCACGCTATTCAAAAAATTGGGGTCTGAGTGTGTTTTGGGGGGTTTGGGGGGGGGTTGTTCCCCAAAATAGGCATTCGTTATAATATTGGTTCATTCATACGTTTTGCCGATTCCATCTCACGTTGACTTCCTTCTCAGTATCGTTATTCTATCAGGTGAACGCCCAGGAGTGTTGCCCCTATTTTTCAATATAATTTACCTATCATCAAAGTACTTGCTAAAATTATTTTTCAATCGGGCCCTAAAGGGGGTGTACGGAAGGAGTTTTTGAGTTGTCTCCCACATTCCCTTTTGTCAAAAAAGTAAAATGTCAAAATATGGCGTGATAGTAATCCATAAGGGGATTGTCGTGGCGTATTGTGGCATTGCAATGTGGTGTCATTCCTACCTTGTTTTTTTTTTGTTTGTTTGTTTGTTTTGAGATTTCATCCCTCTGTGTTTTTAAATAAAAAAAAATTTTTTTTCTTGTTTCTGCAATTTTTTGGAAGTAATTAAATGCTCAATGTTTTATGTATTTTGTTGTGGATAATATGGAGTATGGTAATACTCGATGATACGACCGTACTCTGTGATACGACTGTATTCCATGGCACTACAATTCAGATCAACATTTGTGTCTAGTACATGGGATATAAAGTCAAGTAAACACACGATGTTTGCTGCTTTATCACCTTTCGAAGTACATACATTCCTTAGCTTGTTCGAGAATAACAGAGCTGGCTTTTAATTGTTTATGACTTCACTCTGTAGTAATTTATGAGCATATCATTGTGTACACATTTGAATGGGCAACCATCTTTTCCCCCCGTATCATCCCTCTACATGGAGTATTACCATACTCCATAATAAAATGCACACGTGGCCAAAATTATTTATCGGTGTCATTTACCTGAAGATTTTGCCGAGAAAAACGAGTGGTTTTCCGCAACAACAAACTACTTTTATTTAGCCATATGATCTAAAATAATGGAGATAGCAGGACGTTTGGACCGACCGAGTGAATTCGCACCCTCATCTTTTGAACACTTCCCCTATAAGATTAGCAAAACATGAGTGAAGATCGTTAATAATTTTTTGGACAAAGAAGATACAAACCGAGTTTTTTGTCACACACATTTATGGTTAATAACCATTTTCTGTAAAGTATGAAAGTGTAGCTTTAACAGTGGTAAATCCATCCATCCATCCATACATCAGGACTATACTCTATACAGAGCATTGGTGCTGCCTAAAGCAGTCACCTGGACTGTTGGGCACAATCCTAGGCAGGTCACCATTCTGATGCAGGATACTCAAAATGGCTCAATCATCCCAGCAAGCTGGTACTCATTTTTCTGACCTCGGAAGGATAACAGGCTGAGTCAACCCCACCTGGTATTAATTTAACAGTCAGGCAGGATTTGAACTCAGGATCCTTGGATCCCAAGCCCACCACCCTAACTACAAAGCCAACACCAGGTGTAATGGTAAATGTTGTTTGTTTAAAGAAGGTTAAATATGTTTAAAAGCAATAAATTACTTTGCTGCGTTTTTTAAATGGGGAATCAATCAAAATCTTTCAACCCTCAACAATTATTATACTATGTTTAAATATTAGTTCTAAAATCGCCTTCCTCTCATATGTCTGAAAGCGTGAACCTTTTTATTTTTTGAGAACAGGCCCCTTGATAGCTTTGGCTCTCGGTCAGTGCCCGAATGCCCGACTGATCAATCCGCCCCAGTTTGAATCCTGACCCAGCTATAAACTGTCACCCTGGTGTTCCATAGGGAGGGTGATACATCAATGTGTGCACTGTCCCTCAGATAGATGTTAAGCTGGACATCCCGTATGTTAGCTTCAGTTAATGGACATTAAATATCCCACTGTGTACTCATTTGTGAAGATTAGCCGAGCTATCGCCAGCACCCTGAACAAATTACAATTTCCTGTCTGGACTATAGGTAGCAAGTGGTCTGTTCTTCAAGGAGTTTCCTTGACACCAGGTTACACTGCTTGCTATGTTACAGTGTTGTTGTCTGAGTAGCAGCTTTTGGACTAAAAAAATTGACTCGGTAGTTTACGTCTTTTCTGTGAATGGCCTTCTTCAGATACAAAGGGCAACCAACACACCCTGGCCTCGGTAGCTTCAATATGCTCCTAATTGTTTGCCACAAAAGTGGGACTTTGTGTGTTGGAACCGATAATAGTCTCTCTCATAGTAAGGATTGTAAGGATTGTAAGGTGGGTGGTTCAACTTTTTGAAGTCACAGCTCTGAATGGCAGCCTGTGCAACGTGGGCCTTTTGCATAGGTGCATTGTCAGGAAAGAAGGACTCCACCAAATCTGAACTTTCTGTGACCCACTTGGCTACTGTGGGATAATGAGAGGCACCATGATGGTACACGAGCAAAAAAAAATAACTTCACAAGGTGGGAAGTTTCAAATGATCTGAAACACAAGAACATCAAAAGTACAAAATAAAAATAAATATTCATAGCAAATGATAAGCAGAGATGTGGGATTATTTTGTCAATGCCCACTGGTTCTTTTGAATTCTACATTGAATGAATTTATGACCATCCTTCACTGATGCTCATACACACTGACACATTGTACATTTTGGTTTTCATTTTCCACTTTTACAATTTTCCATTCATACACAATGCTCTTTACACATATCTTGGCCAACGATTTGGCTAATATTTTCTGTGTCGTGGAATTGCATCGATGTGGAATTATTACCAACCAGTTATTGGGCTGACATCGGTGATGAACATGGAAGTGTTTTCAATTTTAAATTCAACTTCACCAAAATATTGGTACTACTTCACCTGTTTTCTTGTCTCATCTTGTCTTATGTGTGTTATTTCGACCGATGTACTCCAATCCTCTGCCTCTACCAGTGTGTTTGAGGCACTTCCTGGTAGTTTGTTGGAGTCACAGATATGGTGAAAGTGGTTGGTAATTGCTTTCTTTAAAGACAGGCATTCCAAATTTTGGAATATATTTGTGTGCTTAATTTAAGCTGGCGAATATGATCATTGGCATATTCTAATTCCACCTGCCATGCTCACTCACATCCTTGGCTAACCTTTGGTGTGATGCAGTATTTCAGTTTAGTGAATTTCACAGTAATTTATGTGGAGACAGTCGGCTCTTGCCTTTGATTGCTTATGAATAGCTGTGAAATACATTTGCTTCACTTGCGTTCCACAGCCAGTCAGGGATCCACTAAAGTAAAAAGGGAATGGATTTGGAAAGATATTAAGTTTATTTTGCTGCCTGAAGGCAAATTTTGCATACAAATCTGTAAATTGAACTGGACTTCATAAAACACAACAACCCACGCAGTGTTGAAGTATATACTTCAATTTTAATGAAGTAATGATTTTAAAGATGGTTTTTAAAAAATCCGGAAGTTTAGCACGACTGAAGCAGTCTTGTACATCACCCTTATACACTGTAATATGACGACGTATGCCTGGTGTTGGCTTCATGGTTAGAATGGTGGGCTTGGGATCCTAGGATCCTGAGTTCAAATCCCTCTCGGCTGTTGAATGAATATCAGGTGGGGTTGACTCTGCCGTCATCCTTCTGAGGTTGGCAAAATGAGTGCCAGCTTGCTGGTATCCTGTGTTGGAGTGGCGACCTGTCCAGGATTGTGCCCAATAGCCAAGGAGACTGCTGAGGCAGCACCAACGCTCTGCACAGTGTATTGTCCCAATGGATGGATGGATATGACGACGTTGAGTCGCAGTTTAGGAGACTGAGGCTTTATTGATCACCATAGAACATAGCATCAATCGGCATGGTACATAGTCATAATGGTGACTTCGTCTTCACCCTGATACTGCACTCTCCCACATGTCATGCCCTCTCATGCTATATATCGATACACTGTCAGACCCCACTATTCACGGTGGATATGTTCCTGAAGAATTCCGCAAATGACGGTCCACAAATGTCGAGGCATTGTTAAGAATTTTTTTTTTGACATGGTCTAGGCTTGTGGAAGAGCAATTACACAGAACAAAACAAGACACAACATAACATAGGGAACAGCAGGAGAAAGGGAGGGGAAATACCAACAGCAGGGTGGAGGGAGAAAGTAGTCAGAGACAGACAAATAAGGGATGCAGGTAACGATCAGGGGTAAGGGAGAATACAAAGGGTGGACAATATGAATACAAAAGCAAAATTGTGTTTGACCAGTTTGTGATTTTGTCAAGGTCTGAGTAGAGGGAAGAGATTGCTGCCTGTTTGTCAGAAGGATGAGAGATGTCACGGCAGAGAGTGGAGTCATCAGCAAAGAGATAAAGAAGATTTTCCAGAGAGTCAGTGAGATCATTGATGGAGATTAGGAATAATATGGGGCCGAGAACACTGTCTTGGGGTACTCCAGCCTTGACAGAGAGAGGAAATGAAAGGTTTCGATTGAGAGCCACACGTTGATTACGAGA
>NC_140962.1:48039125-48084125 GCF_056783735.1 Eptatretus burgeri
ATATATATATCTATATATATATATATATATATATATATATATATATATATATATATATATATATATATATATATATATATATATATAGTTATGGTTGTGGAAATTCACAGATCACCATTCAGGTTCCCCAAAGATCAGTTATGTCAATAAGTGTGTGTCCAGATTAGATTTCCCCACCAATGTGTAAAGGGCATTATTGTGTGCCGGGCTGTGCATCTTCGAGTTCGCCATTATTCTTTTCTATCTTTATTTAAAAACAAACAACATCTCCACACCATCCTCTCCACAAACAACAACAAGTCCTCACCATCATCTCCACAAACAACAACATTTCAACAAACAAACAACATCTCCTCACCATCATCTCCACGGCGCCGCCATCTTTTCACCGGCAGCGGCATCCCCAACAAATAGCATCTCCGCGGACAAGCACGATGGCTTCCTCGCAGCGGCAGGTTGTTTTCAAACACGGCTGCGTTGTGAGAGTGATCTCAAACATGTCCGCGCATAACTTGCAGAACGGATCAAAACGACAAAAGGGGCGGAGCCAGCCAGGGGTGAAGGGTCGAAGGTGAAAGACCAAGCGCCCCCCCCCCGAACCCGATAAAAGGGCGGGCTGAAACGCCGAGAAGGGTTGGTTGAGAGTTGGGCTGGGCCGTTACAGTCCAGAGAGTCGAGCCTGCAGTGGAGTTTGGAATCCGGTGGAGTGTGGAGCCTAGTGCAGAGGAGTCGGTGTGGAGAGCGCCAGAGTTGGTCGGAGTTGGTCGAGTGGCAGCCGGAGAGAAGTCGCCAGCCAGCTACATAACGGTCTGAGCGCCGCTGAGGAGTGAACGGGCTCTTAAAGAGCATCAATCAAAAAGAGCAAGGCTCGTTCGCTCCTCTGAAGCGTCATCGGCCAGGCCCGATCGACCAGGCCGGACTGCTAGACCCGGGACCAACCAAGCCGCCTTTACCACAGCTGCCGCTTAGACAACTGAAACATACGGAGGGTCGCCGACGAAAAGACCATCGAGTCGCCTCAAGGGTGACGAAGGTAACCTGCACGGCATTGCGGAGCTCCTTCAGTCATCCCAGCTCCGAGGAACATTAAAGGCTTACAAGCCCGGTTCTACCTTTTCTTTTCTGTTTTTTTTGCATGAGGGTCTGTGGTGCCTTGTCGACTAAGTCGTGAACTGACTAAGTGCATGTGCATGGTAAAATAAACATCGGCTGTAGGTTTTCTTGCTCGTGTCTTGTCCTCTACCCCCATTCATTGTCTTGCTTGCATATTTGCAATTGAAATAAATGTCCCCTATTGTTTGAATATTCACCTGCTCATTGCGTCCCTTCCTCCATTGAACTGCCACAATTGCGTTCGGAATAAATAGCTGGTTTTTAACACCGATAACATAATCGGGTGCGATGGGGCTTGGCGATATAAAACCGCTCGGCAATCGCAAACGGAACGAGCTGCTTAAAGCGGCTCGTTTTCGTGCAGGCTCCGTTGAGGTGTAAATTCCCGGTATTTCTGTCTGCGCGAATAATTAGGTACATCGACAATTCGGCGATCAACCCTGTCGCGCGTGGACAGAAGAGTTGGCTGATTTATGGTGTGGTTAACAACACCCGTAGGTGTGTTTCGGTGTTGATCCGAAAAGCTGTGACTGGATTGCCACGTTCGGTGGGCGCGCGCGGCCGCAATTAGCTTAAGGCGGCTGTCCGCATGCTGGAGTGGCGAGATCCACAACACTGTTGTCAGGACGTGGGATACAGATTCATCCCCCCTCCACACTAAATTAACGGGAATCGGATCAAGGGTGTGCAGAGCGACCCTCCATTCCCATTAAATTACGAGCTTTTAAATTATTTCCGATACGCAAAATGGCAACTCAAGGCGAGCGGGGGCAGGGAGAAATATTTGTTAATGTAGAATCCATGGCCTGGGACGGTTCGTTTTATGATAATCGCACCAAGAATCTTCGTCAGTGGGAGCGGCCTGTGCAGGAACTTTACCGGCAACCAAAAACGGAGTCGCAAAATGTCAGTGCGGCCGAACCTCAGCGCGGCACGAGGCATGAGCGGGTTGCTATTAATAGCGCAACGAGCCGCACGGCACGGGGGAAGCGCTCCCGCCCACCGGTTCAAACCACGTGGGCATGGCAGGCGAAGCAGGGCGCCGGTGCATACATTGGCGAACTTCAGACACAATTGTCGGATCCTTGGAGCAGTGGAGGTGTGGTGATAACTGTATAGAGGAATTGCAAATTGAATTGGACGAGTTCGGGGCACAGGAGCGAGTTCGGGGGCTGGAGGAGGAATTAGCCAGCACAGTCGAGGAACTACATGGGGAAACGACGCAAATACATTGGTTGCGTGGGTTTTTGTTACAAAAGGCGAGCAAACTGAATAAAATAAAAGAGGAGGAGCAAATTAGTAATTCTCGGGATAGGAAGAACTTGGAGGAAGAATGGGGAAAAAAGCTATGTGAAGAAAAGAATAAAGTAGAGTGGTTTACCCATTTGTTGGAACATGAGAAGAGCGAACTGAACAAAAGAATAGAGGAGGAGCAAATTAGTAATTCCCAGAATAGAAAGAACTTGGAAGAAGAATGGAAAACAAAGCTGGAGGAGGAAAAGTGGTAATTGGAATGACTGAAGGAAGAGGTAAGATCAGGCAATCAGATAAGGGAGAGCCTGGAACAGGAGATAAAAAGAGGAGAGAAATCTCTGGAGCAAAGGAAGGAAGAATTATTGGAAAAGTCAAGACAGTTCGAAAAACTACAGGGAGAAATGAGGGAAGTAGAGTGGAGTACCCATGAGTTGGAACATGAGAAGAGCGAACTGAACGAAAGAATAAAGGAAGAGCGAATTTGTAACTCCCGGGATAGAGAGAACTTGGAAGAAGAATGGAAAACAAAGCTAAAAAAGGAAAAACGGAAACACTATTTGAAATTGCAACAACTGAAGAAAAAGATAAGATCAGGCGATCAGAGAAGAGGAAGCTTAGAACAGAAGATAAAAAGAAGAGAGAAATATCTAAAAAAAAAAAAAAAACTAAAGGAATATGGTAAGACAGTGGACGAAATGAGGAAGGACGACTGCAAAAGAGGTGCGGAGATAAGAGAGGAATTATGGGAAGAAGCGGATAGGAAACAAAAAGAACACGAATTGGAAATTGACCAACTAGAGGAGATCAGCAAGAGAATGGATGAAATGAGGAAGGAAGAATGTGAAAGAGGTGTGGAGATGAGAAAGGAATTAGAAAAAAAAAAGCTTCTGAGTTACTGAAACAAAAACAAAGAGATGGGATTACAAAACGAGCTGAGGATGTTGAGAGACGAACGAAAGAGAACAGAGAATGAAATGTTAAGGAACCACACTGTGCAGATCGAACAGTTAGAAGCAGAAGCAAGATTAAAGAATGAGATGCAAGAAAGAGTAATGAAGGAAATGATGAGATTGGAGAAGGAGGAACAAGAGAGACAGTGGGATAAGAAACAAAAAGAACAAGGAATGAAACAAAAAGGACAAGAATAACTGAAGGAGAACGCAAGGTTGAAGTACGTGGAGATCGTGGAAGAACGACGAATGAAACGGGAAAAGGAGATCGGCCAATTGAAGGAAACTATGAGATTGGAGAATGAAGAGCATGAGAGACGGTGGAAGAGGAAACAAAAAGAGGGACAAGAACAACTTAAGGAGAAAGCAAGGTTGAAGTACGCGGAGATAATGAAAGAATGACGAATGAAACGGGAAAAGGAGATCGGCCAATTGAAAGAAAAGATGAGATTGGATAATGAAGAACATGAGAGACGGTGGGGTAGAAAACAAAAACGATATGAATTTGAAATTAACCAACTCAAGGAGAGAACAAAGTTGGAGTCCACAGAGATGGAAAAGCTCCGGAAAGATAACGAACAACTCAGGGGCTAAGAGAGGAAGAACGACTCAAATTGGAAGGAAAATGGAGCCAGGAAGAAATGGAAATAATGAACGAGGTGACGGAATTAACAGAGACACAAAGGGAGACGCATGAATTAAAAGAAATAACAGAGACACGGGAGAAAGAGGGTGAATTGGATGAAACTAAAGACGAACACACACACATGGAGTTAGCGATGGACAATGAAGGGGAGCTTGGGGAATGTCCCGTGACCCGGTGCAAGCAGCAGGATAGCCTTCTTCAGGAACGAGGGGAGGGAATATGTCCCCTTGAAGCGGATCGCGACGAGATGAGTCCGGTCGAGCTTTGCGAGTTAGGGGGGGGCGAGTGCTGTGAACGGGTACACGCGGAGCTTGGGGGGTATGGAGGCCCCGGGAGCGCTTTTGGTAGCGCGAATCCCCAGTGTGACTGTCCCGGTGTGTGTGCTTACGAGTGTGGTGAAATGCGTGTTGAAACGTGCGCATAGCGTGGGTGAAATGGCGCGCGTGGGTGAAATGGCGCGCGTGGGTGAAATGGCGTGCGTGGGTGAAAGGCCTTGTGTGAGAGAAACCGCGTGTGTGGAAGAAGCACGATGTGTGAGAGAAACCGCATGTGTGAAATCGCGGTATGAAAGGGAGATGGCGGGTGGTATGCGGGAACATGCAACCGCGTGTCCGAGTGAGAGTGTCATGGCGAGGTGTGTAAGCGTCATGGCACGTGGAAGTATGTGCGTTGAATGGCGATGAAGATGGCGCCAGACGAGGGACAAAGGCCGAGTAGCGGCCATAGCTATTTCGAGCACCGTGCCGGATTCGCACAGCAGCGCGCGCGGGGTCCATGCTGTGCTTCGCACGAGGCCGCTGTGTGCGCGCCTGCGCGAGTGATATCCGGTCCGGAAACGCCCGCGGTGGATGCAAGCCGATCCCGCGGACGGACAGAAGGTAGGCTGGGATTGTGACTTTGGATCGGACGGGTTCTCCAGGTGGGCATGTATGTAAAGCTCCGTGTGGCCTGCATCGCACGTTCTGTTCGCAGAGTGTGCGAAGCAGTTTCCCCGATGCGTTTCGCGTGCCCCGGCTTGCGGGGGTTCGGAGTGCGAGTGACATCATCGGGGATTCTGCGGCGCGGGTTACCGACGAGCAGAGCACATGTGCTCGCGTGGGGAACCCCTCGAAACGCGAGGCTTGCTTGGGATGCGCAGGGTGACGTTGTGGCTGCACGCAGGGTTGGAATCCGGCAGGAGGGGAATCCCTGCTGGATGTTACCGTCCGAGAAGGGACGAGGTGCGCGAGCAGCTGCCGTGACGTCACGGAAAAGGAGCGCAGGTTGCGAGTTGCCACGCTGGTGTGCATTAAAAAGAAAAGAAAAAAAGAAAAGAAAAGCAAGCCTCGCCACTTCGGGTATACAGGATTCCCTGGGCAGGGGTGGAAGACCCCTTGCTTTGGGCACAGGAACACCACTAGTTAGGGGGATGGGTTAGTTTAGTAAGACCGGCTTCATGAGGCAGGGACAATTCCTCATGGGGCCCGTGGAAAGGATTGGTTAGAGGGATTTCTGTTTAGATTTAGGATGGGAAGTGGATTTTTGGATTTGAGGACAGAGACAGACATTGAATGTGTAGAGGGGACGTAGTTTAGCTACGTAGAGTAAATTGAAGGTGCTACATTGTAAGGGATGACGAGGAAGCAGGAGTTAGATTAGGGGATGCAGTCAGCAGAATGGCAGTGTTAAGTGATGGGAGCGATGAAATGAGTTGAAGTGGAAAATGTACACAATGAGTGAGTGAGGGCCAGCGCACCTGTGTGAATAGAGCGAATGTGGAATGCATGGTGCGATGAGTGATTGGGGGGGAGGAGTGATTCCCACCTAAGGGACCCCGGGGTCAGAGTAAAGTCAGATAGTGGGTTAGCCAAATTGACAAAATGGAGGTTGGTTTGCTGTTGGTGCGAATGTAGGCTCGAAACCCGTTTGGAGGGGTGCAGGAGTCCTGTTGAGGGGCTGGGAGCGTGGCTGCGAACGGTGAGTATCGCTTAGTGGGCACCCTGGGCACCGGACTAGTCGGCTGCGGTAGGCCAAGGGTCGAAGATGGCCGGGATAACGTAGTGGGCACGGGTGGGCCCGCATGATGCGGGGCCCGTAGCGCCAATAGCCACGTGGGCAGTGACGTGGGCACGGGCACCCGGGGAAAGGGGCCCGTGGCGCCAGCCTGCCACGTGAGCATCGAGGGGGAGTAGCCATGGAGGGCACTCCCCAGGTTTTAGGGAGCTGGTAGGCTCGGAGACAGTCGCAGGGCCCGGGGGTGCCATAGTTGGAAAATCAGCAGAGGGTTATTCCTGCCAAGTGAGCCACGTGGCCCAGCCATGAGACCGTGCGAGGGCACGAGGGAAAATTGGAGGGCAAGGCCCAAATTTGTGAGGACACCAACACAGGCGATGGGAATCTTGGTTGGTGGAACCTATTGATTAAACGAGAGGCGGTTGTTGAAAGCCCCGGGGTAGTTAAGGAGTTAATAAATGTTAGGGTAGATAGGGAAGTGTACCCTCTGCACCATCCATCCCTTCACTCTCGGTAGTCCGCTGGACCTACCTTGGGTTAGATCGCTGAGATCTGAGGAGGCCATTCTGAGGCTTAATTGGGCCTCAAGACAGGATGCTAGCTCTCCTTTATTCCCCTCCAGGAAGGGAACATAGGGGTTGGGAGTAGCCTAGGTGACACTATAGGTTAGCCGGACAGAGACAATAAAGGGAGTTAGGGAGACAAATTAAAAAGGGAAATAATATTTTAAAAAATAAGAGGGGGCTAAATTTGGTTTTTTTTTACAAACTAAGGGAGTGGGTATGGACAGAGGCAGGCAAAGGCGATAGGTTGGGAGGGAGACAGTAGGGTAGGTCCGAACCCGCCTTCAGACCAGCCAGCACCACCGCACTCCCTCCACAAACCTCCAGAATGAGACAAGAGGCCGGCCAGCTTTGTATGCTGGCCTGTTTTTGCTACAGCGGCCTGTTCCGGCCTTGCCATGCCTTGTCTGCCTGCCTCTGCCTTGACCCCATGCCTGCTAGCCCTTGTGTTTGCATTTGCCCCTGTGTCCATCCATCACCATGTGCGCCAGGATCATCCTGCAAGTTGCGGGGACTGCCCTGCAGGCAGCCCCGCCGACCATTGTGCTTGCTTGCGTCGGTGCCCATTCAGTATTCTGCAGGGACTGCCCTGCAGGCAGCTCCACCACGGGACTGCATTGAGCAACCCGTGCACCGTGTTTTTCATCCATCCATCCATCCGCTCATTTTTTTGTGTTTGCTTGCGCCGGTGCCCATTCAGTGTTCTGCAGGGACTGCCCTGCAGGCAGCCGCACACGGGGACTGCATTGGTGCAGCCCGTGCACCGTTTGTGTTCATACCTGCATTTGTTTCATGAGCCAGAGACTGCATTTGGGCATCCTGGATCCCTGCTTCAAAAAGGCCTGTGGGATGGCATATGGCATGCCAGGTTGGGGTGAGTTGCCTCCAGCAGCTGAAGACATGAAAAGGTTCTGGACAGACAACGGGGCCTTTTGAACAGGCCCCGAAGACATCTGACCTTCAGCTGCGGAGCGCTCACCCTGAAATACTGACTAACTTTGCCATGCCCTTTTCCCCACAGAGTCCATCAGTCCTGGGCCATGGTGGGCTGAAACGCCGAGAAGGGTTGGTTGAGAGTTGGGCTGGGCTGTTACAGTCCAGAGAGTCAAGCCTGCAGTGGAGTTTGGAGTCCAGTGGAGTTTGGAGTCCGATGGAGTGTGGAGTCCAGTGCAGAGGAGTCGGTGTGGAGAGCGCCAGAGTTGGTCGGAGTTGGTCAAGTGGAAGCCGGAGAGAAGTCGCCAGCCAGCTATATAACGGTCCGAGCGACGCTGAGGAGTGAACGGGCTCTTAAAGAGCATCAACTCAAAAAGAGCAAGGCCCGTTCGCTCCTCTGAAGCGTCGTCGGCCAGGCCCGATCGAACAGGCCGGACTGCTTGGCCTGGGACCAACCAAGCCGCTGTTACCCCAGCTGCCGCTTGGACAACCGAGACATACGGAGGGTCGCCGACGAAAAGACCATCGAGTCGCCTCAAGGGTGACGAAGGTAACCTGCACTGCCTCGCAGAGTTCCTTCGGTCATCCCAGCTCCGAGGAACATTAAAGGCTTTCGAGCCCGGTTCTACCTTTTCTTTTCTGGGTTTTTGCATGAGGGTCTGTGGCGCCTTGTCTACTAAGTAGTGAACTGACTAGGTGCATCTGCATGGTAAAATAAACATCGGCTGTTGGTTTTCTTGCTCGTGTCTTGTCCCCAACCCCCCATTCATTGCCTTGCTTGCATATGTGCAATTGAAATAAATGTCCCGTATTGTTTGAATATTCACCTGCTCATTGCGTCCCTTCCTCCATTGAACTGCCATAATTGCGTTCAGAATAAATAGCTGGTTTTTAACACCGATAAGATAATCTGGTCCGATGGGGCTTGGCGATATAAAACCGCTCGGAAATCGCAAACGGAACGAGCTGCTTAAAGCGACTCGTTTTCATGCAGGCTCCTTTGAGGTGTAAATCCCCATCATTTCTGTCTGCGCGAATAATTAGGTACATCGAGAATTTGGCAATCAACCCTGTCGCGCGTGGACAGAAGAGTTGGCTGATTTATGGTATTGTTAACAACACCCGTAGCTGGGTTTCGGCGTTGATCCAAAAAGCTGCGACTTAATTGCCAAATTCGGTGGGCGCGCGCAGCGCAATTAGCTTAAGGCGGTCGTCCGCACGCCGGAGTGGCGAGATCCACAACTATATATACATATATATATATATATATATATATATATATATATATATATATATATATATATACACATATATATATATATATATATATATATATATATATATATATACATACACACATCAATATCTACGTGTGTGTGTGTGTGTGTGTGTGTGTGTGTGTGTGTGTGTGTGTGTGTATGTGTGTGTGTGTGTGTGTGTGTGTGTGTGTGTGTGTGTGTGTATGTATGTATATATATATATATATATATATATATATATATATATATATATATATATATATATATATATATATATATATATATATATATATATGTGTGTATATATTGTTACGGATTTCCGGTGTGAGCGTGTGGTTCACGAGGAAGCTTCTCAGACCCACGACTCGACCTTTGATGACCCTGAAGCTACAAACCATGGATAACTCCGTGACCCGATGGGTTGGTAAGCCACTGCAGATGCAGGTTGGGACGAGTAGCTCTGGCAGGATCCTCGTGCCCAGCACATGTTACCTTACCTAAAGACTGAGTTACCTCAACTGGGCACCATGCTCTCAACGTCCCACCTGTCCACTTATGAGGTATGACCGAGCAAAACCGTAGGTGGGGCATTGGCTATCTCGGACTGTGGATTGGTGGGGCACAACTTCCCATCTATTTATTACATGCACGCTATGAGGAACCAATTCAGGAAAAGACAACCAAGCAAGTTTGAAGAAGTTTACCAAGCTGGAAAACGTATTTACAGATACCAATCAAGTCTGCAGAAATGATGCAGGGTCATAAAGAAATCAATGATCCCATCACATATAAAAGCCCCTTAAACAATCTTACTTAATATCGGACATAAGACAGCCATGCCACAATCATCCGGGAAAAGTAGAGAGAAAGCACAAAAAGATAGAGGCAGTACGAGGCTTAGGTGCGGCTTCTTGCTCACCCAATGCAAATAGGCGGGCTTGCGTTGACCACAAAGTGGAGGGAATAGAAGGAAAGCGGTGGTGTGTGGTCACTACATAAAGAGAGGTACCGCGCATGTGGCTTAAGCTGAGAGAAAAAGGTGTGTAGTGCAAGTCATTGCCTCACCAAGCTGTGACGGAGATCACTTGTTGAATCCTCTTTGTGTGTCTCAAGTAGCTGAATTAGTGGTTCTTGGAGAAAGAAAGAAAAGATTGTGTAAGTCAGTATGGAGCTACTGCTGTGCGCCAAGCACCTCATAGTGTTGTCTGTTCTTAGGATTCGCCCCGTGCTCTTCTCTTCCCAGCGCAGCTTGTCTCAGCCCAGCACAGCTTGTCCTGGCAGGCAGTCTCTCAGCACGTACAAGCAGGCAACTTACTTCATGGATGTGTCCCCAGCATGCACATCAGCAGCAACGAACAGCTGTGGTCACTCGCCTTTTATCTCTCCCGGGCCAGGCGTGACCTCGAGGGAGCAAAGTTTGTGTGAGCACTCTCTGACCCTGCGCAAGGCATGGCTCCAGGGAGCAAGGGTTGCCACAAGCTCTGACTCCACACTGGATGTTTTCATTGGCTCATGCTTACAAGCTTTTTAAGGGGTTGACTCTGGTGGCATTACAGTGGAGAGCTTGTCGAGGAATTGATTGCAGTGGCGCTGCAGTGGAGAGTTTCCTGAAGAATCGATTGCGGTGGCGCTGCAGCGATAAGTTCTTCCCATGCTGGAATTAACTTATAATATGGTTGTAATGCGTGTGCTGCATGGCTTGTTGCATTGTGTGCCTAATCCATGCTGTGTGAAAGGTGCAGGGGTGAGGAAGGATGTAAAGGGGGGAATTTGAATGGGTTTAAGAACAGAAGGGATGCAAATGGATTTCAATGAAGGAAGGTTCTTTAACAAGTACAGGGTTTGAGAGGTAAAGGGTGATGGCTTTTGGGGAAGCACAGGGAATTGGGGTTTGGGAGCAAAAGCATGAGGAATTGGGATGGATTTGGTGTATTGATGGATGGAAAGATGGAAATCACATACAGGGAAAGAGCCTACTAAACTGACACAACGCATCCTCCCCATCCCCTGTTACGAAGGGATAGGACCTGACTCAGCACATTTACTAATGAAATATCAAACTAAAGGTTTCTTATGTGTTGGATGCAACTCCACACGGTCCTTTTTTTCCATAACTGCAACACTAACCCTCCCCTCCATACCAGACTCATCCCATACATGTGGTCCCACCTGATGCCCCCTCCCCCCTTGCATGCACATTCATGGCACCCCTGGGATGCTGAGGCCGCCACCGAGCTTACCTGCTGTCCATTCTGAATTATGATGGGAACTCGTTCCGGCTTCCTCTCCCCCCCAGCCCTCCCCCCACCTCCTGGGGTGCCTTCACTGGCAATTTGTGCTCCAGGCCCCTTCCCTGGGTACCCAAGCCCATAAATTTAGCTCAGCCCTTTGGGCCTACGGCCCACTCAAGGCCTGTAGGCTTTCAGTGCCCAGGCTGCTCTCATAATGACACTCACCTCTTGTGAAGCACACTACCAGCCCATCAAAAACATAATTACACCTTTACAAAACACAACTTTCTCTCCAACAGCACCAACCACAGAATGACATACTGTACCAAAACATCTGAACCCTCTCTAATCTCATGCCAATGCAGGTGAGGGTTCGTCTGCACAGTGGGGTATACTCTGCTCCACACAAGCACCCTCCTTGTACCATTCACTCAATCTTCATTTTTACAAAATTTAACCATGCACCTCATTCAATCCTCATTACTCACACAAAATGAATTCCTCCATTCATCCCTCAATTGTAGGAAGAACGAGGAAGGCACTAATTTATCTTCTTCCAATTTTAAGAAAATAAACAAAATCCAAATCATCTATTTAAAAACGTCACGAATCCCTCTAATCTCTAATTATCTCAGTTCCCGCCAATTACTTTCTCAGTTCGTAATTGCCTCGAAATTAAACGCATACCCTCTGGCTCTTGTGGTTCCCATATGAACCTAGGATCCAGCTTTTGTGCCAATGCATGCATGCCAGGGAAACCCGACACCATGCTCCAAATGCATGCCGAAACCCAACAAGCCACTCATCCATGAACCCCCCATAGAACTCGTGCAGAGCGCATATTGCATCCCTCAAGCCCTCACCCACAGCTACGGTGGTTATGCCCACTCCAGCCATGTTTCTAGCACGAGCCCTGCACGCCGTGCTCCCAAGCATGGCCCACCTCTCTATGCCCGGCTGTCTGGTGCGCACACTACCGCGGGTCCCAACGTGACTCCTCCCTGCCATCTCGGTGTTTCCAACTAATCCACCAATTAGCGCTGGAAACCCCTTGGAAAAATTATCTGAACTTCCCACAAATTTTCTCCAAGGCTCTTTCAGGATGCCACATCTCCAAAATCTTGCCTTACTGTTCGCTCTCTCTATAGGACTTACCGGAATGATGAAATGCACCCAACTGGCAGCGTTTCCTTTTCAACCGCCAGGTCCTGTGTAAAACCCGATGGGAGCATTTACAATCCAAGCTTTTACAATACAATTACAATTTACAATCTGGCAAAGGCCGGCCAACATGCATGCTCTCACATGCAGGGACCTTTCTACCACACCGGTTGGTTCACCCCGAACCGAACCATACTGAAACCCTTGGGAAGCCATTTTAAATTTACACATCAACAGACTGTCCTTAATGGCCCCCCGTATGCGTTCCTCCAACATCCTCACGGTCCATACTAAACGCGCCCATACGCACCGGTGCTCTTTACATTCCTCCATTTGTGCACTCTCTCTCTTGCACGTGCACTCACTCGTGCCGGCATTCACGGAGCATGTGGCTTCGATCTCCCACACCGGTGACTCTGCGTGCACCAAAGCGCACACCTCGCCGACTGGCGGGTCGATCTCCGCCACGCACGTCAGTGCCATGGACATGAGTACGGACAGCAGCTTGTCCTCACTTGTGCATCACCTTCCCCCACACCCACACTGGGCAGCATAAATAATGCAGCACATCCTATCGTCGCAGTTGCTGCACGTCCTATAGCTGTCTCAGATAGCGAATTTGTGGGGCACAACTTCCTGTCTATTTGTTACGTACATGCTCTGCCGAACCAATGCAGGAAAAGAGACAACCGAGCAGGTTTGAAGCCGTTTACCAAACTTGGTACATATTTACAGGCAACGATCAAGTATGTGAAGGAAGGATGCAGTCACAAAAAAAGCAAGGTGTCACAAAGAAATACTTTTTTTTCATCCGTCTGCCTGTTTGGCAGTCAAACAAAATTGAAAATCATTCCAAACAGGAAATTTACTGTGTTTAAGGACGTTATATAGGCCTCTCACAACAGACACGAAGAACGAATGTAACTTGTTGAATAAGGTGGTGTACAAGACGCTGCATCATCAGTGGGAAACTTCTGGAATTTTTTTTTTATCTGAACTTTAAAAAATCTCAATTTTATTTCAATTTAATTATATACTTGAATACGAGAACACAAATTGCCTTTATGTCACTTTCAAAACCCTTCCGTTTAGCAGTACTTGGACAAACCATTACGGCATTTTACGTCATCATGACCAATCAAATTTGTCGCTCTTAGACCCCGCCCATGTCCTTGTTTCTCAAGACAGTGTGGGATAATGTGTTTTATGAACTCTCCAGTTGTATCAGCAATTGGTCAGAAAACCCACATCAATTCTGTGCACTTCATTGTTCACGTTCCAAATCATCTGCACTTTATCCTTTTAAATTCTGAAAATGGGATAGATAAATATATATACATTATATATTTCATTTGTTTGCTTAATTTACTCATTGTCATTTTGTTGTTTAGGAATGTCAACGCCCTGGCAAAAATCATCGAAACCCAACGTGCCAGGTGAGGTTTCCGGTCTGTTTTAAATATCTCTATCCCATGCACGCCATCACCTAGCCTGTTGCACTGTGTTGTGAAAATTCTCTCAGCCCTCAGCTAATTGCATTGAAATAGATTTTGTTCTTTAGCGCTCTGTTGTGAATAAGGAAATTATTCTTAATTAGTACATTGACACCTTGTGAGAGCGTGAGTTTTTAAACCAAACGTAATTGTTTACGCTGTAGTATTTATCAAACCATTCATCTTGTGTTCTTTATTTGTGGTCCTAATTATAATTGGAAAAGTTTACATCTTTCATTAATGAGGAGCAAATTAGTTTTTCCTTCTGCTGTATTTTTTTTTTTGGGGGGGGGGGGGGGATGGGAGTATTTTTAATTATTGAGGTAATTTTTTTCTCTGTCACAACTGTAATTACAATCAGTGGAAAGATCCCATTCATTCTTGCTAATGGACTTGGAAAGTACTGAAAGGGAAAACAGCTTTAATCTATCATTGGCAGATACTTAATTTAAAATCGCAATAATTTGCATACAATTTGCACTTTAGGTTTGTCTTTGCTGGTGTACACTTTTTGAATGTATTCCCACAATTAATGAACCGTTCGCATCATTCGCTCGTCCAATCGCTCAGTATGGCACGGGAGGCCTCGCAACGCATCACACGGGGCCCGCCCAGCGCCTCTGCATTGCATCCTAAAGTGAGCAGCATTTGTCATCCAACAGGTAATTAATTGTAATCTACAGTTTTGTAAACTCGCTAACGGCGGTATTAACGTATTCCAAAACAAATGTATTTTACAAATGAACCATTGTGATTTCTCATTATAGTCGCATGCATGCGGTCGTGCATTCCGATGTGGCCTGCATTGCAGAAAATCGAAGAGCGCGTTTCAAACTTTTTCATTCTTTGCTGGGACATTCTTTAATTATCTCAAAACTTTCAACTTTGCATGATGAAGTTAAGAGTATCTGCTTGAATCGGAATAGCATGCAGGTGAAAAGCCTACTTATTCCTCTGTGTGATCTGTTAAGTGCCACTGAACTGATACAAATTTGTTCATTCTCAGTGTCCATGTACATAATTCTGCCAAACTACCACCTTACTCTTTTTTTTTTTTTTCTTTTCTGTTTTTTTTGTGGACATGATCGAGGCTCGTGGAGGAGTTAGAGCTGAACGAAAGGGAATAAAATGGAAAGAGTCCAACAGCAGAGTAGAAGTTAGACAGGTCATTCGGAGGGGGAGAAGGACACATGGAGTGAACAACTGCACACAAGCTGAATGAAACATAACAATAAGAGGAATGGGAAAGTGTGGATGAAACAGAAAAGGAACAAACCAGCCAACAACTAACAACTGAAAAGAGGTGAGGGAGAGGGGGGAAATCACAATAACCTGGGAAAAGAGAAGTGCTTGGGAATGGGGGTAATTTGGGGGTAAAAGAGATCATTATGGATGGGAGATGATCTGAGGTAGTGGTGAACAGCTGTCCTCAAACCCTGGATGGAAGAATGGGACTGAACAGACTGGGGAAGTTGGTTCCACAGGTGAGAGAAAAGAGGAACAAATGAGTGGAGGTGAGCAGTGAGCCTGGATTTTGGGAACAAGAAGAGGGTTACTGGCAGACCATGTGCACCCTGCAAAAACCTGTGAAGGACAGAGTGACGAGAGTATAGGGCAGAGAGCGCATGACCTAGAAGGAGGTGGTGGAATACAGAGGTCACCAACCTGTCTACGGTATGAAAGTAATGAGCATAGACACTCAGCTTCGTCGCAGGAGATCTTGAGGATTTTGAGGGCCTTGCTTTCAATGGCATCAAGAAGGGCAAGGTGTGAGGCAGGGACACCAGCCCAAATGGAAGACTTGTACTCCATCAAGCTGCGAATGAAGGTCTTGTAGGTTTTCAAAAGTTCCGATTGGCTAAGGTAAGACCTTGCACGATGAAAGGTGCCCAGTTGGCAGCTGCATTTGGAGGTCATCTTGTCAATATGTCTCCCCAAGAATGATCCTGGCTGATGGTGAGGTCCAAAAGTTTGAGTCACGTAACCTCTTCAAGTGATTTGTTTGTTTAGGAAGTAGATGGGAGGGTTTGTCAGACATCTTGTCCAGTTGTTCAAAGAAGTGGTAACAGGAGAAGACAGCAGCCTTACATTTACAGTACCAGTTCTCGTACTTGCATAAATACCAAATAATTTGTTTCGAAAGTTCTTCAATCTTGCCCCTCGTCCAACATACGAGGTGAGGGAGCATTAAATAGCTTGATTTATGTTTCTGCTTAATTTTTTTCTCGTCTTGCCAATCTGTCTAACACTTGGCTTTCTTTGTGTTGGTACTGTTTGAATTGAGGTGCTTTGGGGTTCTTTATACTTGTGAGGCTGAGCGAGTAAAGGGTCGTCCGCTAGGTTTTTGTTGGCCAATTAGCTGCTGAGTGACAGCCTGTTAGGTGCTCAACTCCCAGCCAGCTGCCACCCAGAGACACCATCCTGCATCCCCAGCAGGCGATCCAATGATTAGACCTTGCTTGAATGCTCACAAAATGCAATGTGCCGTGAGTCGAAGAGCTTTACGGGGTCACCAGGAGGTGTGTGTTCTTGTCCCGTTGGTATTGCTAGGGGAAAATAAAAGTAAACACTTAAGACTTACATGAGCTGAAGGTTCCGTCGTTAACGAACGCTCCTCTATGTTCCAAACTAATTTGTTTAAAACTTTGCGGTTCCTTCAGCCCTCAAAGCATCAATTTCTGGAAAAATTATTTGAATTGTCTAAAACGGTCCTTAATGTCTCAGGATATTATTTTAGGAAGGACAATAGAGCCAATTTCTTCATATTGTGAGGACCTTCCTGATTGAGAACACTGAGCATTCCAAAGGTTATTTTGTCACTTATGATATAGATTATAATGGTAGATTCTTTTAACCAGGGCACACATACTTGGGCTCTGCCTATGCTCACCAGTCATTGCGGCCCATCCCAGACGTCCCTGGCACATCCATCTGACGCGATTAACAGCACGCAATTAGGGGCGAAAAATGGGCTGCAGTCGTGAAGGCATTGTGATCGTCCAAAGGCAAGCATTAATTAAAGTTGCGCGACACACCCACGACTAATGATTACTGATGGCCCCTTGGTTCCTGGTGTGTCTGAAGACTTGGGGGAGGGGCGAGTTCCCGATATTAACCTTGAACCGTGAATGCTGGGTAGTTACAACTCGATGTGATTGGCAAGAAACGGTATGTATTTTTCTTTCCTTTTTTGTATCGAAATGTCATGGATTAATTTTGTATGTGTATATATATATATATATATATATATATATATATATATATATATATATATATATATATATATATATATATATATATATATATATATATATGCATATATATATATATATATATGCATATATATATATATATATGCATATATACTGTATTTATATATGTATATGTATACATATATTTATATACATATATACATCGGTTTATGTTCTTGAGGCTTCCAAAATGAATCCTAAATGTTGAACGGTCGATGATGTTCTCTTCTTTACCATGAATTAGGTTTGAGGAGGGGCTTTCCAGGTAGATCTCTCATGACTGATGCTCATCACCTTTTTGTTTTGGGCTTGAAATTCAGACTATTTTGTTAGTTGACACTGCAAACCAAGCTATGAGCTATTGGAAAGTTTCTAAAATGAGTCCGGAAGAGTCTCCGAGGCAAATGCAACTCGAGTTAGCTTTCCTTCATTCTATTTTTTTTTGAAACAAAAGGTACCCCCGTCCCCAACCTTAATCCTTAATGTTATGACAAACTTCAAACCAAATCAAAGGCAGAGGACTGCGCCATAAACAATAGAAATGATTTGTATTTACAGGCATTCTGACAGGCCCAAGGAATTGGAAGCCACCAATACATACTCTTAATGACGAAACGCAACATTCTGTAATGGTCTTTTTGGGTCGGAAAGCCTTGTTGTATTGGAACCACCTCCCTCCCCAACATTCTTCCCTTAACTTACAAATATACTCCATAATATAAAAATAAGGTTTTTTTCGTAAATAACTTTCAGTAGTTTGCTGCACATATAAAAAGTACATTTGATTCATGAAAATAAATGCAATTTTAAACTAAAATTTGAAAACAGTTAAGTATTTTAGTTTCACGTTCGACCAATATTTTGCCAGGGTCATTTATTAACTTGGTTTTATAACTGTTTTTCTTCTTTCCAACATTTTTATGGCTGGTGTTGTAGTTTGTAAATACCCCCAACATAGGTCATGGTAGATCTCCACACTGTCCTACATGATGTTTTTTTTATTATTATTATTTCTATATTATGAGACATCAATGTATGTTCAGTCCTTATGAATGAGTCAAGCAGGGGTACCCGGCGTTGCCCGTTGTTGTTCCCATTTTGTTGGCATTTTGAAGAAATTTTTTTTTTGTAGAGACCTAAAACATTTCCCTACACCCAGTAGAGAATGGGGTTAGGAATCATTTAATATTAGCTTTCACATCGCTACAAAGGTTTAGGCACTACAAAGTGATTTACAAAAAAAAAAAAATTTAATCCAATATTTTTTTCAAAATTTTCAAAAAAGTTTTTTTTTTTTGCTTAAAATGCTCCCTGGCACTCACTGATGAACCTCTGAAAGTTTGAAGAACATCGGTTTGGCCCTCCCTGAGAAACATGGTGATCCACAGAGAGACAGATAAACATCTCTTATGGTACAATATCAATGTTTAGTGTATATTCAGTCCTATATATCAGTGTATGTTCACTACCCTATGTATTATTATTAGTCCCCGACCGGTTTCACCGGAGGGGACGATAGGTTTGCTCTCCACCCATCTGTCTGTCCTTCTGTCTCTCTGTGCATCCCTCATGTTTCTTCAGACATTTTTCCATACCATTTAACATATTCAACTGACACTTGGTACATGGATTTTTTTTTTTTTAATGACAAGTTACAGTACAAGTTCGAGTTTCATGGCATTTAGTCAATTTTTCAGAGTTATGCCCTTTTTAGACTTAGAAAATATCACATTTTCTACATGGGTCAGTGTTCAGCTGCCCTGACTCCACCCCGCTTCTTTACACCTATTGGCTGGACTGCTGGCCTGACTTCACTCCAACAAAATCATGCGCCACCATTCAATGAAGCAGCACAGATCGGCAGGCCTCAGGCCTTAGGTCTGGGTGTTAGTCCATGACCCAGTGCATTTGGAATGATACCAGGTATATAACCACGATGTATTATATATGCACATAAGCTGTACGCATGCTTTTGCTTCAAGTATGTACATGGGCTTATATTTATTATTTTTGGCACCGAACCTGCCATTATACACTTCCCAAATAAAAGGATGTGTTTACTGGTGCGAAAAGTCTGGCTAAAACCGAAATTATGCACAAAATCTTCATTTATTTCGCTCTTGTGTGAATAACATAATTTAAGGGTGTCAGTTGATGGCCTACAGATATGCACACTCGCCTCCGTCTCGTCGGATTTCGAATCCCACTCCAACTATGAACTGTCACCCCGGTCACATGCATGTTTTTGCTTCATGTATGTACATCGGGATATTTGAAATATCACAGCGGTAGCGGACATGTATTGCAAAGCATTTCTCGCTGTTGTTTTCTTTATATGATGAGACATCAGTGCACATTATTATTATCACTTTTTAGATCCTCGTGGAGGATCTCTAAGTCTTACTCACGTTGTTGTTCTTCATCTTATTCTTGTGGACTTTTTTGTTTCACAGCCTACAGTTTTCATCGAAACTTCCTGAAACTTGGCAAATATATGTAAAAATACCCGGCGCAGACAGTAACCATCTCCGATTTTGAAAATTCCTCCTAGAAAAAAAAGTTATGACGTCAAAATATCTCCACTAATGGAAATCGCCTAAAAAATTATCGCCGAAACTTGGCAAGCTTTTTGAATTCTGTTTGTGGGAATCGAACAGGGCAGTAGCAGAGATGAATTACCGCACATACAGTATGATGCATCACTATGATGTCATATCAATTTTTATGATTCCATTCCTATTTTTTGACGTTTTTTGTTTCACAACCCAGAGTTTTCATCGGATCTTCGTGAAACTTTCCATGTATATGCAGAAAGCCCACGCGCAGGCAGTAACCATGTCCGATTTTGGAAATTCTTCCTCGAAAAAAAGTTGACGTCATAATATCGCCGCTAATGGAAATCGCCGATACCATTATCTCCGAAACTAGGCAAGCTGTTTGAATTTTGTTTGTGGGAATCAAGCCAGGCATTAGCACAGATAATTTATCGCAAACCTGGTACATCACAATGACGTCATATTCGTTTTTATGACGTCATCATGAAGAGGACGAGGATCTTAGCTTATTTCAGCTTGTTTATGAGACATTTTATCAGTGCATGTCTCCATTAATTACAAGAGTATTTCAGTGGCACAGCCTTGCTCCCAGCAATGATGCAACCAGCAGCCACAGGCTGCATATGAAATAATGATAACAAGGGTTTATTAGTAGACAATAAATCAGCACAGTTAATAGACCCTTAACCCAGGATTCATGGAATCATCACCAGCTAGCTATGTGCTCAGATGGGAACACCAAGCAGACCAATTTGTTTACGTTTTCCAGTTTTTATACGTAAGTAAGTAAATGTGTTATAACGGTAAACTTCTCATTTGATTTCGTCAATGAACATTGTTTGCATTTTGTAAACATAACAATGAAGTTTTCACTCAACAAATTCCCACGTAGGAGGGCCATTCGTCTCATAAAATTAATAAATCACAGACAAAGACCAATGACTGTAACAAACATTGTCTACCATTAGTCGAGGCCAAGAGAGGAGTCGGCAAAGTTATCTCTCGTGATTCACACTCGCAACAATTCACTGAAGGTATCCACTACGCTGTGTTTATTTGGGGAAAAAGAAAAGAAAAAGAAAGGTTCTCCACGATTGTCAGAATTGCCGGGTTTGACTACAAACCATCAGACACCCACGATGGAGAATGATCCATAGTATAAGATTTTCAGGCACAGAAATGCCTTCTGTGCCAATTGCAGCCATGACACAAGGTCAGCTACTTGTGTGATTCCAATCCAATCCAATGTCCATACTCTTTCCAGAGAATTGGTACTGCTGAAGCAGTTTCTCGGTAACGAATACATTGGGTGGCTTGTCATTGCCTTTCCCCGAGTTACTGAGGGCAGGAATTCGAAATTTGGCCAGGGTGTCAGCAAACAATGGCCTACTCTTTCAAAAGAAACATCATCGTATCCACATGCAAATGTTTGTCGACAAGACACCCGGTTAAACATCCCTTTGAAGGCCAGCGTATTCAATGATGTAACTCCCTGCCTGCAAAGTCCTAGGGTCCAGTATATCGTTGAGAATCAAACTCAGACGAGACACCTCAAAGGTGAGTACATTACCTCCCAGCTATCCTGTCTGCCCTCATGTGTGGTTATAAACTCGGAACTCTCAATGACATCAAACAAAGTAATTTTATATTCTGCTATTTCTCCCCCCCCCTCCCCCTTTACCTCTCAACGATGCCCTCTCTCCCATCAATTCCTTATTACCCTCTTCTGAAGTAAATGCAGAGGAAAAGAAGCATAGATAAATGTACCCAAGCCCTTTCCCACCTCTCCTTTGCAACGTGTGCTGTCGTGTTCTGGGACAGCAGTAACATCGATTTTTCACTTTGCAGAAATTTCTGCCACTTGACCAACAGGGATGCAGTGTAGAATCCGGAAGGGGGGTGGGAGGGGGAGGTCAGGGCTTCAGGGAGTTTGTGGGCAGTAGAGGCCACAGGGCATCATTCTGATTCTAACCATTGTGAAACATTGTTAGCAAAGCTCCGTGGCATTGCTCCTGTATCAGCTGGTAATCTGAAATGGCAAAACTTTACCAGATCTTGTCACCACCCTTGTTGGACTTGCGATGGTCCTGGAATTTGTCTGAAAAATGTAAGTCTACTATATAGTTCTCAATCAAGATTTCCGGACCTAGAATCGCAAACAATATGCTAACAGGTACAGAATGGACCATCAGGCATTGTATCTTGTTCCTGACTTGTCTTTTGTATTTTATTATGCACCACACCACAACTGAATGCTTTGAATGTTAAATAATGAATAATGTACATCCCTCACAGTTAACTTCAAGAGGATGTCTGTTCAATCTTCGCTGACCTGTTACAATTTGTTACAATAGCAGTTCCTCCATCCGTTGGGTAGATCACTTATATAATGTATCTCAGATCATTCCCCAAATAACGTGTTTTCCTTCTTTCTTATTGATATCCTTTTATTATATGTTTTTGGAAATACAAGAGAGCAGGAAGGGGGAAGGCTGTAATAACCAAGAAGCACAGAGGCAGAATGGAAGTGGTCACGGTGGATATTCGTCTTGGTGCCGGAGGCGAGGCGACAACTGCAGATAGGTCATGACCTCACCCGTTGTCCCGGTCACCCACACAACAGCTAATTGTGTTGCCTACAATTTGTGAGGCTCACTTATGGAAGCAGCCACTGTAGAGGATGGAAGAAAAGACAACTGTAGGTATTCTCCAAGCATGGCCTTCCCCTGGAGGCTTTTTGTATGCCAGGAAAGGGGTAAAGGTTGAGGGTCAAGCGCTTGGAGTTTTCCCAGGTTCCCCAGCTACTGGGATAGCTTTCATGTGGCAAATTTGGGGTTTCAACGGGGGCATGATATTGGGTGTCTCGAATCCCAGGTGCTTGTGTGAGTGAATGAGTAACTGTAGCATTGATTGAGGAGAAGTAAGATTAAGGAACTTTTGCAGGTGCTTGATTTGATCACTCTTTGTTGCTGTTATTCTGCTCCATGTGTTGGTCTATGTCATTGAAGCTGGTTCAGGTGTTGGCCAATAGAATTGTCCCACAGGCTGGTCTTAATTTTGATTGTGTCAAACTGAGATGTGCACCTAACAGGTGGTGTGTGTGCTCACTATATTGATATAGGTTGTTATGAGTCTGTCTTCCTTGCTGTTTGGTTATTATCTCTATTCCTCTGCAGTTGTTAGGGTTTATTTTCATTTTGTAATATGCCATTTTCTTCCAATCCATTTTCTTATTGAAGACTTAATTTATTATTCAGCTATTTGTTCATGTGTTATAGACTTACTGGCAGAGTACCCGTGCTATGGGTGATCTTGTTCCAAGCATGCAACACGTTCTTCTGACGCATACCTTTATTTGGCCGGTGTTTCGGTAACTAACAGCTCTGTCGAGGCAAAAGAAAAATAACCCGGGTTACGTGCATGAAGCAAAAACATACCGACAGCTTATAATTCAAAACACCTCACTGTACTGGAAAACTTGGGGAGAGGAATAGTGTACTGTAAATGGTGGAAACTTGTAACACCCTCCCACCACCTGGAGGTGGCGCTACACGATACACATTTACATAGAGAATTTGTGTCCACCCCCTTTCCCCCAAGACCACCGGCAAAGATAAAAACACCCCAAAACATTAATTTGGGTCATGCTGATCCTATGTAACAACTTATGGAAGTTGTGGAACAACTTATGGAAGTTCCATAACAAGTTCCATGTTCCATGGAAGTTCCATGGAACAACTTATGGAAGTTCAATGTAACGTGGGGTCACACAACAAACAAACACAATTCCACCGGTCCATGAATTATAGTAAGGATACACAAGAGTGGTTCAAGGTTTATCTGGACTGTTTACAATAGGACTTTGTTGCTGTTAAGTTTGATGCTGAAAGTTTTTGCATTGATAATAATTGTTCTCCTTGAGCAAGTTTCTTAGACCTCACCATTGGTCAAATCATTCTGGGTAAAACCAAGATTGTGGTCAACATCGTCGTGTGTGTTGTGTTCTAGTTCCACTGAGTTCCTCATAAAGGAGAATGGCAAACCGGGTGAAATTGACAGCAGATTATCTGCACAGTTTGGTGATGCACATCTTTCAGAATTGGGGACCGATCTTGAGCATTTTCAGATGCACCCCACTGTTGCTTCGTGCAAACATTAAATTAGTTGAAGGGTTGATTTTGAAGAACTGCCAGATTACTGTACTGTTGGACCCCACTATTCGTGGGGGATACGTTCCTGGAAAATGCCGCGAATAGCGGGGCATTGTTTCAATGGAAAAAGGGGGGATAGGTTCCCGGCGGTTCACGATTCATGAGGAAAAATAAAAAAATCCTTTGAAAAATTGAAAGCGCACGGAAAAAAAAAAACCGTGAAAACGCATACAAAAAAAAACAAAACATGTAAATGCACACAAAAAAAACCGTGGAAACGCAAAAATATATATATATATATATATATATATATATATATATATATATATATATATATATATATATATCATAATAATCTGCAAAAACGCACACAAAGAACTGAAAACACGAAAAGAAACTGTGAATACGCGAAAAAAAAAAACCCCACAAATACGCGAAGCACAGGGCCGCGAATGTCGAAGCAGGTCGCATTTCATTACCTGTAAATCCATGGGGTCGCGAATAGCGAATCTGCAAATAGCAGGATCCGACAGTACGTGAGATTGCAGAAGAATGTGTTGTCATTGATGGAAGTGTGGAAGCAATCGATCATTCTCCAACAATGTGAGTGCACTTTGGGAAGCAAAGGGCCTCACGTTTGAGGAATAGGTACATCATCAGGTGAAGGTAAAGTTGATTGATCAAAAGGTGAAGGATGCGATTTTATGAAGAGGTTTATAACGTAAGGAGACCTCGATGCAAAGTTTCACATCAGAATCATAGCAAGCCAGCAGCATGGAGTGGAGATGTTCTTGCTTTCCACCACAAAACCAAAATTAATGGTTCAGAAATTAAACCCAGAAAACTTGTGGCAAAAGTGCTTTGGCACCTTGACAGTTTGGTTTGTATTTTTTGATCGTGTGAAAACCATCAATACACAGCACAACGATGGCTTGTTAATTGAGACAAGCAATATTAAGACTATGGCCTGCAGTTATGTTGTCTGATTTGGTGACTTTTACTGCACGATCATGTTCTCCCTCGTGTGATAAATGTGACCACTGTTACTTGACCAGAGAGGATTGGGAAGTTCAAATTCATCCACCATACATTCCAGAGTTGTCACTTTAAGATTTTCGTGTCTTTGAACCAATTGAAGAACATCCGGGGCAAAGGGGGGGGGGGGAGGTGGGATTAAATTCACGAATTGTGAAGGCAACTTTAAATTGGCTTTGTATCCTTCTAAGAGATTTCCCCACAGGTAGGGTCAAGAGAATGAGCACGATTGTGCAGTTAAGTCACGCCCTGAGAACATACTTGGCCATCATCTGCATGTTGCTTGCCTCACTTCATTCCGTAACAATTTCCTGAAGTATTATACATTAAGGGTTTCCCACGTTCAAAAGTTTCAGTTTCCACATCAATTAAATGGTCAAAGTCCCAAAACTCTATCGCGATAAGCTCTCCAGCTGATTGCTGAAACTGAGATTTTCTTTTGGAACTGAGAATGTTTTCACTCTGTGGTGGCTTGCTTTGTTTCTGATGTGAAATATAGGACCCAGGTCTCATCACATTTCACAATCATCTCGAGGAAATGATATCCCTCCCTTTAGGACACGGACTGCATTTTGCTCTGTTGAATTTTGAGTGCGAGTGAACAATTGTTTCTGCACTTCCAATGATGGGATCTAATTCTTCTGCATTTTCAAGTGTAGTAATCCACCAGTTCTTCAAAATGAGCTCTTCAATGCCTTTAGAGTTTGAGTGCGTGACAGCAGGTGTTTGCAGTGAGAGTGCTCAAGATCGTTCGCCCAATCGCTCACGGCCATGTTTGAAATCTCTGCACCATTTCAACAATGAGACGTGCATCAACAAATTGTGCACACCTGTCAATTTCAACTTGTTTGATCTTCTCCTTCACAAGGAACTTTACGGTACACCTGTTTCACAGCACATGTGACTGTTCGCTGCCATCTTGGTGTTACCCACAATGCTTTGACAACATCAATGAAATGTTCTGTATAACTTGGTCACGGGAGACCTCACCATGACACAAGATTTCAGCACTGAACTATTTTAATATGTGTAAAGCTGTAAACCAACGGTGTGTGTGTGTGTGTTGATATGTTTGTGTGTGTGTGCATGCGCATTAGTTTGTGTATGTGTATGTGTGTGTATTGGTATGTGTCTGTTGGGGTGTGTGTGTGTGTGTGTGTGTGTGTGTGTGTGTGTGTGTGTGTGTGTGTGTGTGTGTGTGTGTGTGTGTGTGTGTGTGTGTGTGTGTGTTGATATGTTTGTGTGTGTGTGTTGATATGTTTGTGTGTGTGTGTTGATATGTTTGTGTGTGTGTGTGTGTTGATATGTTTGTGTGTGTGTGTGTGTTGATATGTTTGTGTGTGTGTGTGTGTGTTGATATGTTTGTGTGTGTATGTGCATTAGTTTGTGTATGTGTGTGTATTGGTATGTGTCTGTTGGGGAATGTGTATGTGTATGGGTGTGTGTGTGTGTGTGTATTGCTATATATGAGTGCATGTGTTGCTATGTTTGTGTGTATGTGTATTGGTGTATGTTCGTGTGTGTGTGTGTGTGTGTGTGTGTGTGTGTGTGTGTGTGTGTGTGTGTGTGTGTGTGTGTGTGTGTGTGTGTGTGTTGATGGTTATCTCCATATGTGGGTTTCAGAAGGTGGAACTGAACCCTCTAAGGTCTCAAAGTATCCACCTTCGTGTGTGTGTGTGTGTGTGTGTGTGTGTGTGTGTGTGTGTGTGTGTGTGTGTGTGTGTGTGTGTGTGTGTGTGTGTGTGTGTGTGTGTGTGTGTGTGTGTGTACGTACAGGGTAGCCCGAAAGTTACTTGACCCCGAATAAATTTCTCGCACTTCCCTCCGTCCCTTCCCCTCTGCCCTCGCCCCCTCGCTCGCTATGGTATGCGGAAACACTGACTCAGAAGAATGATGGAGCACATACAGATACAATGACAAATTAATTATTGTAAGTACTGTACAATAAAACCTGTATATTAAAAGAGTTCAAGAACAATGTTTCACTAGGAAGGGGTAAAGTGACTTTCAGGCCACCCGGTATATATATATATATATATATATATATATATATATATATATATATATATATATATATATATATATATATATATATATATATATATATATATATATATATATATATATATATATGTGTGTATATTTATATGAGTGTGTGCGCGTGCAAGTTACTGTTGTTAGCTGCTTTCTCCACACGTGAGTCGTTTCAGGAGATGGAACGGAGACCTACCAGGTCTCAACGTATCCACCTCCGTGTGTGTGTGTGTGTGTGTGTGTGTGTGTGTGTGTGTGTGTGTGTGTGTGTGTGTGTGTGTGTGTGTGTGTGTGTGTGTGTGTGTGTGGTTTTGTTTTTGTTTTTGTCCTTGATTTATGTTTTTTTTTTTACTGCCACTATTAAAGGCACAAGAATTTAAAATATGACAAGAAATATTATTTATTTTCCGAAGATACGGTCCTGTCATCAGCATGTGTGTAATTGGTTAACTGATTGCTTTGCCTGCATCTCATGAATATTGGAAAGAATCTCATTAAAGCAACATTAAACCTGTTCAACACAACAGTGGGGAAATTAATATCATTCAGCTGGTTGTACAATTTGTTCATCATCCTTAAGTAATACCTCATGAACAGAGCAAGTGTGGCTTTCCAGGCTGAGATGAATGTGCCTTTGATCTACCGAAGATGGATGTGACTGTGGTTTTGTCGCCTTATGGACAGACATCTGGGACAATGACCAGTGGGTGGGCACTTCCACCAGAGCCCGATACACCGGTCAACTGTGCAATTGGCTACTCGATGGTGATTTCAGTGTAGTCACGTATTACTCTTGCCACTTGGTAGGTCAACTTCATGGCTTTACACTCAAGAAATGCTTGCCAAAATGGTCTTGTTTTTATGCTGAGCCTGATTTCAATTGGATCTTTTAAAAGGATATTTTACGAGCCCCTGAAGGTTGTTCCCTTTTAGTCTTTTAATTTAGCTTAATCACCCTCCTGCTGATCCGCCATTTTAATACTACTCTGCAATGAATGAAGGGAAGGCAAGAGTGTTTTTGACCTCTACGGCTGGTGGAGTTATCTTCCTGCGGACCTTGAACTCCTCATGATGACTTTGAGAAGTCAATGCTGGTGATTGCACAACTTTAATTTCAACCACAAACTGTACAGTTGGCCAAATAACAACTTGGAGGTTGCAGTTTAATATCAGGTGCGAGCGCAGTAAACTTTAAGCTGCTGAGCTCCTTGAGATGTCTCGCTTTGTTTACTTGTGGGGAAAAAAAATATTCGTATTTTTTTTCATACTCTGCATTTGCCTTCATACTCTGCATTTCGGATGCTTGAAGACATAGTTGGCTGCATCTCCCAGGTTTAGTCAAGAACGCTGAGGAAGGCTGAAGCGACAGCCGTCGCAATGCGGGCCGTGGCATGGAATGGGACGCGGAATGAAGTGCAGGCTCCGTGGCCCGCGTGCCCTCAATAACCCTCTCAAGGAGTAATAGATTTCCATCAGGCAGCGGCAAGTCCCAGGGGCTGTTGGCAGCAGTGGGGGAGAGGGAGGACAGAGATGGTGACGGACAAGCAGGGGGTGGTGAGGAGCTGCTGTGCTCATTCTTGTAAAGGTGTTCACTTCACATTTCCCTTTCTCGTTGCCTTTAACACTCCCCTAGACATGTGTGCAGTGATGAGCCCTTTTGGTCTTTCAGGAAATGTCACAGGAACTCCATCAATCCATCCTGGCGTCGACGCTTGGAAAGGTCCTGTGTTCCCTTGGTGTCTAACACTGTATGTGCAGACCTTTGATTCAGACCATATAAGAAAAGCAATCATTCAAGATTCAATTAAAGGTTTTCAATGGTAAAATCTTTTCTTCTGTATGTTTGTGACTGTGTGGTAAATCATGGTTTGTGTGAGCGACACTTTGGAAAGAAAACTACTTTTGACAACTCTCTTGTCTTGAATGACATAGTGGGCATAAACGCAGGTTATTTCTGGACCCAAACGACCCGCTTTTAACAACTGCAACTGGCTGTGATCATTTGCAATGTCAATGTAAATGCAGAGTTCTTTTGCATTTGCCAAGTTGAGAATATTATGCTCCAAAAAGCTGATGTCGCAGGTCCACAAGAGATTTGTGTTGTTATTGATGTCGTTGGTGATGTTTTTGTTGTTGGTGTTCTTGTTGAAGGTCGATTTTTTTTTGAAATGTTCACTCATTGGCCAGACAGCTTCCGGACAATACCCATATCTATAGCTTGACTTGCACCCATCATGGCACCCAAACAAAAATATGGCCACCATCTTTGTTTTATGGTGTGCTAATTCACACATTCGGCCTGCAGGCCTCTGTTGATTATCCACTGTCCGGGTTTGCTGCATCAGATTTCCATTGGTTTTGTTTGGGATGAGTGTTACGATGAAAAAATGTAATCATTGTCAAAAATTATTAGTAAGGTTTCATCAAGCCCATACGCACCTTCCTAAAAAATAGCGTTGCCTAATTTTTGAAAGGCCCCGTATTGGGATTAAACAATCCGTGGCCATGTGACGAATCGGCTCATTCTGATATAACTGTGACAAATCAACTCTTAATAGTGTTTTCAATGGGCGTTTCCCAATCGGGCCGTTATGAGATTTTAAAAATCCAATTCATTCGCGCTTAATGGTGAAGTCATTCAAAAGACCACGTACACGTTTTTATGAACAAAAGGTTTATTACCACAGAGAGCGTGGGAGAGAGGGACGGATGCACGCACGCACAAATGCACGCACACACACACACGCACACGCGCACACACACACATACACACACACACACACACACAACACAGGACAGACATGGCACAAAGTTAATGAGACAGATTACAGAATGTAATTTGAGCCATGGGTCATGATTTTTATTTTATTCTCAAGACCCAGCTTTCACCACATATCTAGAAACAGCAAGGATGAGGGAGTTGAGTGGACAGAGTAGGTGAAATATACACATTTTGTGTCTCAGGTTGAGATCACAGTGTGGTCATTCTTGTTATAAAACAAGAAGAGTATCTCAAACAAGCCATTGCAACTGGACATAGAGCCCAGATGAAAAAGGGAAAGGACAGCATTGCTAATCAAGGTGTCATTACCTTGTGACTGTACAAAAGTCGTGCAAAGTGCAACTTTTACAGGTGTGTGTGTGTGTGTGTGTGTGTGTGTGTGTGTGTGTGTGTGTGTGTGTGTGTGTGTGTGTGTGTGTGTGTGTGTGTGTGTTTTATTGGTTGTTATCTCTATATGCGGTTTGCGAAGGTGTAACGGATTCCTCCCAGGGCTCGAAGTATCCACCTCCGTTTTGTTAAGGGGGTTGGGGGGGGTCACGATTCACAGATCAATTTGTGAAGTTTTCTTGTTAACCTCCACCATCGAAGATCGGATGTTACTGTTTTCACCCCTTTCTGTTTGTTACTTACGAAATCTAAAGATTTCGTAAGTATATTGATGACTTCCGTTTCTGTTTGTTTGTTTGTTTGTTTGTGTGTTTGCTTGTGTGTTTGTTTGTTTGTTTGTAGGCACGATAACTCGAGAACGGAAGAAGCTACCAATGTCAAATTACACCACGTGATTCAGGAGGGTGATGGCTAGTGCTGATTAGATTTTGGTCAAAATCGGTCAAAGGTTAAGGTCACAGTGAGGTCAAATATTCGATTTTTGATGGTTTGGTACAGATAACTCAAACGGAAGAAGCTACCAATGTCAAATTACACCACGTGATTCAGGAGGGTGATGGCTAGTGCTGATTAGATTTTGGTCAAAATCCGTTAAAGGTCAAGGTCACAGTGAGGTCAAACATCCAAAAAATCATAACTCGAGAACGGAAGAAGCAACCAATGTCAAATTACACCACGTGATTCAGGAGGGTGGTGGCTCGCGCTGATTAGATTTTGGTCAAAATCGGTCAACGGTCAAGGTCACAGTGAGGTCAAACATCCCAAAACATTCGATTTTTGATGGTTTGGTACAGAATCTTCGTAGAAACTTCTGGTTTGCGTCGCTACCTTCTCAAGAGACAGCTTTTATTAGACAAGGTCAGAGGTCAAGTTGACGATTTTGTAAGTACCAGTCTATGACTGCTTGTTTGTTTGTTTATGAACAGTATTATGGAAAAACTCCTCGACGGATTTCGACCAAACTTGGTGGGGGGGGGGGGTTAGGTCTGGTCCAAGGATCATGCCATTATATTTTGGACTTGGTCCAAAATCCAATATGGCCACTATGGCAGCCAATTTGAAAAAATATTTAAATTTTTTTTTTTTGCATTTCTACATGTTTTAAGTGATTTCCAACCCTCCCCCCCCCAAAAAAAAAATTGTTAGAGAAAAAAAATTTTTGCAACTTTTTTTTCAACAAAATTTTGATTTCTTTTTTTTTGCATTTCTACATGTTTTAAGTGATTTCCAACCCTCCCCTCGCCCCCCCCCCCAAAAAAAATTGTTAGAGAAAAAAAATTTTTGCAACTTTTTTTTCAATAAAATTTCGATTTCTTTTTTTTGCATTTCTACATGTTTTAAGTGATTTCCACCCCCTCCCCCCAAAAAAAATTGTTGGAGAAAAAAAGAATTTTGCAAATTTTTTTCAACAAAATTTCGATTTTTTTTTTTTTTTGCATTTCTTCATGTTATAAGTGATTTCCAACAAAAAAACATGCCAAAATTATAATTGCGGCTGATTTTCGAACTTCAGGTGGATATACCCACGTAAAATCAATTTCTGTCTCAAGGAATGTAGTTATGACGAATGAATTGAGTATGTGAAAGTTAAAAGTAAAAGGGAAAGTTGCAAACTATAACTCTGTGAGCACTGTTGACATCAAATTGAATGAATAGGATATCAGGTTCACTTGAGTGACCTCGCAGTATTGGCGGCGGAGGTTTTGCATTCTACCCTACCGAGTGCTCCCCCTCTAGTTCTCAATGGTTTTGTTCTGAGTGCTCTTTTGGGGATCATCACCGAGCCTCGGACAGCTTCCAACTGTTGTTTGTTTATAGTAATATTCCCAGGAATGTTTTTAAAGATCTCCTTAGGGTTGTTCTTTATCATTCCCATTGCTCCAATTATCACTGGTACAATTTTGACCCTCTTCAGCTTCCAAGATCTTTTCACTTCATTTTTGAGATCCTGGGATTTGGTCATTTTCTTGATTTCTGGGTTGTTTAGGCCAAATTCACTGAGTACTGACACCACAATTAGCAATGCCTTCTTTTCTTTTTTGTACCTCAGTATTATATCCGGTCACAATGCTTTGTTTTCTATGTGCACACTCGATGGGACCATCAGGTCGTTCATGAGCATTACTTACTTCCTTGTTTTCAATGATTGCTTTTGGTTTATGTTTCCATGAGTTTACTGAAATTGGGATTTCAAAGTTTTTTGCAGACGTGCCAGTGGATTACTCTACACACTTTGTTATGCCTTTGTGTGTACAGCTGTTCTGACATGAGGCTTTTTTTGTAACATTCCAATAGGAGGTGACTCGTGCTTTGTGTTTCTACCTTGCAAAACCTACACAGATCCAATTGACTCAGTCCCAACATTTTCAAAAGCCATTGGTTTAGTGTCCTTGGTCTTTGGCATTCATTATGATTCATTCTCCATCCTAGTTGAGCTGACCTCTTCTTATCCATTCCAATGAGCCTTCTTTGTCTGTGCTGAATCTGTCCAACTCTTTTTTTTTTTTTTAATCTTCCTGCTCTTTTATCATTCTCCCAGTTGTTGGTGTATATCTGTTGATATGTTGTTTTATATTTTTATTTTGTCCTTTTTGCAACCCTTGAGGCTGTATTCGTTGCTGTTTCGGTTTCATGTGTTTCATGTGAGGCCTTCTATTCACACCTGTTTTTGGAATTGTTTTACAAGGTGGGCTGTGGATGCCTTTTCTGACTTACTGTCTTCGTGTTTCTGTACAAATTGGATTTAGTAATCTGTTGAACTTTTCACGTACTCAGCTAATCCTACAGTTGTCATTCTGTGTACTTGATTGCGTTCCATCAAGGCGCTATCTCCTTTTCGTCTTGGCAGGTACATTTTCGGGATGCATTGATTTTTGCAGAACATTTTGTGGATAATGAGGAGTTCCCTTATTTTGATAGCTCGGCGTAGTTTGTTGATTTATGATTGTGGCCATTTTGGTATTCCGCAACTGTATTTGAACACTGGTCCTGTGAATTGTTTAATGGCTTTGATTTTGTTTCTCGGGGAGAGATATGTTTTGAGGATCATCCTCGTTATATACAAGTATTTTGGTAATTGTTTTGCGTATTTGTTTGTGACATATTTGGTGGCCCTCTTCTACTCTGCAGTATTTGCATAATGCTTCGTGTTCTCGCTCTCGAATCGTTGTATTATGGTCGATTTTTATGTTTTCCATTTTGGTTGGTCTACTTTGTACGAATGTGCCCTTGGCACGCTTATCTAGGTCACATTCCTTTTGAATGTTGTTGAAGTACCCTTTCTCTAATTTGAATTGTTGTTCCAATTTTTTTGTCATTTGGTGCAAAGAGTTTTAAATCATCCATGCACAGTAGATGTGTCACCTTTCCTGTCTATTTGGAAGTTCTCTCTTTGGATGTTAGGATGTATCCATGTCCTTGCTCATTAATGAGGTTGCTCAGTGGGTCCAGAGCCATTCAAAACAGGAGAGGCGAAAGGCATTCTCCCTGGAAGATCCTGTGATGTTTCGTTGTTCCTGGTATTTCAATCTTTCATTCCGAGTGCTGTAATCAATGTGGTATTCCATAGCTCCATTGCTTTCTCAATTATTTTGATTACTTGGGGGTTGATATTGTACATTTGCATGCATTTTATCATCCATGAATGTAGGACACTCTCAAAAGCTTTTTCATATCATCTATCCAGGCTGTGGACAATTTGGTTCTTCAGCCTAAATTACAGTTTTCAAATACGGCCTTGTTTAGTATGTAGTCGGTGTTCTATTGTTCCACAGCATCCTCTCTTACAATCCTTCTGTTCTGCCTCTAGGCCTTTTTGTTATGTTCGGTGTTGGTGCATAATTTATGTGATGATTCCCATTTGAAGTTTGTATGTTGTTGGTCTACATATTATTGGCCTATATTTGTGAGGTAGTTGGGTTTCTTCAGATTTTGGGATTAGGAAGGTGTTACAATCTGTGAGCCACTTATTCATTACCTTAATTCCTCTTGAATAAGTTTGTTGAATGCTTGAGCATCTAGTGATTGTGGAAAGCATCTTGGGGTGTGTGTGTACACATTCGGACATGCTAATTGCAGCAGCAGAAGTTGGAATCAATTGGATGAAGAGGCTGTTGAATGTATGTATGAGAATGGGTTCAAATCCAGAGGATTGGAGGACAGGGTTAATTGTGCCAGTATGTAAGAGGAAGGGCGATACACAGGAACCTGGGAGGTACACAGGCATTAGGCTCCTAAGTCATGTCATGAAGGCACTGGAGACAATTCTAGATGGGAGGATAAGGAAGAGTGTGGAGATGGAGATAGGCGAAGAACAACAGGGGGTTTAGAATGGTAGGGAGATGATGGATGGGATGTTCATACTGATACATTTGGTGGAGAAGTGGTTGGAGGTTCAAGGTGAGATGGCATTGGAATTTGTGGACCTGGAGAAGGCCTACGACACTGTCCCGAGAGAGATGATGATGTCAACACTGAGATAGATGGGAGTGCCGGAAGCAGAAGTTAGGTTGGTCGAAGGTATGTATGAGGGAACAAAGGGAAGACTTTTGGTTGGTCCTCAGATGTCTGAGGAATTCAGCATGACCATTGGGTTGAGGCATGGAAGAGCTCTCACCCACCCATGTTTATCATGGTGATGGAGCTGGGAAGCAGGAAGGTGAACACGAGCCAGGTATTCTGAGGAGGATGTTTTATGCGGATGATCTGGCTGTTGTAGTGGAGAGTCGGTGGTAGATGCAGAAAGTACTGGGGGAGTGGAATAAGGCATTTGAGAAACATGGGCTGAAGAAGATGGAGGTCATGTGGGTCTGGCAACAGAGAAAGGAAATTAATATCAGGTGAGAGTGGAAGGAGATTAGGCAGAGAAATAAGTTTGAGTATCTGACGATAACAGTGACCAAAGATGGAAGTTTGGAGGCTGATGTGCGGAGGAGGATACAGGTGAGTGCGAATGCTTGGAGGATGGTTAAGAGATTGATTGCAGACAGAAAAAAATCAAGGAAATTGAAAGGGAAAGTTCTGATATACAGTATTGTGTAACACCAGCCTACCTTTCCGGTTTGGAGACGGTGGTACTGACAGAGAGACAACAGAGACTGCAGGTCTGCGCGAACATGGGTTTGGAGGATTGTGAAAATAAAGAGGGTAGATAGAAGGAGGATGGATGAACGAAGAAAGAACATTCATGTGCAGATGAGCTTGAAGGAGGGATTAGTTAAAAGCCGGCTGAAGTGGGCTGGATACTTTATGCGGATGGAGGAAGAGAGAATGGCAAAGAAAGTAGGTAGGTTGAAGGAGCGAGGTAGGAAGAAAAGATGTAGAAAGTGGCTGAGATGGGAAGATTGTGTGAGGAGGAATATTGACAAGTTGGGAGTGGTCAGAGAATGGACAGAGTTGGCTGAGGATAGAGGGAAGTGGAAGAGTATCATGTTCAAGGCAGGGCAGAAGCTTGTTACTATTTGGCCTCACGACTTATAAATTGAAGAGGGGAAGATGAACTTCCTGTCCAAATAATCCAAGACATCTGTATTAACTATATATTACTAAAACTCTCATCTTGTATGTATGTATGGACGTTCCCGAAATACAGCCAAAATGGCCCAAAACTTTGAGGGCCACCTTATTCACCATTCGCCTGCGGTGTGCAGTATCAAGTTTCGTTCAAATCGTGCAACAAAAAAAATTATTTAAAAATCAATTCCCGATTCAGTCAAGAACTCTTCGGGAGAATTTGATCAATGCAAACAACCTCAGCGGTATAGTTCTCTGGAGCTCTTTTTTTTTCCTGAAATGATTTTTTTCATCAACCGCCATCACAACGGAAACCCACCGGGTTCACGGGTCATCTAGTATATTACTAAAACTCTCATCTTGTATGTATGTATTTTCCCGAAATACAGCCAAAACGGTTCACGAGAGCGCAAAAATTTTAGGGCCACCTTACTCACCATTCCCCTGTGGAGCACAGTATCAAGTTTCGTTCAAATCGGGCAACGAAAAAAAATAATTAAAAAATCAATTCCCGATTCAGTCAAGTACTCTTCAGGAGAATTTGATCAATGCAAACAACCTCAGCAGTATAGTTCGCTGGAGCTATCTTTATTTTTTTTCTTGAAATGATTTTTTTATTTTCATCAACCGCTGTCACAACGGGAACCCAATGGGTTCACAGGTTGTCTAGTCTTCTATAATGTTAATGTCAGGGCTTTGGTTTTTTTTGCGGGTGGGGTGAGTGGGGCAATTTTAATAACGGTAGAGCTCCTGAATCTGGAAAACAGATATATCGTCAATTAGCCTCCTTCCTGATGGGATACCACAGTGGAATAGGATCTGCTTGTACTTGCCAGCATTCATTGGTCCTTCAAGTCTCACTAAATCACCAACACTAACAACTGAAATACATCCCAAAACCTGAACAGAGCCTCCACCATGCTTTACAGTAGGCTGTACACACATATCCTTCCACTTCTCACCAGCTCTCCTTCTGACACATTGCTGGCTTTCTCTGTTCCAAAAAATTTGACTTGTCACTCCAAAGTACCTTTCCCTACTGATTAGCATGTCAACTCTGATGTTCTTTGACATATTTCAGTCTCTTGGCTTTGTTAGCTTCATGCAGAAAGGGCTTTTTGACAGCAACTCACCCATGGAGATCACTTTTGATAAGAGACCTTCTGACAGTGGATGGATGACTCTTGTACCTCTGATGTCTGTGCCAGTTCATGTGTAAGTTCAACACTTGATTTTTTTTCTCCTATTCCTCAAGGAACTTGTCTTTAGGTTCTGCTCATCTGTTTTGTTGAGTTTCTTTGGCCTTCCAATCCATTTTCTATCTTTAACTTCTCTGGTCTCATTATGCTTCTGTATTGTTATTTGAATGCTACATCTGGAAATACCTGTTTTGCAGGATATTTCTCTCTGGGAATTGCCTTATTGATGTAAAACTATGATTTTGAGTCTCGTCAGTTTTGATATCATGGGCGTAGAGTGTGTTTATATTATGTGCAAGAGGGAAATTACAAAGTATGGAAAATATCTGGTGTCTTAAGCTTTTGCACAGTACTTTTTTATACAGAGTGGTCCATAATGTTGTGCAACTTTTTATTTTCCAACAATATTTATCTTGCCAAAACGAAGTTTTTGCAAGATATGTTAGTCAGCTTGTATGTTTTTTTTTTGTTTGTCTGTAATCACGTATAAAAAATTCTGCAGAGCACAGTTATCATTGGAAATTTTTGTAACTTCGCATATCAGAGGCCTATAGAGGTCCCTTTCAGCGCATAAAATTTTGAAGGTCAAGGTCAAAGGTCAAGGTCACTTTGTCGCAAATCAGGGGAGTCGATAAAACCCTTATTTTTTTAGTAATTTTGATCGGATCGTCTTCAAACTTCATGGGAATATACTTCATGGTCTGGCGCTCAGATGATTAATTTTTGGTGGCGATTGGCCTTGACCTTCATGGTTAGCGCCTGAGGTCAAACATATTTGACCCCAAGGTCAAATTTTCAAGTTTTAGGAACCATATCGTGTAGTACCTCAAATTGAACACCTCGATGAGTGCTTTCTAGATATGTCAAGCTTGAGACATTATGACGTCATTTGGTGACATTATGAATCAAACGCATATTTTTCATGGTTACTCTGTAGAATGATTCTCATCGGAATCTCTCGAAGGCAGATATTCCTCAAGGAGTCGCTCCTGGTGGATAGCAGCTCTGTTCACCTCAGTGTGAACTTAAAGAAGTCACACGTGGTCACCTTTTGGCAAGATACGGGTCACCCTGCGGGTGACATTGGTTTATTTTTATTATTGGTCGATTTATTTATTTATTTTGTCCATAGGATGAGTTAAACTTTTGTTTATTATAGCAAACAAATGCTTCAACAAACATTAAGAAGCGATATCATAAGTCATTGACGAAGTTCTCAATCCAAGTTCCACTCCTTTGGATGACAGCCGCATTGACACTGAAGTTTGTGATGATTTTGCTGAGAACTGGAGCTGGTATGCATCATATGTCCCATCTGATGTTATTTTTCAACTGCTACAGTGTGTGTGGGTTGTTTTCATCGACATTAGCTTTGAGGGTCCACCGTAGGTAGTAGTCGGGAGGTTACAGATCCGGGGAGTAGGAGGGCTATGGGTTGTCAGTTCATCTATAAATGAGTCGATCACCTTGGAAATGACATCTCAAAAACTCCAAAGAACCATGAGATGTATGCGGTGGTGCACCGTCTTGCTGGAAGATGACTGAATTAATGGTGATGTCTTGCTTCGTTCTCAGTGCTGGAAGGAATCTTTTCTGCAGTAAGTCCACGTGTCTATCTGTGTTGACTGTCACTGTTCGTCCAGCTTCCTTCTCAACAAAGAAATAACCTATTATACCACTATGTCCTGAGCTGAGCGGCACTGCCAATGACGTACCGGTTGGAAGGAACGGACCATTGGGAATAAAGACCCGGCTAAACCTGGATCCGAACCATGCTGGACCAATGAGGGAAAAGACAAAGGCGAGCTAGGAACATTTCTACAACAATTATTTATTTACAATAAGCGAGGAAAAGCATGTGGCACAACAAAGGTTTATTCGGGGTGTAATGCAGGGAAAGATGAGAGAGGTGTGGGGTGCGGCAATAATACAAGCAACTTACAAAGGAGACACAGTGCAGACTTGACGCGAAATTAATAAAAGCAACAATCACAACAATAAAAGATGTTATACAGGCTTTCTTAACGGACAGGCGCCAACACTCTCAGACACACACTCAGACAAAGTATACCTAATTGTGAATGGGACTTTTGCAGCTAGGGAGGGAGGGAGTTGAGGTTACAGTTTCTCGGTACCTGAGCGTTTCGGGGGAGGGATGCTCCGTGTTGCGGCACCCAACAATGGTTGAGTTGTTCGGCCACAACCGTACGTGTGAGATCCTGTTTGCAGGAGGGGCTCGGGTGGAGAAGAGCGGAGTCCAGGGGGGGGCGGCGAGAGATGAGCAGCAGGCAGGACCAGACAAGAGGCCGTTCGTCGAGGTCGTGAGGTCGGAGATAAGGAACAGAAAGTGGGGCCAGACAGGAGGCTTGATCGAGAAGCAAGGGGCGGTTCGACATCGTGTCGGCGGGGACAAGTGGCAGGAACACTCACTCTCAATGACTCCTTCTCTCCTTCAATTCTCCTTACTCCTTCAATACTCAAAAACCTCTCTCAATTCTCCTTCCAACCAACTTTCAATTCTCTTCCCAACCCACTTGCACTTACACGGAGGTCCGTGCTTTTTAGAACCCGGAGGTTGGGGAGGAGCCTTGCCAAAACCTGACGTCATTGTCCGAGCCGAGCATGCCGATTGGACCGGCCCTTCACGTGGTCCGCCTTTCTGGGCGGGGTTTCAGCCAGAGGCCGGTCTGGCCCGCCCATGTCTGGCCTTGGGAAGATGGTTGGCGGTGCAGCTTATCGCGATTAAACCCAAGAATTGGGTTTATTGGTATGTACAGCAGAGGATAGCAAGGAATTTGTGGGGTATGACAAAAGGCAAACAATGTTACAAAAGCAGACACAGAGCAGACTTATCCCATGAGAACTTCTACAATCTTAACTTATGCTATGACAGGCGTGATCACGCACGCACGCACGCACGTACGCACACACACACACACACACACACACACACACGGAAGGTTAGATAGCCAGAAAGAAAGACAGCAGATGAGGACTAACGGCCTCGCAATACCTGGCACAGTCCGCCGAACAATGCAACCCAGTATGCTTAGAGGAAGGTAGGAGGGAGAAATACTGGTGTCTAAGGTGTGGTAGTGGGAGGTGTGGTGTCGTGCCAGAAGAAAATGCGATTGCGAGTCAGTAATGATGCTCTTTTGTGCATCCAAAGGGGATGAGATGGAGGGGTGGAAAGAGAGAGAGAGGAGGGAAGATGTGTGAGGCGACAGATCCCTAACGTCGTCATGCATAGGTCTGCAAGTGCAGCATGTACCTCCGTGGGACGCTACGCTTGAGCGTTCCCACCTCAAGAGTTTCTCGAGGTGGGAACGAGGTGGCGCATTATCTCCGGCTTAGTCACCTTGTTGTGGCTCGTGACAACGTGCGCTCCGCACTGGTCCTCCGGAATAAGCATGTCTCAGTCGCACACCAACCGCGAGTGAAGAGCCAGCGAAGGGCAGAGGCAATGAGGAGCAGCCAACACAGGGCCGAGACGAGCAGGGAAGAAGAGAGGCAAAGAAGAGGGCGAGCGGCTCCGCAATCCCTCTTTTATAAGCCCCGGGCGAAGGGTGGCGTGACGACCCGAAGGCGACGTGCTGTGATGCGAATCCCGCTTCTCTATTAGGCCACAGCGGCTCTAGCCACGCCTTCCCAGACTCCTGGGGCCGGAAGCGGTCTCATTCGCACATCCGGCGTGACACGGTTCAACATGGTGTACAAGCTGGCAACCTGGCCCCGGACGTGCTCCAAGTGCAGTCTGAATGCCGAATAGCAGTGCACACCTGCTACTCACGCCCCCCCTCTCATGACCCAAAATGCACACCCGGGCCCTATACCAAACTCCCGGATCGCTATTCCCGCGACCCTGCCTCGCCGCCAATCTTGCCGTGTTCTGGCGACTGGACAAGGGTCATATCAATCCTGTGTGCACACCCGGGACATTTCCGGCGAGATGCGATTGGTGCTATTGACGTCCGTTGCTCGTCCCCGCATCACGCAGTCCGAGTACAGCCTGAGTTATGCAGCACGCCTCCGTTTGGTGGCGAATTGTATCGATAAAGAGGTACGAGGAGGTGCGGGAATTTTTTTCCCATGTGCAGGAGGTGTTGGTGCTCGAAGTGGTGAGTTTTTGGTGAACGAGGGGTGTGCAAGGTGAGATGCTGTTGGAAGTTGGCGTGCAGATTTGAATGAAATAATGGCACGCCATGCGTGTGCTGAACAATGTGTGGTGTCTGTTCGTCCCTTCCACTCGTCCCTTCCGTTTGGCAATTACATGAGGTCGTAACGTCGCCCCGTTAATTACCCCACACTCTCGCTTTCGGGCTAACCACCATGTGAGCCACCATGTGCTGCGCAATCCTCGCTGACGTCACTCGCATACGGCCCGCTCTGCGAGGCTTGCCACGCAGACGGGCCTGGAGGTGTCGTCCCCGGGACTCGCTCTGCGCGTCCCGCGAGCAGTACTCGCAGCGCGCAGCACATCAGGCCCTGCACACGTGCTCACATGGGGATATGGCAACATCGTCCGAAAATGGCAACGAATGTAGCTCAGGCTGAAGAAGCCATCAGAAGACTGGAACAAAGTCCGCAAAAGTCAACTCGTCATTTATCTGCAGAGTTGGAATTGAGCCAATCAAGTGTTATCCGTATCCTTCACCAGAAAAAATGGAAACGTTACATTCCATGCTTACTGCTTGCCCTTCATGATGGATATGACGACCGCCGTCTTCAATTTTGCGAAGACTTCTTGGCTCAACTTAACGAAGAAGACACAATGCTGGACAACATCTGGTGGTCAGATGAGGCATGTTTTAAGCATAATGGCACAAATAACAGACACAATTCTGTCTACTGGGCTGCGAATAACCCAAGAGTGACAGTTGAGAAGGAGTTAAATTTACCTGGAGTGACAGTTTGGGCAGCCATATCTCCATTAGGGATAATTGGACCCTTTTTCTTTGAGGGATCTGTCACTGCAGAAATTTACCTGGATATGTTGCAAACCTTCTTTTGGCCCAGGGTACAAGATCAGGACTGTTATTTCCAGCATGATGGAGCTCCACCTCATTATGGACATTATGGTCGTCAGTGGCTTGATGAAAACTTTCCCAGAAAGTGGATCGGCCGCCGCGGTCCGATCGAGTGGCTGGCACGCTCCCCAGAACTTACACCTCCAGATTTCTTTCTTTGGGTGCTCATGAAAGACCTTATTTATCGTGAGAAGCCTCGTACCATTCAGGAATTGAAGGCTCAAATCACTGCAAAGTTTGAGGAAATTAATATCGAACTCTGCAGACGTGTGTGCCGCTCTGTGCCTGTTCGGCTGCAATTATGCATCGATCATGAGGGAGGGCACTTTGAAAATTGCAAGTAAAACAGGTTGGTACAGTTCCGTAATAATTTTTTCTTGAATAAATGGTTCGATAAACATGTCATTCATTTATTTCTACCTTCTTGTTCACTGTAATACAAATGGCAAACAAAAAATCAACTTGCATTCAACATACAGATGTCCCAAAAGTCAGTTATGTCGTTAAGTATGTGTGTAGTCAGATCCCTTTCCTTTTGTCTAGTGGGAGAATCAAAGGCGTGCGTTGCGATTTCTTTTTAGTAAGGTTATTAAATCATTACATCCAATGAACCCTCCAACGAACAACCAACAACCATTCCATTCCCCATCACGATCCACTACCCACCCGCTGTCTTCAAGCACTCTGACTTGGCAAGGAAGGGTCTTGCAGGTGTTCCTTGCCGCTTCCACCAACCTTCCTTCCACAAACGTTGTAACTCTTGCACGACGGCCTGTGCAACATTGATACTGTTACTCGTCAAGTATGAACCCGCGTGGAAGAGTGGCTGGGGTTTCCCGGCAGGGGGCGTTGCAGGGTTGATACTGTTACTCGTCGAGTGTGGGCCCGCGTGGAGGAGTGGCTGGGGTTTCCCGGCAGGGGCCAATGCCCTGCCCCTGTCCAATCAGAGGAAACCCAGAGGAAATCAGAGGAAATCAGAGGTTCTGTAATATTAACAGTGAAATATAGAATTGTGTAGACCAAATAGTTTCGTCAATTTCAACTCATTTTTAGAGAAAATTGTGAGTTATTTGAAAAAAGTGCAAGGGTGCCAATATTTTTGGCCACTACTGCATAGCATGATATCTCAAAAATGTATTGGGCCTGATATGTTTTATTGGATCAGGCATTGCATGGCAGAGGTGTGCACTCTTCCAAGTGCCCTTCTAGTTCTCCCTGTAATAATTCACATCAGCTCACTGAATTCAACGCGAAGCGAAAAGCAGAGTTAAGCAAACGGTAGCGAACGTACGTGTCTGCATTTTGTTCAGAGCGTCCATTGAAAACCGATCAACGGAGGAAATTGAAACTTTACCACGTGTTACATTACCATGTGATAAAGCGATCACTCTTTTGAGGTCAAAAGGTCAACATCTGCCAAATTTCTAAAATGGTCAATTTTCATCCAATTGACTTGAAATTTAAACACCATTTTCATATCACCTCACTGAATTCAACCAGCAATTATTTTGAGGTCAACATCGGTCAGAATTTCTAAAATTGTCAATTTTCATCTTATTGATTTGAAATTTGAACAGGATTTTCATATCACCACACTGAATTCAACCACCAATTATTTATGAGGTCATCATATGCCAAATTTCTAAAATTGATGGTTAAAAAGGAAACGCCACGGTGGCTAAAAATAAAACGTTGCCGTTTGGGTGTTTTATCACCCCAGTAATTCACTGCTATGCTCTCTACCCTTCCCCTTGCCCTTACACTGCCTTCCATTCCGCTCACGCTGCCTTCTCCTCCCTTCACGCTGCCTTCTCCTCCCCTCACGCTGCCTTCTCCTCCCCTCACGCTGCCTTCTCTTCCCCTCACGCTGCCTCCCCCTTCCCTTGCACTACTTCCCTCTTCCCTTGTGCTGCCTCCCCCTTCCTTTGTGCTGCCTCCCCCTTCCCTTGTGCTACCTCCCCCTTCCCTTGCGCTGCCTCCCCCTTCCTTTGTGCTGCCTCCCTCTTCCCTTGCGCTACCTTCCCCTCCCCTCAGCTCCATCCCCCTCCCCTCGTGCTGCCTCCCCCTCCCTTTGCGCTGCCTCCCCCTCCCCTCGCGCTGCCTCCCCTCCCCTCACGCTGCCTCCCCCCCCCCCTCACGCTGCCTCCTCCTCCCCTCGTGCCGCCTCCCCCTCCCTTCCCCTCATGCTATCCTCTTGCCAAACCCCCTCTTCCACCATTCAACTCTCCGGAGGTCAAGAAGAGGAAGGGCTGTCAAAGAATGTGCGAATTGGACAAATGAAACCGTTTTTTTTCTTTTTTTTTAGCAGTCGGAACTGCTGCTCGGATCAATTCAGTGTTTTTCAAGCAATGAATCTCCAGATCACGGCAGGATAGCCAAGAGGTACGCACACACTCTCTAAGCTGTCCAGCCTGGGTTCAAATCCCGACCCAGCTGTAAACTGTCATCCCGGTGTTTCACAGGCAGGGTGATTCATTGATGTGTGTGCCGTCTCTCAGATGGACGGTAAACTGGATGTCACATCTGCTGGAATCCCCCATCTCCTCCCCCCCTTCCACTCCTCCCTCTCCCACCTTCCCCCCTCCTCCCTCTTCCTTCTCCCCTCCCCCTGTCTCACCCTCTGCCTCTCTCTCCCACCCCTATCCCTCCCCCCCAATCCCTCTCTCTCCTACCCCTTTCCCTCTCTCTGACCCTTCTTCCTCCCTCTCTACTTCTCTCCTCTGTCCTCCCTCCCGTCCATCCCTCCTCTCTTCCTCCCACCTCTATGCCTCTCTCTCCCACCCCTATCCCTCACTCCCCCAATCCCTCTCTCTCCTACCCCTCTTTCTCTCTCTGACCCTTCTCCCTCCCTCCCTCCCTCTCTACCTCTCTCCTCTGTCCTCCCTCTCATCCATCCCTCCTCCCTCTCATCCATCCCTCCTCCCTCCCTCCTCTATCCTTCCCCTCCCTCCTCTCTCCCGACTCAGTGGTTCAAAGGTCAGACCTGAGCCTTTCCTGCTGGACATCTAAACTAATCGGTGGTGCCTTTTTATTCTCAATGTTTAATCTGGAACACGTGGTGACGACAACACACACAATGACAAAATATGTTTGTGCTTGCTCTTGTGTATGCTCGCAAACAAAGATGGAGAGGAAATGAGGAAGTGAGCACATCCCGTACTGAAATTGAAGAAGCTAAGTCTGATATGCTTGTGAGAAACCTCAGTTTGAACAGTGGAATGGTCACAAAATGCTCAAATATCAGGAGACCATGAGTTTCATTCTCGTGAGCTAACTGGACAACATCGAGCGACATAAACCGCCATTGTGTCGTGAAGTTTGTGGAAAACCTGAGATGTCGCATACTCAGACACAAGGAATCACTGCCCCCACACCCGAGTCGTTTTGTGTGCATTGAAATTTGTAGAAACATGTGATTGGTGATGCAGAGGGGAGAAGGTGGGAGTACAGGTGGCATTTGAGGTAAAACAGGG
>NC_140962.1:48099125-48154125 GCF_056783735.1 Eptatretus burgeri
AAAGATGTTGTTTTCTGGCTCTCCTGAGGGTAGATACACACTTGTTCCGAGCTTTGTGGAAAAGAACTGAGATTGCCCTCAGTTGGGTTTGCTTTCCATGAGGCAAAGGCAAGTTGTTTCAGGACAACTGCCTCACCACAAGCTTCAGTAAACCAAGGGCGGGAGGAAGGGTAAGACAACTGAACACGAGAGGGGATAAATCTGTGCATGAGGGAGAGCAAGTTTCTTTGAAAGAATTCCCAGGATGAGTTGATGTTTGAGAAAGTAGTGATAGGAGACCAGTCTGTAAGTTTGATGGCTGCTCGGAGACCCTGCCAGTCGGCTTGAGTGAAATGCCAGACTCGACGGCGGTGAGGTGGTTCTCTGATGACAGCCAGAGAGATGTCCACTTTAACAAGGACGTGGTCAGAAGAACCAATTGGAGCGAAGGAAGAGCAGCAGATATTGTCAGGGAAATTTGTCAAAATCAGATCCAGAAGAGATGGAGTACCATTGGTTGAGATCCGGGTGGGGAAGTTGACCGATTGAGTCAGTCCCAATGAGTCACAGAAAGCTTTTGCTGATGTCCCATGGCAGGTGAGAGAGGTACCCACACCTAGCCAACTGGCGTGATGACAATTGAAGTCGCCACATAAGAGGAAGAGAGAGTTTGGATGAGAAGATAGAAGATGGTCCATGTTTTCGGAGAGTGAGGTGTAGATGGAGTCATCACTGTTCGGTGGACGGTACAGTACACATATAAACATGAGGTGGGAGTGGAGGGGAAGCCGAAGCCAGAGGTATTCCTGGGGGTGTGGGGGAGTGAGAGCAGTGCAGGGAGAGTGAGGAATAGAGTCTTTGATGAAGAGAGCAACACCTCCACCAGGACGAGGCTCAGGTCTGTCATACCGTAAGAGGGAGTAACCAGGGAGAGATACTTGGGAGTCAGACACGTCTTGGGAGAGGAAAGTTTCTGTTAGGCAGATAATGTCTGGTTTGTCAGTGGCAACCTGCATGGAAAGATCTGAAAGGTTTGAGCGAAGGCCCCGGATATTTGAGGTCCACACTTTTAATGAAGAGGTAGGGGAGGAGGCTTTGGGTGCAGGAGGTGGAGGGGGCGGGGGAGGGTAGGATGAGGGACGAGGGGGAGGTAAGGAGGGTTGCTGAAGGAGGTGGGGTATTGCAGAATAGCGAGGGGAGGGGGCCGAATGAGGAGGAGAAAAGGCTCTGTGGTGCTGGGAGAGGAGGGACAAGAGACAAGGAAGATGGCAGTTGAGGATTTGAGGAGGTGGAGTGAAGAGATGGAGGTGAGAGGGCAGTGGAGGGAGGCAGGTTGGTGGATGAGAGGGGGGGCAACTTAGAGAAGGAAGAGTGAGGGGGATGAAAGGTGGGAGAAAGGTGAGGGGGAATTTTTGAAAGAGGTGAGAGGGAGGCTTGGAGGGAGAAGAGTGGGATGGTTGCTTTGAGAGTGAGAGTGAGGGGTGAGGGGGTGAGTTGGCACTGAAGTTGGAAAAAAAGAATGGTTGATGGAAAGCGAGCATCCATGGCAAACTGTGGTTTTTAAAAGTTTTAGGTCAGAGATGCGATTTAACACAATTCTTGATGGATGCAATGAAGGCGAATTCAGAGCATGGAGAGAAGAAGCGCTGTAATAGTTGGATTTTTTAGGCAAGGAATGAAGGAGAGGTCGAAATGAGAGCAGTCTGTTAAAATAGCAGAAGAGAAGTGCATTGTGAAACAGTAAAGAGTACCACATGTGTGAGAGAGGAAGATGAAGCATTATAAGATCGTTTTTGTTGTTAATATTAATGTATGAGAGAGTTCAACAGATTAGGTCATGGAAGTGTAAAAAAAAAAGAAATCGAGGAAGACGAGGAGGAAGTTAAGAGGAAGAAGAAGTAGCAGAATCGGGAGAAGGTGAGCGTGTTGTTGTTGTTGTTGTTGGGTATATATATATATATATTTTTTTTTTTTTTTTTTTTGAGATAAGAAAGAGATTAGTTGGGAGAATGGGGGATGTTTGGAAAGTGGGGAGGATGAAAATTGAAGGTAATGGGGAGGATAGAAATTGAAGGAATGGGGAGAAAAAACAAACAAAGAAACAAAAAAAAACGATCGAACACCGAGTGGAACCGGTAGGCCTCAAACCTAGGACTAGGCCTCAAACACCAAGTAAGAACGTCGACATAAATACTCACAAAATAGCACGATTTTTGAAACAAAACCGAACTAGGAACACACATTAACATGTAGGTGAGAAAATTAAACAGTTAAAACGGGACAAATAACAACCGGAACTTAACTTTGAGAATGTCAGCAGGGAGCCCCGAAGGAGACCTCTTGCCGCTCAAAACCGGAACCGGAAGTGAGTTTGCTGAGACCAGAGAGTTTGCGGAAGTTTGCTGAGACCAGAGAGGCTGGATTCGGATCCCAGTTCACCCACAGCGGCACAAGAATGGAAACACTGGTTGAAGACGTTCGAAAACTTCCTGGGAGCTCTACCACAGGATAATCTGGATAAGATGAGTCTGCTTACAAATTTTGTCTCACCAAGACTATGCGAAACTATATCAGAGTGTACCATTTATGATGAGGCTATCCGTACTTTACAGTCACAGTACGTAAAGCCCACTAATGAAGTGTTTGCACGCCATCGTCTTGCAACTCGCCGCCAGCAGGTCGGAGAGTCCTTAGATGAATACCTTCTGACTCTGAAAACGTTAAGTAAAGAGTGTAACTTTGGGGCTGTAACAGCAACTCAACATTGCGAAGAATCCATCAGGGATGCCTTCATTAGCGGCCTGCAGTCACCACTGATCAGACAACGTCTATTAGAGAATAAGACTTTAGATTTAGTTACCATGTTTGATCAGGCGAGATCTCTAGATTCAGCCCAAAGAAATTCAGAATCTTATTGTGTTATTCAACCCTCCCGTTCATTGGGTGCTGCCTCATCCAATCAGAATACCGGTGAAGTGGAACCCACAACTGTAATGGCTGCTACGGGTGTTAAATGTTTCTTTTGTGGTTTTTTAAAACACCCACGTGTAAAATGTCCGGCACGAGAGGCTGTGTGTCATAAGTGCCAGAAAAAGGGTCATTTTGCTAAGGTGTGCCGTAGTACTTCATCAGTAGCTACTGGTGCTTGTGCAACTTCCTCTGATCAGGCAACGCTAGCGGCTGTGTCTTCTGCCGCTGCCCCAGGGGTGTTATCAAAGGCGGTTGTGAGGGTCACGCTCAATGGAGTGCAATTGGATGGCCTTATGGATAGTGGTAGTTCAGAAAGTTTATCCATCCCGTCCTCGTTAAGTGCCATTTCTTAAGTGTACATCACACCCAAGGCAATGTTTCCATGGCATCTACTTCCTTCACCGCTCAGACATCAGGGTTCTGTCGAGTCAATATCAAAGTAAACGGTCAGTGCTACCAAGATGTGCGTCTGTCCATACTCCCTCAGCTGTGTTCAGATATAGTTTTGGGCCAGGATTTTCAGGGACTGCATGATAGTGTTACACTGACATATGGAGGTAGTTTGCCTCCTCTTGTTATCTGTGGACTCAGTACACTATGTGTTGACCCTCCAGAACTGTTTGCCAACTTGACAGCTGATTGTTATCCTGTTGCTGCTCGATCACGCCGGTACTCTCCCGATGATCGTAAATTCATTGAAAAGGAAATTCAAAGGATGTTGAAGGAAGGTATTATAGAGCCCAGTAACTCCTCTTGGCGTGCACAGGTTGTTGTCGTTAAGAACGAAACTCACAAGAAACGCTTAGCCGTGGACTATTCAGAAACTATCAACAAATTTACACTTCTTGACGGGTATCCTCTGCCTCGTATAGATGACACTGTTAACAAGATTGCTCAATACCGTGTTTTTAGTACGATTGACCTCCGTAGTGCGTATCATCAAATCCCCATCAGAAATGAAGATAAGCCATACACCGCGTTTGAGGCCTGTGGACGCCTTTATCAGTTTGCTCGGGTTCCCTTTGGCGTCACCAACGGAGTGGCTTGCTTCCAACGTATCGTGGATTCATTCATCCAAGAAGAAGAACTGGTTGGAACATTTGCTTACTTAGACAACATTACTATTTGCGGCATGACTCAGGAAGAGCATGATGCTAATCTCACGAAATTTCTTGAGGCTGCGAAGAGAAAGAATATAACTTACAATGAAGACAAATGCATCTTTTCAACTAACAGGCTCAGTATTCTCGGATATGTGGTGGAAGGAGGGGAAATGCGCCCGGATCCTGAATGACTCCGACCCTTACAGGATTTGCCTGTGCCTCGGGACATGAAATCGCTCCGACGCATCCTTGGCTTCTTTGCCTATTATTCACAGTGGGTATATGACTACTCAAGCAAGATCCGCCCACTGTGTGCCACTACTACATTTCCCATGACAAGGGAAGCAGAAGTGGCTTTCCATCTTCTTAAGCAAGACATTGAAGGTTCAGTGGTGAGGGCGATTGACGAATCCATACCCTTCGAAGTTGAGACCGATGCTTCGGATGTAGCAATTGCTGCAGTCCTCACCCAGGCAGGACGTCCGGTAGCCTTCTTTTCCCGAACTCTTCAGGGACCCGAATGTCGTCATGCTTCTATTGAGAAGGAGGCCCAGGCTATTATTGAAACAGTTCGCCACTGGAGACAGTATTTTACAGGCAGACATTTTACTATAAAGACAGATCAACGATCAGTGAGCTATATGTTTGATAAGCAGCATAAAAATAAGATAAAGAATGATAAGTTCATGCGTTGGAGGATGGAATTATCTTGCTATGATTTTGACATTGTGTATCGTCCTGGTCGAGAAAACATTCCCTCTGATACATTCTCCAGGTCTTATTGTGGGATGGCATGCCACGATCGACATTCACTGTTTAACCTCCACGAAGCCTTGTGCCACCCAGGGGTTACCCGCTTATACCATTTTGTGAAATCTAAGAATATGCCATATTCTGTGGAGGATGTCCGGCAGGTTGTTGGATCTTGTAGAATATGCGCAGAATGCAAGCCCAAGTTTCACCAACCAGATAAGACTCGACTCATAAAAGCTACTCAGCCATTTGAGCGTCTCAATATAGATTTCAAGGGGCCTCTTCCGAGTACAGATAAGAACCAGTATTTTCTTAACATTGTGGACGAATATTCACGGTTTCCTTTTGTATTTCCTTGTGCCGACATGACCACTTCCACGGTTATCAAGTGCCTCTGTCAGCTGTTCGCTATTTGCGGAATGCCGGCTTACATTCATTCGGACCGGGGACCCTCCTTCATGAGCAAGGAATTACAAGACTTCCTTGCCAGTAGGGGGATCGCTGGAAGCAGAACTACTAGCTATAATCCTCAAGGGAATGGCCAAGTGGAGAGGTTCAATGGTACCATTTGGAAGGCAATCACAACGGCTCTAAAATCCCGTAATCTACCCATCAAATGCTGGCAGACTGTTCTGCCTGATGCTCTCCACTCAATTCGTTCACTGTTGTCCACAGCAACCAATGCTACCCCTCATGAAAGACTTCTGAACTATTCTTGTCGTTCTTCCTCGGGAGCCTCGGTGCCTACTTGGCTCTGCAATCCTGGGCCAGTCCTGCTGAAGCGTCACGTACGCACGAATAAAACTGATCCCCTTGTGGATGAAGTCGACCTCCTCCAAGCAGGACCCCACTATGCCCATATTCGCTACCCGGATGGCAGGGAAACTTTGGTCTCTGTTAGACACTTAGCCCCAATTGGAACCCCATCCAAGAGTGAACCCCAAATTCTACCTCAGACTTCTGAAGAAAATGTAATTCCCCAGGGTAGTCCCCAAGACGCACCCTGCTCAGAGGGGGGTGATCTCGTTCCTGATATGGTTCCTGCAACTCCACAGCAATCAGATGCTGGGGATAACCCTCCAGTGCCAAGAAGATCCGGTCGCACCATTCGTCCTCCTATTAGACTAGATTTATAGAGGTATATTTCTCGGAAGGGGGTGAATGTTGTGATAATGAAGTGCCGTACTGTGATTGGCGGCAACGGAGATTGGGCGGATGTGGCAGCACTGTGTATGGGGGTCGGTGGCTGGTGATGACTCGGTGGCTGGTGATGACTCGTATGCCGCGTGCTCCGTGGAGGGTCGTGCTGGAACAGTAATGGTATGTAGTATACTGTATTAGGAATGTAATTGGGATTAGAGAATGGAGTTTGCCTTCAGTATTATGTGTACAAGTTATTGTGTTTTGTTATTCTTACCCTATGTATATTTATGTTGTTGTAGATATGCGTATGGGTTTTGTGAGAATAAAGCCGATCGAAAAGGTTTATTGTTGATTACTACAACACAATGTACAGTCATCCCCCGTTTATCGTGGGGGTTACGTTCCAAACCCTCCCGCGTTAAGTGAAAATCCGCGATGAATGGATGCCTCCCCAAAAAATGCCTAAACATGCCTATTTTTTTATAAACACAATTGGGTTTGATTTCTATATTGCGAATGTTAAACGCTGTGCGGTGTATTAACGCGATTGGGTTTGATTTATATCGAGTGAATATTAAACGCTGGGCGGTGTCTCAACACGATTGGGTTTGATTTACGTATATCGAGTGAATATTAAACGCTGGGCGGTGTATAAATACGATTGGGTTTTATTTATATCGAGTGAATATTAAACGCTGGGCGATGTATAAACATGATTGGGTTTGATCGGCTCCTGATGTTGGCTTCGTCCTTCTTGATGTAGCGTATGGTCGATTCATTCAAACCATCATGGCGTCCAACTGCGGCAAACCTTTTTCCTTCCCGAAGCATATCAAGCCCCTTAACCTTCTCCTGGAGCGTCAGGACTTTTGTCTGGCGCTTCGGTTCCTTGCCAGAAGCCCAAGAAGGTGCAGGGCGTTTGGGCGGCATCGTAGGGCTTTGAGAAAAAAACGTAGAAATTATTCGAAGTTCACAAGCGAAACTATTTCTCGTGCGTTGTGTGACTGGTCGAGCGCCACGCGTTATAATTTATTGCTTTAATAATTTTTATTTTATATATTATAACCGCGATATACCGGGGGAATGCGCAGAAAAAATTAGTTAAATAAGAACAGAGTTCAATTTGTTCGACCACTTTATTAGCGTGGAACGACAATAATCAAACAAGTATTGAACAGGTTGAAACGCCCACAACATCCCTGGCTCCGGCTCAGGCTGCGCATGCGCACTGGCACAGGGGACCGTCAATATGTAGAAGTACCGTAAAGTACAATGTTCTCTATCTCCCTCCGAGTCTTTATTATGTTAATAGATAAAGGCTGAGAAAATATTAAGTTTAATGAATGAACAAAAGTTTATATCGCCCATCGTGTGACTATTCCATGGAGTAGTCCTTGTGCCAGGCAGGCACGCTGGTCGCTCTGGTGGATCGGCGTTGACCTATCGCTGGTGCTGGTGGTGTCACATCGGGCCCCAGTGGGGACGGGGCTCTCGGGGTTTCAGGGGCCGATGGTGGCGTCTGAAGGATCGCGCGCCTCGGTGTGCCTCGTCCTGGTGCTGCTGGCGTGTCTGAAACGGGTGTCGTCTTGCGCCGGGGTGTGCATACTGACGTCAGTGCCGGCGTGGGCCCCGTTGGCGTCGCAGATGTCACGGGTTCGCTGTCGAGGTCAGGCAGTTGCGGTGTTACAACGGGTGCAGGTACAGTGATGCGGGTTGCTAGATCATCATAGATAGACCGGGGTGGCAGCTGGTCATTGCGAACTGGGCTAAACTTGCGCAGGAATTTCCTGTTCCGAAGTGTGACTCTGCCCGAGCCGTCGATCTTGATCACGTATTGGTCGTGTTGGCGTACCTCCACGATACTGCCTGTCTTGTCCCATTTTTTTGGGTGGAATCCTGTCTGGTTCTGTACGCGGACTAGGTCCCCTACAGCAAGTAGCGGAAGGCGTTTGGTGTGTTCTGCCCAGGTGTCGGCTGTGCGGATATGACGTTTGCGGAGGGCCTCCCTCGCTTTCAGGGTCTCATGCCAAGTGTCGTGCGGTCTGTACTTCCCGGGGATAATTGGGATGAAATCGCGTATCGGGCGGCCGAAGACACACATTGCCGGGGAGATCTACGTGTCATGGTCAGGCGTGTTACGATATTGTAGTATCGCTCTCTGCACAGCGTCAGTGTCAAGTTCTCCCTGCGGGCTGGTGTTGTCCGTGATAAGTCGTTTCATTGTCTTAACTCCAATCTCCGCGCGACAGTTGCTGTGAGGGAAGGCCACCGATGACAAGCGGTGGTGTACGCCCCATCTGTGCAGGAATGACCTGGTCTCGGTGGAGGTGAACTCCGGTCCCCCATCCGACGCGAGCTCTTCTGGTGTCCCGTACGTCACGAAGGCGCGACGTAAGTGGTTTATGAGTCCGGCGGCGCCACCCGTCGACTTTGAGATGATCGGCCAGTTCGAGTATCTGTCCACCGTCACAAGGTAGTTTGCACCCCTGTGTACAAAGAAGTCCGAGCACACTGCCTGAAAGGGGTAAACGACCGGGATAGGTGGAGTTGGTGGTGCTCCAGGCTGTGATGGTGCCATCCGGTGGCAGTGTTCGCAGTTTTTCCGAGTGGCGCTGATGTCGGCCGACATGCCTGGCCAGAATACAGAGGATTCTGCGCGGGCGGTCATCATTGATATGCCCTGGTGGGCAGCGTGTAGGGCGCTCAGCACATCGCCGCGGAGTGAGGGTGGTATAACTACTCGGTCCTTGTATAGGATCACTCCATCTGTCGATGTAATGTTCTCGCGGTACTGGTGATAGTCGCGAATTGTCTCTGGCATCTCGATTTTTGAGTCGGGGATGCCGTTCATTGTCATTCCCTCCAATATGTGCATATCGCCATCGCTGCTGGTGGCTTCCCTGACGCGATCCCATGTTACTGATCGCAATGATTCGAGGCCCGCGGCACACCATGCCAGGTTGTCCTCCTCGACGTCGTCGTCATACTCCGGCTCAGTTTGGCGTAGGAGAGACAGGACGTCGGTGTGCGTGCTTGGTTGGAGGTGGGTCGCTATGGTGGCATTGTCATCTGGAAGGTTCATGAGTGGAGGTCGCGTGGTGCCGACCGGCCTGCGCGACATGGCATCTGCCACCTTGTTCTTCATGCCCGGGATATGTATGATGTGGAAGCGATAACGCAGGGTCTTCTCCTTGAGGTTCCTGAGGCGGGGGTTGGGTATGTCATCAAGTGCTCTGTCCGAAAGGAGTTTCAGCAGTGGTTTGTGGTCGACCGCAACGATCAGGTTCTCGCAGCCCAGTACGAAGTAGCGCGCCTTGTCCAAGGCGTCCGCGACTGCGAGAGCCTCGCCCTCTATGGGCGCGTATCTGGATTCTGCCGCGTGTGTAAATCTGCTGCCGACCAGGGTTATTTTCCATCCATCAGTACAGCAGAATGGTCTAACTGGCATGCATCGGCAGTGCTTTTGAAGCAACCAGAATCCAATTCCCTCCTTCGACCAGTCCGTGGCGATGCATGTTGGCTTAGTTTTGTCAAATATGCGGACACCGTGTTCGATTTCTTGTACGATCACGTCTTTCGACTCGCGGAATATGTCCTCTAACTCCATGGACCACTAGAAGCGTTCTCCACTTTTCAGGAGCTTCCGGAATGGCTGCATTCGTTCGGCCATACTAAAGGCATATGCCACCTGGTTGACAAGCCCGAATCACGATCTGACGTCGGTGATGTTACGCGGTTGTGGGAAATCGTGGATTACTTCCAGGTAGCGGCTGCACGGTCGCACGTCGGTCATGGTGATGGTGAAGCCCGCGAAGTCCACTGTGGGTGCGCTGAAGACAAACTTCTCCGGGTTGAGGATGATTCCATTCCGGCCGCATATATCCAGCCATTGGACTGCCTGGAAGTAGCTCCCCTCAATCGTGTCTGACCATAGTAGCATGTCATCTACGCACTTGGTCTTGTTACCAATGTCCGCGACGATCTCATCGTATCGTCGTGAGTAACCGTCCCCCGATGCCATATACCCTTGTGGGGCAGATAGGTACCGGTAGCGCCCCCATGGAGTGATGGTCCTCTTGTGGCGGTCGTCCTCGTGTAGGCGGACGCTATGGTAACCGTTCCATGCGTCGAATACTGTCTTGCGCTTTCCGTTAGGTACGCGTCTCGCCTGGTGGAACGGGGATTGGGTGTGGTGGGTCTCGCGGAACGCATGCTTGTTCAAGGCCTGAAAGTCGACGGTGCGTCGCGGCTTGCCATTCTTTTTCGCGCAAATTACCATGCGGTGACACCATGTCACTGGCGTGCCGACGGGTACTTCCTCCAACACGCCGAGCCGAATGTCCTGGTCGAGGCCTGCTTTTACCTCATCTTGCCAATGTATGGCCACGGAGATGGGAGTGTGATGGGCAACCGGTGTCGCGTTCTCACTGAGCATAAGACGTAGTGGCGGGCCGGTCATTCTCGGTAGTGGCTGGTGTGGGCACGTGTTGAATGTGCTCTGAGCATAATCCTGAGTAAATGTGACTGTAGTGCCTCTCTGTTGGCCTCGGTCGCTAGCATGGGGAGTGCGGTCGGCTTGGTCGGCGGCTCCGCACGTCGCGGGCAGTCGCACAATTCCGAGGTCGTCAGATTCACCTCTCCGAGTGTCGGCAGAGGAATATGCGGTCTGAAGAGTCCGTCACGTACGCGATTTGGCGCGTCTCCAATCTCCAAGCGTCGTCACTGTTACCGGCGAATCTGACTACCATGGCTCCGAGGATACGAATTCCTTTGTTGTTTGCGGCCTTCATGGTCATGGATACAGGTATGAGGTCCTCAGTACTCAGGCCCATTTGTTGGACGACTTTAATGCCGATCAGGCAGCTCTGGCACCCCGTGTCTGCCATAGCGGGTAGGGTTACCGCGCGGGTGTGTTTCAGGAGGTTAAAACCCAGCGCTTTGTAATCCTCGCGCTTGTTGGTGAGAGTGAGGTTGACGTATAGCTGCGGGTCGGATATGCGTTTCATCCACTTATCGCACATATCATCGTACAGTTGGTGAGCGAGGGGAAGCGCGCGCATTTCGTCCTCTGTGCTGGCCATGGTGACCGTGCATAGCTCGACGAAGGCTGCCGTCTGCTCGTCGTACATCCCGTCGGTCTCCTTAGATGGGGGTCTTGCCGATCAGCCGCCCAGGCACGCCTTGTCGAGGTGATTCTGGCGGTCACACTTCTGGCACTTTTTACCGTATCCGGGGCACTCGGCGCATCTGGCGCGCCATTGAGGCGTTTTGCCGTGGCCCACCTCGCCACAGTAGATGCATACTCCTTCGGGCTTGGCCTTCGGTTTTTCCGGCCTGGCTCCTACTCTGGCGCGGACGTCCTGTTGCCTTCCCCGCCGATACGAACTACTGATCGCGTCCGTGCTCTGAGTGTCAAGCAGGCGCGATGCCGAGCGTTTTCCAGACTCTTTGGCCTCGATATACTCTATCATGTCCTTTAATGGCATGTCCTGGTTCTTCTCACCGAGTAGGTCAAGTTGTATTGCTTGGTCCGCGATGCCACGGGCAACCACGTTGCGCAATATCTCTTCCGTGAAGTCGTTGACCTGATCGCACCCCGCCTTGGTGCACTTTATTTCATACTTGCACGTGTCCGCCTGCCCCTTGATGCGGGCGTGGAACGACCGGACGGGCTCCTCGTGTCCCTGCCGCATGTTAGACAGGGCCACTCGAGCTACCATCGTGTTCTCCGTCCGGACGGCGAGCGCCTTCATGGCGGCGAGGACGTCTTCTTCATCGCTGCCCACGAGGCTCCTACCCGCCGCGCGAGTGAGGTCCTTTCTCAGCTCCTCCTCACAGCACTCCAGGAGCTGCGCGACTATGTCGGGTCCGACAAGCTTAGTACCTGTTTTGTATTCGTCCCAGCGGGTTATGAAGTACGACCAGGCCTCGCCCGTTCCGGCCAGTGCTATGGAGGGACGCTTGAGTTTCTCCATCTTGGCATTCGAGCTCGCCGCCCTGGGGGCGGCGACGTGCACAGTGGCGTGTATACTCAACATGGCCGCCACCACTGCCGCCTCTGCATATGTAGCCATATAGTCACAACCCTCGATCGGGCACTCTGCTTCCACCGGCGCCATAGGAACAGTTATTCTGGAGTAAACGTTCTATTTTCGGTGATGCACACGTGTGTACAGTGTCCTGGGGGCAAAGATTGGGGACAGTACCCGAGAAATCCAAACTCACTGTCGACGTTATCGTGGTCCGTTTTCACCCAGTCGTGTCCTCCTCAGCACCGACGATCTTTACTCGACTGCATCAAGTTGTTTGATTATAAATGAGAACAGAGTTCAATTTGTTCGACCACTTTATTAGCGTGGAACGACAATAATCAAACAAGTATTGAACAGGTTGTAACGCCCACAACATCCCTGGCTCCGGCTCAGGCTGCGCATGCGCACTGGCACAGGGGACCGTCGATATGTAGAAGTACCGTAAAGTACAATGTTCTCTATTAGTTACGTTCCAAGGGAAAACCCGCGATGAACCGGGGGAGCGATAGGTGAACCGCGATATAGCGGGGGATGACTGTACTCTGAAATGAAAGCATAGAACAAATAAACAATTGCAGATAAAAAATAAATCATGGAATTGGTTTGTTGAACAAAATTTAATCTAAACTTTTGACTCTTCAAAGTAGCCACCTTTTGCAGATATAACAGCCGAACATACTTGTGGCATTCTTTCCACAATGGAAATCAAATATTGTTCAGAAAGTTCTTCCGAACACTGTTGCAGAAGTTCCCCCACATGTGTTGCACTTGGAGGTTGCTTTGCTTTCACCCATCTGTCCTGTTCATTCCAAACCAGCTCGATGGGGTTTAAGTCTGGAGACTGTGCTGGCCTTTTCATGATTTGAAGCCTCCCATCTTGTTCTTTTCTTCTAACGTAGTTCTGACATAGTCTGGAGGTATGTTTTGGGTCGTTATCTTGCTGGCGGATGAACCCCTGACCAACTCGGCATAGACCAGAGGGTATTGCATGGCGCTGCAAAATGCTGTGGTTGTCTTTTTGGTTCAGGGTGCCATTCACTCTGTGCAAGTCGCGGAGTCTGGATCCAGCAAAAGAGCCCCAGATCATCACGCTTCCTCCTCAATGTTTTACAGATTGTGTCACACAACTGAGGAACCATCCTTTCGCCTACTCGACTGCGTACAAAAACCCTGCGTGATGAACTGAAGATTTCAAATTTTGATTCATCGGTCCAAAAGACCTTCTTCCAGTTTTTAGTCGTCCACTGGTGGTGCCTCATGGCCCGGGCAAGCCTCTTTTTCTTATTTTGCCATCTTCGCAATGGCTTTCTTATTGCCACTCGACCTGTCAAACCTGCAGCTCGAAGTCTTCTCTTCACAGTTGAAACTGAGACTTCCTTACTTCGACCAGTGTTAAGCTGTGCTTGAAGCTTCTGTCCTGTGAGCTGCCGATCACGCAAGCTGTTGACTCTCAGAAACTTGTCTTCTGATTGTGTTGTGGCTTTGGGTCTGCCAGACCTCTTCCTGTCAGAGTTTCCTCCAGTTTCCAAGTGCCTTTTGATGGTGCAGGAAACTGTATTCACTGACACCTTGGTTGTCTTTGCAATTTCTCTTCAGGAAAGACCTGCACTTTTATGGGTTATAATGGTCTGTCTGTCTTCCTTTGTTAATTGTCTTTTTCTCGCCATTATGAAAGCAATATACTACTTCCTGAAGTGCAATATTGTCCAAATAATGCTTCAGAGGGTGTTGCAGCACAGTCTGTTCCAACACTGCTTTTATACAGACAGAGGGTTTGTAACTAATCAACACAAGTTGGGACACCTGTAGGAATTGTTTGCATCAACTTTTAAGGCTAAATTTACTTCCATTGCTGCAGAACAGCTGCAGTTGCTAACCCATTACTTGTTCCCTGAAAAGGGCCGTTTTTAACAAACTTGAAATTTACATTATTTTTCAGTTTTTGGTAACCTAAACTTTTTTTTTCAACCTCTTCCAGTTTACCGCTTAGCTTTGTACCATTTCAGGTTATTCACTGGACTTGAACTGCTTAAATTTCAGTAAGAACTGAAAAATGGGGGTGTTCTAAAACTTTTGACCGGTCTTGTATATATGTATATGTATCTGTATTTGTATATATGTAAAAATGTGTATATATATATATATATATATATATATATATATATATATATATATATATATATATATATATATATATATATATATATATATATATATATGTCGTCGTCGACTTACGACCTCTGCGACTTTACGACCACTTTTCGACCACGTAAAGTGGCCCCAAACTCTACTTTTTTTTTCTTTTTCTTTTTTTTGTATGTAAGATATACGTTGGCCGACTTACGACCAAGTCTACTTTCGACCGATCGGTCGGAACCAATTGTGGTTGTAAGTGGACGACTACCTATATATATATATATATATATATATATATATATATATATATATATATATATATATATATATGTATATGTATATATATGTATATGTATATATATGTATATGTATATATATGTATATACATATATAGCCTGGTGTTGGCACAGTGGTTAGGGCAGTGGCTTGGGATCCAAGAGGTCCTGAGTTCAAGCCCCGTTGGGCCACTGAATTAATACACCAGGGGGTTGACTCAGCCTGTCATCCTTCCGAGGTCGGCGAAATGAGTACTAGTATACTGGGCCGGTCTATACCCCGGTTAAAATCAGTGTACCATATCCCTGTGTCGTAAGAGGCGACCAGGGTTGCGTCAGGAAGGGCATCCGGCGTAAAACATGTGCCAAATCACGATGCGGATCATACGGATGATCCGCTGTGGCGACCCCTAACGGGAGCAGCCGAAAGTGGAAGAAGAAGATATGTATATACATATATATTGTTACGGCTGTGGAAATTCGCACAGCACCATATAGGTGCTTAGATCAGTTATGTCGATAAGTCTGTGTTCAGATAGATTTCCCCACCGATGTCTAAGGCAATTATTCATTTAACCGGGCTGTGAATCTTCAGTTAGCCGTTTTTCTTTTGCTATCGTTATTTTGGATCAACCGCTCACAACAACCACCTCCACCGCCAACATCGCTCTCATCAACCGCTTCACAACAACCACCTCCACTGCCAACATCACTCTCATCAACCACTTCACAACAACCACCTCCACCACCAACACCTTCTCCACAACCGACTTCATCGTAACCACCTTCACCACAACCACAGCCGCATTTCCACCTCGGCACACGGTTGCGAGAAGCCTGGCATTCATCGGGGGAGAATGGACGACGGCCCCACCCCCCCCAACCCCCCCCCCCGTCATTCGTGATGTCATAGCACCGTGTCTTGTCATTGGCCGACAGATAAATGGCCGTAACTTGGGAACCGCTTGTCCGATCGATTTCAAACCTCGAAAAGGCACATCTGTGGGGCCCCGGCAATATTCCTGGCAAGTATCAATCCGATCGGACTGGCGGTCGTCGAGAAACTGCGGTCGCAGACAGACACACACACACACACACACACACACACACACACACACACACACACACACACACACACACACACACACACATTGCTGGAATTATAGATAGACTAGTACGGGCCCGTAGGGGCGGGCCCGTAGGTGCGTAAACGATGACTGGATTGGGGCATTATTTCAATTAGATCGGACCAACCGTATCATAAATGGCCATAACTTGGGAAACACCTGGGAAACATATTCAGGTCTCCAGCGTCAATTGTGACGTCATATCAAATGAAGAAGAATTGTGACGCCCCTCTCTCTCGCCCCTCCTCGCTCCCCCCTGGTCTCGCCCCTCCTCTCTCGCCCCTCTCTCTCACCCCCCCTCTTTCCCACCTCTCTCCCTCCCCACTCTCTCCCCCTCTTTCTCCCCCTCTCTCTCCCCCTCTTTCTCCCCCTCTCTCTCCCTCCCTCATGTCTCCCCCCTCTCTCCCCTCCTCTCTCACCCCTAGTCTCGCCCCTCCTCTCTCGCTCCTCCTCTCTCGCCCCTCCTCTCTCCCCCTCCTCTCTTGCTCCTCTCTCTTTCCCTTCTCCCTCGCCCCTCTCTCTCGCCCCCACTCCCACCCACCCTCCCGTCCCCCTCTCTCGCTCTTTCTCTCGTCCCCATTCCCACCCCTCTCCCTCCCCTCTCTCCCCCTCGTCTCGCCCTTCCTCTCCCCCCTCCTCTCTCGCCCCTCTCTCTCGCCCCCACTCTCATCCCCCCCCTCTCCCGCAGATATTGGTCGATAGATAAATGCCCGTAACTTGGAAACCGCTCGTCCGATTAATATCAAACCTTGAAAAGGCACATCCGTGGGTCCCCAGCAATATTCCTGGCAAGTTTCAATCAGATCGGACCGTCAATCGTGCAAAAAATAATAATAATAATAATAATAATAATAATAATAATAATTACATAAATAAACATTAATTGTGATGTCATTCGGGACGTCATATCACCGTGTCTTGTCATTGGTCGACAGATAAATGGCCCTAACTTGGGAACTGCTTATCCGATTAATATCAAACCTTGAAAAGGCACATCCACGGATCCCCAGCAATATTCCTGGCAAGTTTCAATCAGATCAGACCATCAATCGTGCAAAAAAAATTAATAAATAATAAATAAATAAACATTAATTGTGACGTCATTCGTGATGTCAGAGCAACGTGTCCTCTCATTGGTCGACAGATAAGTGGCCATAACTTGGGAACCGCTTGTCCGATCGATATCAAACCTCGAAAAGGCACATCTGCAGGGCCCCGGCAATATTGCTGGCAAGTTTCAATCCGATCGAACCGGCGGTCGCAGACACACACACACACACACACACACACACACACACACACACACACACACACACACACACACACACACACACACACACACATACACACACACACACACACATTGCTGGAATTATAGATAGAAAATGAAATTGTAGTGACTATTGTTCTGGCAACTGCCCTATGAATTCTGGGCCACCCATTACGATATGTGCACTACGTGGCCAAAGGTATGCGGATACCCCTTCTAATTCGTGGATTTGGATATTTCAGCCACACCCATTGCTAACAGGTGTATAAAATCAAGCACACAGGTATGCAATTTCCATCGACAAACATTGGCAGTACAATGGGCCGTACTGAAAAGCTCCGTGACTTTCAACGTGGCACTGTCATATGATGTCACCTTTCAAACAAGTCAGTTCATCAAATTTCTGCGCTGCTCGAGCTGCCCCAGTTAACTATGAATGCTGTTTTTGTGAAGTGGAAACATCTCGGAGCAAGATCAGCTCAACCGTGAAGTGATAGGCCACACAAGCTCACAGAACAGGACCGCTGTGCTGAAGCGCGTAACGCAGAAAAATACAAAATCCACAAAAGAGTTGCTGCTTTATGCAGAACTGCTGTCGAGACATCGCAAAGTTAACTCGCCCGTGAAATCTACATTGCAGAAAATCCGCTATATTGCCTTCTCGTTTGTGTGCGCGTCACATACATCAGTTCCGGTTTCGCGCAAACGATATAACTTCATTTTAAAATGTCCGTTTTTCACCACATTTGCTTTGATTTCATGTCGGGCACCTCACGAAACCTCTGAAAATATAAACACAGATCTGTCAGACACTTTGAATAGGCAAGTCCCTCTGGCGGACAGGGCATGAGGTCAAGCATTGAATGCATTAAATCATTTACCTCAATGAAGCTCGTTAATTTTGGCACGTTCCTTAATTTTTTGTTCACTCAATATAATACTCCAAACAGTAGAAAAAGATAAATTTAATGCTTTGGAAATTTCACATTTTCTTGTGTGTATTGGAGAAGGAGCAAACCTCGTCTTGCTTGCTTAAAGGTCCCATGACACCCAAAAGTACTGAAATTGCATATACTGTATATATGTCCTATAGGAGTTTTTCATCGTGATTTCAGATCTGACAATGTTTTTTCACAATACTCGTTCTGTAAAATGTAAAATTAAAAAAAACAAACCTCTTCGGGAACGCCCCTAAAAATTCTGCCGAAATCTACTGAAAGGGGCGTAACCCACATGACGTCATGTCCAGGACGACAAAGGCTGCACGTAAATTACTCGGATTGGTGGTCTTTGTGATTCTATTAGCTTCCTGTGTGTTTCCACATTCGATTGGTCGACTCAAATGCTTCGTTCATTTCTGCTTTTAAAAAAATCAAACATTTGGTTTTGAATAATGGATGACATGGACTTTGATTTGTATGGTAGTGACAGTGAGTGTGAGAGAAATGAAGGATTTTGGTCTGAATCAGATGGGGAATTGTCGGAGAACGTACTCGCGGGAGGTGAAGTTCAGGCAGTTGGAAATGAAATACATTGAAGGAAGACTTGGCAATAACAACTGGTTAGACAAAATCCTATACATAATTCAATAATATAAGTTCGACTTGCATACTGCTCGATATCAGAAATATTTTAGTGAGGTGACGTGACCAGCGCAGCGCAGCGGACATGTTGCACCGCAGCGAATGAATCGTAAGCAAGGCCAGCCCATGTCATTAGCCGTATCTCTCCACGCATAAAACGAAGCAATCTCGCTGTCTGGATACGATGAAAACTTGTGTGCAGAACACACCTTGCGACACAATTGTCTAGAGTAGTCCGATAAATCTGACGTTCTGTTGCATTTTTATTTATTTTATTCCTACTGTCGTCATGTCGCACCAGTAGAAAACAATGAAGAAAAGAGAATAATAAAAGAAAGCTACAGCACGTCAGATTTATCAGACTAGTCAGACGGACGACGGATTTATCGGACTCGTCTAAACTCTAGAGTTGACAAGTAACTTGTATTAGCATGCACACAATGTATAAGTCAATGCGTAAGAGTCCCGAGGTTTCTTTTTTAATGGAAAGGTTCAACAGGCACATTTTATATTTTGTGGACATGGTATAGCCCTTTATTGTGCATACATCTATTGGATTTGACAACGACTACAAGGTAGTAAAGGGAAAAATAATTGCCTCGTGATTGTTGTGCATACATGGCTCAGAAGTAGAATTTCTTTTCCGCGAAACAATCACAGGAATTAAGACGATCAGTGAGATAGCAAACACATGTGCACAATGCATTTGTACATACTTTATACGGCGCGCGACATCTAATCAATCCACTCTGTGCGAGTCGCGTTCTGGAGATGACGTGAACGGTCACGTGACCTGCGGTTCGCTGAAGTCAACTTTTTTGAGGGGCGGGGCAGAGCAAGTTGTGAAAAGCACGAGAAATGTTCGAAATATTGGTCTAATTATCCCATTTTTTATTTTAAAAAAGAAACATGGGTGATTTCTTCACTCGGAAGGTCAAGTTAATATATAAATAACCAGAAAGTTTTGAGTGTCATGGGACCTTTGAAGTAAATAGGTATATCGGATTAGTTATGACTCATTTATTTCTTTAATTTAGCAGATTTCACGCCAGATTCCGACACTTCTTTAGGCCAGACTATGTACGGTCCTCAAAACCGAAATATTATTTCGATGATATACTTTAATTAGTCCGTGAGAGTAGATTGTGGAAAATCGTATCATATAATGCATGAAATCGTTCCAAGCTTCTAATTTGAAAACTTATAGCACTTACAAAAGTGATGATACAGCGATTCGTCACTATTATGAACAGGCATTTGAAAATATGAGTGAGGAAAGTGGAAAAAAAACAACTTTATCGTTTGAAATTGTTGCGGCCTGTTTCAAGACAATGCATGGTTGAGCAGGCCAAAAATCATGGTGGCTTCAGACGCCAGCAAGGTTACCTATGATATGCCTTCAGACCCCATATAGAGCGATGACCAAGGATGCTCCTGATGAAGGATATAATTTAATAAAGCCGTTAATTATCTTCAAAAGAGGTGTTTTAATTAACCCAAACACCCATTTTTCAGTCATGCACTTCCTTGAAGTTTTCTTAGTGTGCATGCAAAGTTTTAGGCTGCAAGGTTTCATTGTTTTGGTGTTATGGAGGAGACACACTGACACACACACACACACACACACACACACACACACACACACACACACACACACACACACACACACACACACACACACACACATTGCGTCACCGATGTGTGCGTCACCGATACCGTCACACGCACACACAAGTTAGACTTCAGTAAACCGTCAAGAAGATTCATGTTTAAACTGCAGCAAAAATTAACCTGGGTGTGCACCACAACATTGTTGGGCCTAAAGGCATTTCCTTGTTTGAGGTCAGTTTCTCCTCAGTCTCATGTTGTGGATTAGACACATGTTGTCGTTTTTTTCTGATTTTCAGATGCATGCACGCACACACATACTGCAGAGAATTGCCCTTGGGGATGGGGTGGGGGTGGGGGGGGTTGCCCATAATCTGACCCTGGGTACCACCAGCACATGCAAAAATTGGTAGAGATTGGTCCAGAGTTGTGGAATTGTATAGAAAATAAAGAAAAGTCTATCTATTGTTACGGATTCTCGCCCGCTGGCGTGCGAACGACCGCGTCGAACCAATAGCGGCCTTCTTCGCCCACCAAACGGACAATCCAGTCGCGGATTTCCAGATCAACGCCGAAAACTAGCCACGGGTGTGTTTTTAAGCACACCACAACCTTGTCCGTACTCCACCTGCGCTACAGGGTCAATTGTCGATATACCTAATTAATCGCGCGGGTAGATTACCGAGAGATTGTACCTCAACGGGACCGCTTGGAAACGAGCCGCTTAAGCAGCTCCCTTCCTTTTGGGATAACCGAGCGGGGTATTATCGTGCAGTTCCGTTGGACCCGATCACTTTACCGGCTATTTAAAAACCAACTATATTCCGAGTGCAAGATGGCAGCTCAATTAAGGGAAGAAGACGCAATGAACGGGGTACATTTAAACAAGCACATTTATTTACAAACATCAGCACGTAAGCAGTCATGCATCAATCAAGCAATTATGCAAGGCCGAACACGCACACAAGTATACAACCAACAAAAGTAATGCAAAAAAAGAGCTACTACCGTCTATCTATTATGTACAATCACTTATACAGTTCTACTTGCGGACATGGTGCCACAACATTCATTCAAAAGCAAGGAAAAACCCCAGGAAAGACGAGGGGTAGACTGGACCTCTTTGGGTCTTTATTGCTTGGAGCCGTGTAGACCGCAGAGGCTCCGCGAGGCCGCGCTGGTTACCTTCACCTTGCTGGGGCGACCCGCAACGTCCCGCCCCTACGGCCGCTGTCGTGACCGCGGTCCGGCCCAGGCCTCGTCTGACGGCCTGGTGATTCGGGCCCAGCCGGCAACGCCTCAGAGGAACGAACGGGCCTTATGCGCTTTCCGAGTTGATGCTCTCTTTAAGAACCCGTCCATCCTTCAGTGATGCTCGGACTGTCCCGAAGCCCGATCACCTCCGACCGTTCGGTGCTGGCTGGCGAGCTCCCTCCGGCTCTCCCCACGCCCCGTACATGAACGGGCAGCTCTGCGCGGCACAGCAGGCTGGGCTGTGCCTTCAGCTCCCGTCTCCTTCGCTCTCCTCAGCTTCCCCACCGACTGCAAGCTCCAGACTTCTGTGCAGCTCCTCGACCCCTCCAGACTGACTCGCTTGGCGCTCCGCGCTCCATTTATATGGGGTCCGTGAGGCGAGGTTTGACCTCCGGTCTCTGATCTGTGATCTCTGACCCCCCGCTGGCTCCGACCTTCTCGCTCTCCTGATCCGAATTCCGAGGCGAAGCTTGGAGCAAGCGGACGTGGTAGAAATCATCAACGCTGAGAACAGGAAAAACCCCGCGTCTGTTCGCAGCGATCTCACGGTTGCCGGCGCAAACATGGTGGCGCCCGTGGAGTTGAAGGTGAAGCGATGTTGTTCCATTGTTGGGTATTGGGGGAGATGCGGTTTAGGAGATGGTGGCTGTGGTTGGCGTTGTGGAGAAGGTGGTTGTGTGAGGGCGGTTGTAGAGGAGGTGGTCGTGTGAAGGCGGTTGTGAGAGCGCTGTTGGTGCTGGAAGTGGTGGTTGTGAGCGGTTGGTCCAAAATAACGATAGTAAAAGAAAAACGGCTAACTCAAAGATCACAGCCCTGATCACACGAATAATCCCCATTAAACAACGGTGGGGAAATCTATCTGAACACAGACTTATCGGCATAACTGAACTAAGGACCTATATGGTGCTCTGCGAATTTCCACAGCCGTAACAATCTATACACAGGCACACACACAGACACACAGACACACAGACACACAGACACACAGACACCTCACTCTTATGTTTTCATTTTTGGTGTGCAGAGACGAGGTTCTTGGAAGAGCTAGAACACAGAATGGATCAGGAAGCACCATCAAAAAAGAACAGCAGAAAGAAAAGGGGAAACTGCCTACAGCAGGGTCAAGGGAGAAAATAGATGGAGACGGACAAACAAGGGATGAGCGTGTTAGGATGACGCGGGTATGGGAGAATCCATCCATCCCTCCATTGGGACCGTACTCTGTGCAGAGCATTGGTGCTGCGTAAGCAGTCTCCTTGGCTATTGGACACAATCCTGAACGGGTTGCCACTCCGACACAGGTATGGGAGAATGCAAGGGTGGATAAGCTGGAAATAGAAGCAAAATTGGGGAAGGAGGTGGGGGGTGGTTTAACGGGTGTAGAAAATATTATGGTTTTGGATGGGGAATGATCTGAGATGGTCGTGAACACCTGTCTTGAAGACCTGCAGGGAAGAATGAGATTGAAGAGGATGTGGAAGTTGGTTCCATAGGTGTGGAAAAAGAGGAACGAATGAGTGGAAGTGAGCAGTGATCCTGGATTTCGGTAGTTTCACCAGAAGGGGGTTGAAAAGGACGTGGAAGATATATAGATATACATATATACATACATATACATATACATATACATATACATGTACATGCACTTGCAAAGGACATGTCGCTGCTGAAGGTATAACCCATTTGGAAAGGGTTTTTTATAGTTTAAATTTACCCATCACATCTTATCTACCTGTTATCAATCATGTAATTGTTGTCAGAATTACCGAAAAGTAATCACTTCGACCAACGGTGGTCTATCTTCTTTTCTTTTTTTGTAAGCGAGGCTTTCGGATGAAATGTTGATGCATTTATTGATTGTAGGGCTGGATCATCGGTTTGTGACCGACCCTGCAGCATCAGGACACTTCTTTGTGGTTTGTAACCAGCGAAGCACCCCCACCCCCCACGGGGGAAGCTTTATGAATGATGACCCTCCAGTGGGACATCGAATGTCCTGCGATTATTCTTTGGTTACGCTCTTTCGTTTTAAATGAATGGCAAAACAGTTTTTAGTCGCACCACGGCTTGAGCTTGTTAAACTCCCCCATGTCCCCTCCTCAGCAGGGTGTTCCGTTTAACGCAGGGCCTGTGTAACTATGAAGATGTTTTGAGGTGGAAGTCACCGCAGAATGCTCACGACGTGTGAGCGAACAGTGAGCGATAAGCATCTGTGTGATACGATAAGACTGTTCGCGTCTTTGTACAGCAACCCGTGAATGATAAAAGGGTGTGTGTTAATTCACCTTCGGATGTATTATATCCTTCTTGCAATGCGTTTGAAGCCTATTTGGTTTCACCACCCCCACCCTCCTTTCGCTGTCACCCGTATATATCTCGCTACTCTGAGCGACCAAAGCAGGCGTTATCGTTTATATATTTGCAGGTAAATATTGATCGTATAACACCGGCAGATCGATCTGGGCAAGTTGCTTTCGGTATTAAATGCCTGCGTGAAACCATGCCTTGGTAAACGCTAAATAGGACAAGGCGGGCCTTCAAAACAAATCCCACTCAAACCCATCTGTATTCTCGACTCGCGCATACATCTTGGAGGGGGTAACCCTTGGGCTCGTGACAACACTGCGGCACTCAGGACCCCGGTGTGGGCATTCCCATTAAAGTGACTGGGGTATATAATGCCCCACCGGTGGCACGGAGGGGGTCGTCGTCAGGCCCTGCTGCGGCTGTACACCGATTGCAGCTAATGAAGCTATTTTCTTGGCCCAGTAATATAGTTGGCTTGTACATACATAAACTAACCCTTGTTATCCCTCTCCCTCCCCCAACGGCCTACAAGGCCTGGGGGTTATTGTCTTGGCCGTTTCTGGCTGTCCATCACATTGGTTGAGTTTTCGTGTTTGGTCTATATCTGAAGTAAGTAATTTAAGTAAGCTGATGAAACTTGTGAACTGTTTGTCTCACGTATATGTGCCTTTTCGAGGTAGTGTGCACATGATTGTGTGACTTTCGCTGCTTTTGTGTGTCAGACCTCAATGCATCATGCCCAACCTGGCATGAAACATGTCCCATGCTCCCATTTTGCCCCTTCACATGAGATTTGCTGTTGTACGCTGCGACATGAACAGGATCAACAACTGCTTGGGTTATGTTTGCCCTTTTTGGAGTTTTTATTATATCAGGTATTACCACATTTTAATTGGCCTTGGTGCCTATTTTTCGATGAAGCTGCTTCACTTTCCCCCTCTGTGTTATCCCTTCTGGATCACTGGAGCTTCTTTTATGTTTTGCATCGTTGGTAGATGGGAAAACAATCATAGTTTTTGTTCGTTTTTTTTAACTAACACAATATTATAAATGTTTTCTGCTGGTCTGTTCGACATTCCCATCTGAGCACAGCTCACAACAGTTGGATCCAAGGTTCAAATCGCATAACATTACACTCTACTGCTGCTACTGCTACTACTTTGACTTTTTTTATTGGCCCCAATTATTACCACCTTCTTATGGGGTCGGCGAGAGAATGTTTTCGGCTCCAAGTCTTTTTCGCTCGCCTGTTCGAAGAACAGAGAGTTTTAGTGATACCACCGGCGTGAGCGTCAGCATCAGCGTCAGCGTGAAAATGTTAACGTTTTTGGTGCAAGTTATTTTTTCCTTTGTGATGTTTTTATCCACCACACTATTTTTTATACGCCATATATATATATATATATATATATATATATATTTTTTTTTTTTTTATACGCCATATATATATATATATATATATATATATATATATATATATATATATATATATATATATATATATATATATATATATATATATATATATATATATATATATATATATATATATATCGGGGCGTATTATGTGATACCGGTCGTCCGTCCGTCCGTCTGTCTGTCTGTCTGTGTCTGTCTGTCCGTCCGTCCGTTCCTGTCCGCACTCTAACTCCAAAAGTTTTCAACTTTCACGTTTCATATTTGGTACATAGGTACAGACTGTGGAGACGGTGTGTCGCGACATACGTTCGTCATCTAAAGTGGTTGCCATGGCAACCAGGATGCTGTTTTCCATCCGTTCCTGTCCGCACTCTAACTCCCAAAGTTTTCAACTTTCACGTTTCATATTTGGTACATAGGTACAGACTGGGGAGTCGGTGTGTCATGACATACGTTCGTCATCTAAAGTGGTTGCCGTTTTCCATGTAGTAGCACAATTCTGTATATACCTTCTTGTCCGGGCGTATATTGTGCTCACTTGCGCTCTTGTTACTGATTATAATATACAAATACATATATTGCTTTAAAATTATACTTCACTGCAATGCTTTATAAAAAAATATTAATTATTAGACTCGTCTTTTAAAAACGAGAAATGTATAAACAGGCGAGCATTGGGTGGCTTTGACGCCAACTCTGTTTTTATTTTTTTGTGTTGAGGATTTTGTGTCGAATCGAGAATCATGGAGTAGCTATAACACAGAATGGACCAGGACGTAACAGAACGAAAAGAATAGAAGAAAAAGGGAGAAGGATACACCAACAGCAGTGTTGAGAGACACAATAGAGTGAGACTCGGAGGGTTAAGGGAAGGGGGAAGAAAGAGAGCAAAGAGGGGGGGGACATGGGGTGAACTTAAATGGATACAGCCACAAACTCTCCATCACAGAAGTATAAGGGAAAACTGGAGAAGCAGCAGAAATGAAACAAACCATAAAAAATGAAGAGGGTGAGGGAGCAGGGAGACATGTGGTAACCTGGAACTGTGGAAAAAGATGGGCTTGTGGAGGGTTCATGGGGGCAGAAAAGATCATGGTTGTGGATGGGGGACCTGAGATGGTGGTGAACAGCTCTCCTAAGGCCCTGGAGGGAAGAAGAGACTGGGGAAGTTGGTTATACAGGTGGAGAATATCGAGGAACGAATGAATGGAGGTGAGCAGTTAGTCTGGATTTTGAGTGTTAAACCAGAAGAGTGGTACTGACACCACATGTGAAAGGGCAGAGGGGGCAAGACCAGAAAGGAGGCACAAGGCAACAGACCACTGACCTGCCACTGACTACAAACTGGCTGGCCATGGACATTCACGAACATGTATGCTAAGACGTAAGCTCGATCAAGTGATTTAGGCAAGAATGTGTCACTTCGTCAGGGTGCCGGCGATAACTCACTCACCCACTCTTCGCAAAAGACTCCATAGTATGGTTAGTGTCCACCGACTAATTATAGCACACAGGACACCAAGCCTTACGTCCATCCGAGGACTGGAGCATTTTGTGATCCAATGCTCTGCCTGTGAAGCACCATGACATTATGTTCTAACGTCCGTAATTCATGCTAAAGTACACTGATGTCATCTTCCTGTACGTGCACAAGCTCCATGAACAAAATATCACTGTAAAAACGTAGGTAGGCAGTGTTGTAATTAAGGAACAGATTGTAATTGCAAAAATCCATATCCACAAAATCTTGAGAACTGCAGAGTGGAAAACTCAATAGGACAACAAACTCACGGTTTTGTCAAAAAAAGAAAAGACAAAGGCTCAAAGTCCAAAGATACAGCTGAGAGAGTGGACTTTGTGAGTGAATAACATAGATCACGTGTGCTCAGGTCCGAAATGCCCTCCAGGAGTGGCAAGGCGACACAGGCCTGGAATAGAGGAGACACACAGTCTTTCAAAACAATTAAACATTGATCTAAGGATCAGAGGGGAGTTTGTCTGGGCCAGCAGGATAGCTTTTCGGTACGCACACTCGCCTTTGGGCTGTCTGGGCGAGGTTTGAATCCAGCTATTAACTGTCACCCTAGTGTTTCACATGCAGGCCCATGTATCAATGAGAGCATTGTCCATCGGAAGGACATTATGGGATTTCAACCTCACAGCTTCTGAGCATCGTGAGCACCTCACAGCTTTGCACATACTTTTTAATATTAAATTTTTTTTGGTAAAGCAACACAATGGAGTAAAAAGTATGGATTCACCTTGAAAATGATAGAAGATGCACGATTTTGAAGTTGGGAATGCTTTGAACGATTTCGGAAACATCGGCCGATTGTTTTTATTCCTTGAAAATTCGACTTTTTTTTGAAAGCAATCAACATATTGATTGTCAGAGTTGTTTTTTTTTACCGGAGATCTTGAAGAATGCAAAGGTCGGCCGTTCCGATGTCCTGGCTATTCTGATAGCATCATACATCATGGCATCTGTGCATCATGGAAGCACGTGGAGTGATAAGTAAATTCGTGGCCTGCCTCATAAAAGTAGACATTAACGAAAGTTTTTTTTCTCTCTCTCTCTTTTTTACAACTTTAACCGATTTATTTTCTGCCTGACCTTTTTAAAATGAACAATCGTACTTTTTTGTTCGGGCTGCCGGAGTGCCGACAAACCCTCTTGTGGAACCACAAACTCGGCGAACTTCCTGCGATTTTGTTTGTAAATGTCACGCAAATTTCATGATTGTCAAGCCGTGCTTGTCATCAAGATGTCACATCTTCCTTGTTGAAATGTCTTGCTTTTTGCACTTTCTGAATTAAATTATTCTGTAATAGTAACAGAGGCCCATGTACTCTTGAAAGACCTCTGGGGCGTATCACAAGTGGAGGGACGTTTCAAGGCAAGAAGCAACCCGGGATGAGAGTTGTTAGTTCGTCGCAGGATACTCGGTAGTTGTGACGGATGTTTGTCACTTGTTCAGGGTGCCAGCGATAACTTGCCAACTCTTTGTTGGAGAGACACCGTGGGATCTTTGACGTCCACCAACAACCAGTGCCGGCAGAGTCCTCTGCATGAGAAACACCAGGATGGAAGTTTACTGCTGCGACGAGATTCGAATCCATGTTGGACAAGTCAAAAGTCAAAAGGCGAGAGCATAATCTCTCTTGAAGATACATGGACCTTGCAAAACCCATATCCCTCGAAAGCGAATGCATATTGGACTGGGATTCAATTACCGATTCGCTCCACTGGTTGCATCATTACCGAGCCACCGCCTGGCCCCTGCCACGTTACAGGACGTGAGGAATTCAGTAAAATTCACACAGTGGCCTGCTCTTTTTAGATCATCGTGGAGGATCTCTAAGTCTTACTGACGTTGTTGTTCTTCATCTTCTTCTTGTGGACTTTTTTGTTTCACAGCCTACAGTTTTCATCAAAACTTCCTGAAACTTGGCGTATATATGTAAAAATACCCTGCGCAGACGGTAACCATCTCCGATTTTGAAAATTCCTCCAAGAAAAAAAAAGTTATGACGTCAAAATATCTCCGCTAATGTAAATCGCCTAAAAAATTATCTCCGAAACTAGACAAGCTTTTTGAATTCTGTTGTGGGAATCGAACAGGGCATTAGCAGAGATGAATTACCGCACAAATGATACATCACTATGACGTCAAATCAATTTTTATGACGTCATTCCTATTTTTTGACTTTTTGTTTCACAACCCAGAGTTTTCATCAGATCTTCGTGAAACTTGCCATGTATATGCAGAAAGCCCATGCGCAGGCAGGAACCATCTCTGACTTTGGAAATTCTTCCAAGAAAAAAAAAGTTGACGTCATAATATCGCCGCTAATGGAAATCGCCTATACCATTCTCTCCAAAACTGGGCAAGCTGCTTGAATTTTGTTTGCGGGAATCAAGCCGGGCATTAGCACAGATAATTTATCGCAAACCTGATATATCACAATGACGTCATATTGGTTTTTATGACGTCATCATTAAGAGGACGAGGGTCTTAGCTCATTTGAGCTTGTTTTAAAAAAGTCGCCGTGGCTTCTTTAATTTCCACTCGAGCAGACGAGACAACCGGCTTGACGTCTCTCCGGAAAGAAGGCGTGCTCATTGACGCAACGACGCCCAACGCGCGAAACACCAGGACGGCGGTTTGGAGTCACTCTCTCGAAATCCCCGCAATCCGCGTGGCCACATAAGGCAGGTTTAATCGAGCGTCGCTCCGTTGCCCACGATACGGTATCAATCATGGAGTGCAGCGATATTCTTCATGAAGTGCATCGACCGATCCATCCATCGATCGGAGCGTTTATCGGCAAAGAGCGTGGAGAGCGGGTTGAAAAACTCTCTCCAGAAAGGTGGTTGAGAGCCGCGGGTGTCTCGCCTTTTGAACCAAACCGTTAACGAGCCGTCATTAAAAGGGGATCTCCCCCGGGGGATCCCAGAGGCTGTCGGAGAAAGAGAGAGAGAGAGGGTCGATCGCATTGACGGGAAAACTTCAGCAGGTGTTAGCGAGACGATCCCACCATTGGAGGGGAAACTTTCCCCGGCACGTGGCGCTCGCTCCCGCGTCTTCGTTTCACCGGTCCCGCACATCATGGGCGCTCAAGCAACGTCATGGGATTTGTTTGAAATGCCCTTCCGTTATTGCAGTCCAATACTACGACTACGACTGCCACTTTTACCCGGGGACGTTTTTTGGCAAAATTACTCGGGTCAAGTCTTTCACGAAGCGACTGATCAGACGTGACGTTCGACTGAAAGTGCAGGAATTTGTCACTCGTTCAAGATGCCGGCGATAACTCTCCGACTCTGAGCGAAACACACCCGTACCGGGGGGAGAAAACAATTCCTATAATTACTTCTCAGAGTCATTGGGAGCATCATTTATTTAATTTGATGATGTACGTGTGCTTCGAGCATTTATTTGTCTGAATCGGTCAATTTGTTTCGCGCGTTCACTCGGTCGCTTCCACGTCGAGGTTACCGCCGTGACGTAATGCGATAAGGCATGACGTCATCCATCGACGCCTCCGTTTTGTTGTGTGGAACCAGTTTTTTGTTTTTTTTCACCAAATCGTTGCGATCATCGATTCTGCTGTGTGCGATCTGTGTGAGATCCTTCGCCACTCGTTTCAGTCTCGGTCAAAAATGACGTCATCGCGCACCGTCGCAAGAAGCCGACGTCGTTAACGGACGCCCGACTCCTCATGGAATATCTTTGCAATTTTTATTATTTTATTTTTTTCCTCCATGAAAAAGCAACTCCACAGTTTCAGACTTTCGCTCACGCTGTGTGTTCACACGAAACCGCACAATACCACGTGGTGTGTTCAAAAGATTCTGCTTTAACAACACTAATTGGTCCGAAGGCACGATCACTAATTGGTTTGAACCGTTTAATTAATTCTTTTATTTTACAATCGATTTGTTCATGTATAGTTGTACACGGCGAGTTTTTACTTCACTTCATACTGATAGTTTTTACTGCCGCCGCGGACTATGAGCACCGCGTGTCCACGCGTTCGTATGACGTCATGAATAATCGATACAAGGCGCTTGTGACGTCATGAATAATTGATACAAGGTGCGTGTCTGTGACGTCATGAATAATCGATACAAGGCGCGTGTCCCTCGGATAATCGATAAACGTTGTCGAGAAGTTTTAACTAAACGGGAAAAATGCGTTCAACACGTTGTCTGAGAAGTCTCGTGGACCTAACTCCACCCGACGGACAAATAGGTGTGTGTGTGTGTGTTTTCTCCCAGGAACTGGTCCATCCCATGTCCTTCCCATGCTTCCCAGGTCCATCCCATAATATCCACGGCTTAGCTGTTGGCCTCGAGCGTGTGACACACATATACACACACACACACACACACACACACACACACACACACACGCACACGCACACGCACACGCACACGCACACGCACACGCACACGCACACACACACTCCTCTTCTCAGTCTGCATTCTTGATTCTATCCCTCCCTCCCCTTGTTGTACCCTGGGGACAAACCTCCCCTCGTCTTCACTCATTTTCAAACTCTTTTGTCAGAGAGCGCAACTCTTGAGTGCACAGAACTTTTGAACATGCGGTGGATATATATATATATATATAATTATTTTTTTAATGTGACGACCTCGACTGAGCAGACAAAAGTGCTTCTCATGTCGAAGTGTTGTCGAAGGTGACATTGATTGAGGCGCACGCTTGTTCGTGGGATTCATTTTCCTGCCCGTCCCGTTCCAATCACGCGTGCTCTTTGTGAACCGGTCACGTGACGTGTGATGAATCTGAACACGTGATCGACAGGGCAATTGTGCCCTTTGCAAAATGTACGATATCTCAAACCTTAACTGTTTTTTTTTAGGGGGGGGGATTCTGAACTTTCCTTCTTTACAACCCGAAATAAATCCTGATGCTCACACGTCTCTGTACCGGCGATAGATGATCTGTCTCTAATGAGGGCACTTTCCCGTCAAAAGGAGACATTCTTTGATATTCACAGGCAGTCTGTATTTCACTGGTGGAGCGAGGATCTCCATGAGGCATTAATGTCGTGTCCAAATGATGAAGGTAAATTGTCCTGCATCCGTTTGTGCACACAGTGGATTGGATGCCATGACTTGAAAGGATGGAGTATTTGGAAGCTTTGTATGATGGCAGATAATGCGACTACTGTGCTGTATGGGGATTGGATGCTTGTAGTCACGTGATTGGGTTTTATATTGTTACGGTTGTGGAAATTCACAGAACACCATTCAGGTTTCCCAGAGATCAGTTATGTCGATAAGTGTGTGTTCAGATTAGATTTCCCCACCGATGTTTAACAGGCAATTATTCGTGTGCAGGGCTGTGAATCTTCAGTTAGCCATTTTTCTTTTGCTATAGTTATTTTGGAACAACCACATCTCCACAACGCCAACCACGACATCTCCTTGCCATCTCCTCAACAGCATCTCATCAAACCTCTCCACAACGAAAACATCGCTCTCATCAACCATCTCCACAACGACCACCACGACATCCCCTCACCACCTACGCCACAACGAACATTGCCTCACCTTCATCTTCATGAACGTCGCCATCTTGTTACCGGCAACAGCATCCTCAACGAACAACATCTCTGCCACCAGACGCGGGGACTCCTTCGTTGGGGCGAGGGTCGATGATTTCACCCACGTCCGCTCTCTCCGAGCTTCGCGACAATTTGGATCAAAAGATCAAAAGGGGCGGAGCCAGCAGGGGGTCAGAGGTGAGAGATCGGAGATCAAAACCTCGCCTCACGGATCCAATTTAGGGCATGCAGAGATGCCAAGCGAGCAGTTGTGTGGAGTTGCATTGGGAGCTGGGTCAGTCTGGAGTCTGCAGTCGGTGAGGAGCTGGAGAGAGCGGAGGAGACTGGAGCTAGGAGCGCGGCCTGCCGTGCCGTGCCGAACAGTGGGTCGCTGGAGAGAGGCCGGAGAGGAGTCGCCAACCAGCGGCAAACGGTCCGAGGTGATCGGGCCCCGGGACAGTCCGAACGACGCTGAGGAATGGGCGGGCTCTTAAGAGAGCATCAACTCTGAAAGAGCAAAGGCCCGTTCGTTCCTCTGAGGCGTTGTCGACTTGGCCCGATCGACCGGGCCGCACGATGAGGCCTGGACCGAGCCGCGGTCACGCCAGCTGCCGTGTGGACGGGACGTCGAGGAGTGCCCAGCGAGTCGCCACGAAGGCGAAAGGTAACCAGCGCGGTCTCTCAGAGCTTTTGCGGTCTTCACAGCTCCGTGACTTATAAAGACCCACGAGGTCCAGTTCTGCCCCCTTCCATTTTCTGGGGTTTTTCTTTGCATGAATGACGTGGCGCCAAGTCCGTTAAGTAGAACTGTTAAGTGCATGTGTGTACATAATAAATAGATGGTTGTAGTTCTTTGTCTTGCTCATGTTTTGTCCCATACGTGCATTGGTTGCATACATGACTGCATGATTGCATACATGCATTGGTTGTATACATGACTGCATGATTGCATATGTGCATTGGTTGCATCCATGACTGCATGACTGCATATGTGTCGTGTGTGTAATAAATGTCATTGTTTAAATGTTCACCCGTTCGTTGCGTCCTTTCCCTCATTGAACTGCCATAATTAAGTTCGGAATATTAGCTGGCTTTTTAATAGCCGATAAAGTAATAGGATCCGGCGGGGCTTGGCGATATACACCGCTCGGCAAATCGCAAACGGAGTGAGCTGCTTTGCGGCTCGTTTCCAAGCAGGTCCCGTCGAGTTATAAATCCCCGGCATTTCTCTCTGTGCGCATAATTAGGTAAATCGACAATTCGGCGATTGGACCCTGTCGCACGCGGACAGAATAGCTGGCTGATTTTTGGTGTGATTAAAGATACACCCGTAGCTGGATTTCGGCGTTGATCCGAAAGCTGCGACTAGGTTTGTCCGTTCGGTGGGCGAGGGCGGCCGCCACTGGCTAGAAGCGGTCGCCCGCACACCGACGGGCGGGAAACCACAACAATATTATGGCCCGTCCGCAAGGAGGCTTTTCAGTGTACTCTCGTGCCGCGTAATAAAGCAGAGTTGATTCTGGCTCCTGTGTCCACCTGCTTCTTGCTCCCGTGTCCGCCTGCTTCATGAGCACAACAGTTTGGCGACGATGGATGGGATAGATGGCAATTGAGTCAGTGTTCACGGCAAAGTTCCGGTTTTCACCGGCGACGACTTTGAACTGTTTGCGGAGCAATTGGAGTTTTATTTTGAGGCGAACGGCATGGGCAAGGAAGGCATGAAGAAGGCTATCCTGCTTTTGTCGCTGTCGTTGGACAACTACCGGCTGTTGTGTGACCTGCTCGCATCCGACAAGCCGAGAGACGACATGCTGATGTTCCGCACGATCGTGCAGAAGATGAAAGAGCACACTAAGCCAGAAAACTCACTGCAACTAGCGCGATACGAGTTCGATCATCTGGCGAGGAGCCCTGGAGAGCGCGTGGCGGATTTCGTGGCAAGATTAAAACATCTGTCCGTTACCTGCAGATTCATGCCGGATGAGCGTCTAGCCAGGCTCAAAGATCGATTTATTGCCGGTTTACAAGACCCAAACATGGTTTCCGCGATGGCCATGGGAGGTGACTTGGGAATCAACGAGATGTCCCGTTCGCCGCGGACCCCACGAGCGACCTTCGGTACGAACCGCGGCCAGCCTTCGCAACACGTCCAATCGGGTGGCGAAGTTAACACGCAGGCATGTTGGGGGTGTGGGGGTCAACACCTCCGGCGTGTGTGCCCGTATAAGAACAGCGTGTGTTTGCATTGTAACAAGGTGGGCCACCTGAAATGTGTGTGTCGAGCAGCATTGGCCACCGTTATAGTCATGGACGGTGATGTGCAGGACGACCTGGGGCAAGACCTGCAACCGATGATGAGTCTTTATTCAGTTGGCTCTGCGACAACACGACCGATGACTGTGGAAGTGGAGGTCAACAAGACGCCGATCACATTGCAAGTTGATACGGGCACGGCGGTGTCAATCATAGGCGAACAGACCGCGCGTAAGCTGAACGGTCTGAAGCTTATCACGTCAGACCTCACGCTGTACACATACACCAGCGAGAAGATAATGCCGGTTGGAATGGCAGACATATCCGTGGCCTATCAAGGCCAGGACACCGCTCTCAAGTTGTATGTGGTTCGGGGGAGGGGGCCATCCCTCCTCGGTCAGGACTGGCTGACCCGCATCAGGCTAGACTGGACAGCCATCACCTTGTACAAACCATACCAAGCCGATTAAAGAATCAGTTGGAGGAGATTCTTCAAAAGCATCAAGGCCTGTTTTGCAACGGGCTTGGGAAACTCAAGGGCATGCAAGCCAAGCTCTTCGTGAAGGACGGGGTGGTGCCACGGTTCTGTAAGCCAAGGCCAGTTCCATATGCTCTGCGGGACAAGGTGAAGGTTGAGTTGGATAGACTGGAGGCCTGTGGAGTTATCGAACGGGTGCCATACTCGGACTGGGCCACTCCGGTCATCACGGTACTGAAACGGAATGGTGACGTTCGATTATGCGGGGACTTCAAGACCACGGTCAACCCGGGTCTCAGCATCGAGCAGTATCCGCTTCCATCGATCGATGAGATATATGCACGGTTGGCGGGGAGTAAATTCTTTACGAAACTCGATCTGCGAGATGCATATTTTCATCTGGAAATGGACCCCGGGAGTAGTGACCTTCTGACGATCAACACATGTCAAGGACTCTATCGATACACCCGGCTCGGTTTTGGAATTGCTTCGGCCCCCGCCCTGTGGCAGAAAGCGATGGATCAAGTTTGTGTTGGCCTGCCTGCTCAGACCTACCTGGATGACGTGCTCATTGCAGGGAAAACAGCGGGGAAGCACCTCGACAACATTGACAAAGTGCTGACGAAGTTGGAGGCTTGTGGGCTGCGCTTGAACAGGGACAAGTGTGCGTTCTTCAGACAACAGTTGGAATACTTTGGGCACGTCATCACGCCGGAGGGGTTGTTGAAAGGCCCACGGAAGGTGGAGGCGATCCAGCACATGCCACCACCACGGGACAAGACTCGGCTTCGCTCTTTTATTGGTATGGCATAGTATTACCAGAGATTCGGAAGCAATGTGAGCTCTGAGTTGGCCCCGTTAACACGACTGCTCAAGATGGAGGAACGCTGGGCATGGAGGTCAGACCACCAGGCAGCGTTCGACCGTGTCAAGCTGCTACTCACAGAGGACACGGTTCTCGTCCACGACGCGCATAACCATCCGCTCTTGTTAGCATGCGACAGCTCCGCGTACGGCATCGGAGCGGTGCTATCACACAACGTGGACGATGTGTCCGAGCGACCTGTTTGTTTTGCCTCCTGCACCCTGTCAGCAGCAGAGCAGAAATATGCCCAGATCGAGCATGAGGCTCTCAGCCTTGTCTGGAGAGTGCGGAAGTTTCATCAACACCTGCTTGGTCATTATTTCACCTTGCAGACTGATCACAAGCCACTCCAATTCATCCTGGAACCAAAACGAGGTGTCCCGGTAGCGGCGGCAGCGCGGATACAACGATGGTGTCTGTTCCTTGCTGCCTACAGCTACGATATCCAGTTATGGAGCACTGAGAAGCATGCCAACTGTGACGGTCTCTCTCGCTTGCCTTGCAAGGGGGACCCACCTTCGTCTGAATCATCCGATCATGTTGATGTGTTTACACTGAGCCAAATCCAGTGTGGGCCGATCACGGCTAAGCAGGTGGCTGTTGAATCAGCCCACGATCCTGTGCTCGCCCATGTCGTACAGGCGATCTCAACTGGGAATTGGAACGACCTGCCTTCAACACCTGAATATCAACCGCTTGCGTCTAAAGCGTCAGAGCTGTTGTTGGCTCAAAGGTGTATTATGTGGGTTATGAGAACGGTGATTCCCCCGCAGTTCAGGCGACGTTGTCTGGAGGAGCTGCATGCCAGTCACCTCGGCATCGATAAAACCAAAAGTGTAGCCCGTAGCCTCTTGTGGTGGCCGGAACAAGGACATTGAGCAGATGATTAAGCATTGCACAACATGTCAGTCAGATGCCGACAACCCGTGGCGGACGTCGTGCTTATGGCCTATCCCGGACAGGCCATGGCATAGAATCCATGTAGATTTTGAAAGTCCTTTTAAGGGCAAGATGGTTTTGGTTGTTGTTGATGCATTCTCCAAGTGGCTGGAGGTTGTGGTCATGCAATGCACGACGGCAGAAAACACGGTTGAAAAGCTGCGATCAATCTTTGCAAACAAAGGAATACCCAAAGTGTTGGTGTCTGATAATGGTCCACAGTTTGTTGCTGGTGTTTTTGATAATTTCATGGTGTGGAACGGTGTAAAACATCTAAAGTCAGCACCATCCCATCCGGCAACGAATGGCCAGGCTGAATCATTTGTTAAAATGTTTAAGCGTGCGTTGCGTAGAGGGGAGGTGGCATCTATGCAATCAATGGTTGATGTGTTCTTGCTGTATTATAGGAATGCTGTTCATCCAACCAGTGGTGATACACCTGCGATGCGCCTGTATGGGCGTGCATTGAGATCTAGACTGGATTTGCTGAGGCCTGGGAGGTCGGTGCCTGGGGCGGTATCGCGTCCAATGCGGGTGCGCACTTTTGAAGAAGGGGAGCGGGTAATGGTGCGTGATTATTGCCACGATTGGAAATGGGTGCCGGCAGTGGTCTCCGTGATACTCGGGCCACTCAACTGCTTGGTTAAAACCGATGATGGGAAAGTGTGGAAACGGCACGCGGACCAAATTCATGATCGCTGTTCAGCATCACCACCCGTGACAAGTGACATGGGGACGGGGCAAGTGGTGCCCCCACCTCTGATTTCTGTAGAATCGCCAAGGTCAGACGTGCCGGCGCCAACTGGGCCAGCGGACTTGGGGTGTTTACCTGAATCAGTCCTGCCCGAGGAAAACGAACAAGTTTGTCGGCCTGGGGCTCTTGATGTTAAAAACGGGGCGAGTCCTACTGGTATGTCACCTCTACCGAGTCGGGAGGAGTCCGAGCCTGTCGCCTCGCTGCCCCGTCCGTCCGGGACGGATCAGGAAGCACCCGCGGTACTTGGAGGATTTTGTCTGTTAATCTCTGCCCTTTAGAGGGGGAGGAAGTGTGCTGTTTGGGGATTGGATGCTTGTAGTCATGTGATTGGGTTTTATATTATGGCCCGTCCGCTAGGAGGCTTTTCAGTGTACTCTCGTGCAGCGTAATAAAGCAGAGTTGCTTCTGGCTCCTGTGTCCGCCTGGTTCTTGCTCCCGTGTCCGCCAGCTTGGTGAACACAACAACTACCACCATGGGTATGTCCAACACCAAGATGTGATATCACCTCGTTCTAGGCTCTCTCTCTTCCTCTCTGCTCTCACTCTCTCTTCCCACTCTTCCTCGCTCTCTCCTACCAACTCTTCTCTCTCTCTCTCTCTCTCTCTCTCTCTCTCTCTCTCTCTCTCTCTCTCTCTCTCTCTCTCTCTCTCTCTCTCTCTCTCTCTCTCTCTCTCTCTCTCTCTCTCTCTCTCTCTCTCTCTCTCTCTCTCTCTCTCTCTCTCTCTCTCTCTCTCTCTCTCTCTCTCTCTCTCTCTCTCTCTCTCTCTCTCTGACCTCTCCCTCTGACCTCTCCCTCTGACCTCTCCCTCTGACCTCTCCCTCTGACCTCTCCCTCTGACCTCTCCCTCTGACCTCTCCCTCTGACCTCTCCCTCTGACCTCTCCCTCTGACCTCTCCCTCTGACCTCTCCCTCTGACCTCTCTCTCTGACCTCTCCCTCTGACCTCTCCCTCTGACCTCTCCCTCTGACCTCTCTCTCTGATCTCTCTCTCTCTGATCTCTCTCTCTCTCTGTCTGATCTCTCTCTCTCTCTCTCTCTCTCTCTCTCTCTCTCTCTCTCTCTCTCTCTCTCTCTCTCTCTCTCTCTCGCTCTCTGTATCTCTCTCTCTCTCTCTCTCTCTGTCTCTCTCTCTCTCTCTCTTCCTCTCTCCCTCTCTCTCTTTCTCTCTTTCTCTCTCTCTCTCTCTCCTTCCCACTCTTCTCTCTCTCTCTCTCTTTCTCTCTTTCTCTCTCTCTCTCCTTCCCACTCTTCTCTCTCTCTCTCTCTCTCTCTCTCTCTCTCTCTCTCTCTCTCTCTCTCTCTCTCTCTCTCTCTCTCTCTCTCTCTCTCTCTCTCTCTCTCTCTCTCTCTCTCTGACCTCTCTCTCTCTCTCTCTCTCTCTCTCTCTCTCTCTCTGATCTCTCTCTCTGCTCTCTCTCTCTCTCTCTCTGATCTCTCTCTCTCTGTCTGATCTCTCTCTCTCTCTGTCTCTCTCTCTCTCTCTCTCTCTCTCTCTCTCTCTCTCTCTCTCTCTCTCTCTCGCTCTCTCTCGCTCTCATCCCCCTGCTGGCTGTTGGTGAATCGAGTGGAGTGTCATGGCGGCTGTGTGGTCTTGGTGAGCTGTGATCTGCACTTTTTTTCGCATCGTTTTTCACCTCCCTTCCTTTGTTTCCTTCTACGCATCGTTATTTGTGCTCCCACCCTCCCCTCTTCGTTAGACCTCGCGCTCCGGCCTTCCCTCGCGCCGTCGTCACCCCACCCCGCCCATCTGTCCTTGTTATTTCATGGTTTGGCCTTCGGTTCATCTCTTCCCCTCCCCATCCCCCTGTTTTCTCCTCGCATACATTTTCCCCGAGATTGAAAGAGAAAGAGCCCACAGCTTCTTGTGGATTGCTTTTAGTTGGTGGCCCATCCCAGGCCTTCAACTGATCGTTTTTTTTTCCTCATTGTAGCTGTGTTTATTTCCTTTGGAAACCTGTCTCGGCTTGTATTTAATTACTGCAAGAGAGCAATCGCCCTTCCTCCCCCTTCCTAAATATGACTTCTTATTCCCGTTATTCAGCATTTGAAGCATTAACAAGAAAACATGGCGTCGTCTGTGTCGCACCCGACGACGTCAGCGTCGAGGATCTCGTTATCGCCACGGGAAACATAGTCTGTACTGACAAAGTTCGTGCAGCCTCACGAATGAACAAACGTGTGGTAATCTTCGTGTCTGAGACAGAACTGGTTCATGAAATCGTATCGACCGGACTATCAACAGACGACGGACATTTCGTGCTCGTCTCCCCTCTGGACACACCGGCCGTGTAGGTCATTATCTCGAATGCTCCTCCTTTCCTGAAAAATCAGACACTGATCTCTGAACTATCTCGTTATGGTTCTGTGGTTTCTCAAATCACTATGTTACCTTTACGTAGCCAGGACGATCGGACGAAGCATGTGATGTCTTTTCGGAGACAAGCTCGTGTGGTACTTTCTCCCTCTAACGCTGAAAGAACCTTGAACATCGTTTTAAAACTCAAAATTGATCATCATGATTAACAAGTGTACGTAACCACTGACACCTTGAAATGTTTCGAATGTGGGAATTTCGGACACTTGAAACGATCTTGCCCAAAGTCAACCTCGTCGAACGATGAAACGAACCTCGTCAACAAGAATACGTCGTCTTCTTCTTCTTCTTCCTCAACTGTGAAGGAAGCGAATCCCGTGTCTGGTAACAACCCCCAAACCTCCCAGCCCGATAGTCCAAACAGCAAAACGAATGTTTGGGATGGTTTCACCATCGTTTCATCAAGAAAGAGAAAGACTTTACCTGATGGTCGTTTAACCCAGAAGAAAGGAGCATTTACAAACGAGGAATCTGTTGGTAATTTTCCTGACGTCACTCTACGAGGCCTACCCGGAATGGACCCGGAATGGACCTGGACCCCGGTACCTACGACCAACAAGTTCAGCCTACTTGCCGGTGAGGACAGAGACGTCTCCCTTACAGAGACCACTTTACCTGTTATTGCAGTGAAGAAAACTGTTTCACTCGTTAAAATCCCTCCGATTGGAAAGTCTATTGACGGTGATACACAGACCACTAGTGATGATCCTGCTGTCACTTTGGTAAATGTTAACCCTAAATCCTTGTCAGCGGGAAATAGGGAAACAAATGTTAACCCTGTTACTGCTCCCATCTCATCACGTGGTGAAGCTGGAAACGCAGGAAATGTTAAAATGGATGTTTTACGAGAGACCCCCAAAGTACTGTATACCTCCACGCCGTTGGAGGTCGATAACACCGTCACGGTCGAGGGAAGCGATATCGCTACATCCACTGATGGTGTTTCTGTTTCATCAACTCTCCCGATTATTTCCATTACTTCACCAGGAGATGTTCCCACAATGGAAGAGCACATAGACGTGGTAACCAGTACAGATCCGTGTATCAATACTGACGACAGTATCGATATGCAGGACAATACAAGCTTGTGTGACTCGGAAACTAAAGCCGACTCTGACGAATCTGACCTGGAGGAAGCAAACAGGAACAGTCAGGTGGAAATGGTGGAGAAGCTCACCAGTCATAGTCCTTCCCCCCCCCCCCCGAACAAATAAGACTCTTCTTACAAAATACATACAGGAAACGCAATATAAACCTGATGGAATACTTTCCAGATCTACCGTCCTTCCTTGAGTGTGCTCAGGCTATCATACGTAAGCCTAACTTATTCGGTTTCCCCCAGACACACTGTCACCGCTTAAAAAACTGATTGCCAAGGTGAAAAGGGATCCTAATCAATTATCCCGATTCTCATCTTATTCTTAGAAACTATTATTTTCCTCATGGCCAGTTTCAAGATTGGAACAATAAATGTTGATGGTGGTGGTAGTCCTCTCCGCAAGATCCAAATTAAACAGTTGGTAGAGGTCAACGGTCTCGACATAGCTTTGTTACAAGAGACCCATGCTGTCCGATCTGTTCAGGCTCAGTGGCGACTATTTATGGACAAGGAATGTTTCTTCAGTAACAACTCCACGTCAAAGGCAGGCATCATGTTTGTCTTGGGGAAACATTTCCACCCGTCCTGCCTTAAATTTATGAGTACTTTTGATGGACACCTTGCCTCCGTGACCTTCTCTATCAATCAGGTCAAGTTCACAATTCTCAATGTGTACACTCCAAGCAAAAATGACGAGCGGATCTCCTTTTTTGCCGAACTGAGAAAATTCCTGCAAACACTGGATTTGCAGACTTGTCTAATCATTGGTGGTGACTTTAACTGTACTGTTAATGCTTCATTTGACCGGAACGGGCCGGAACCCCAACCATGTACCGCAAAACTTTTTGCAAACATCATTGCGAAATATAATCTTCATGATATTTGGCGCGTGCAGCACCCTTCTGATCGGTCCTATACATGGTGTCGTTGTTTAAACAACCACATCTCACTTGCGAGGCTTGATCGCATCTCTGCAAATTCTCATTTATTACATGGAGTTTATAAATCCGATATCGTGCCTTCTGCTTTCTCTGACCATTCCCTAGCTCGAGTCTATATTCAACTCTCTAAACCATGTCCAGGGAGCTCTCACTGGAAATTCAATAACAGTTTTTACTAGAAAACCTTAACTTCATTCAGGCCTTTGAATCCTTCTGGACGGCTCTCCAAGAACAGAAGCTAAGCTGTTCCGTTAACCCGTTGATATGAAGGGATTTAGTAAAAACCCAAATTAAAGGGTTCTGTCAACAGTATAGTTTTTTCTCAACAAGGGCTGACCATGAAGTTAAGAAAATATTACAGTTAGAGATTTTACAACTCCAACGAGTCATCGGACAAAATAATAGTAACATACAAAAAACCTTAACTGAGAAACAGTCCTTATTAAAGGAAATAATCGAGAGGAATGCACGTGGTGCCTTAGTTCGGATGAGGGTGCGACACCTGAATGAGGCAGACGTACCAACCAAGTACTTCTTTTCCTTAGAGAAACGTCTTCCCAGTAAACGGCTTTCTCAGCTGCGATTAGCAGATTCATCCATTACCTTTACACAATCAGAAATCAAACTTTACGTGAAGGAATACTTTTTGAAAATATATTCAATGGAACAAATAAATTCTGTCAGTGTCGCCTCTATCTCCATAGGCCTGCCAGTGTTGTGTGAAGATGGGCATTCCCAAATGGAAAGACCCATCACCTTGGATGAACTTGGCACTGCCCTGCACGGCCTTGCCATTGGGAAAGCACCTGGTGGACACGCCCCCTCCCAATGATGTGCAGGATAAATTAACTGAACAAGTGGGCATGCCCCCTCCCAATGAGCCAATGAACAGTGTAAGTGATTGGTTCATTACCGTCTCAAAAGTTAAAAAAAAACTTTCGTAAAAGTTAAAAAAACTTTCGTCTCAAAAGTTAAAAAAGGTAAATCCCTTACAACACGTGTGTCACCTTCTGGTAAAAGGCAAATCAGTGAAAATGTAATTACTGGAATCCCATGTAATAACATTTGCCTTTCTGGAAGAAGAAAGTAATCCAGAAGCGTCCGCTTGTACAAACGTTATCAATGAAACAATCGTATCAAACTTGCCAATCCCAATCAGTGTTTCCAACGCCGCACAAGGACGTTCCTAATGGAGACCGCTCCCATATCCAACAGTCACAGGAGGAAGAGGAACCTTTACAGTCTCTCTCTCTAACAAAGCATTAAATGAGACAAATAAGGACACTGAGGAAACGATGGAGGATAGTTTAAATCTTCCAATGGAGAGTGACACTCATGACCCAAGCACCATGGCCATGTCACGGACAGGCTTGGAGTCCACTCTTTTACATTCCGAAGAATCCTCAGACGTAAATCTGATATATAAGGGGCTGAAGAAGATTGTTTCATTGAAACCAAACAATCATGTGATGCTCACAATGAAACTGAAACACCAATTGATTCCCCATGTGAGGAATCTGATGGTGAAAGTCAAGATGAGTCCTCTCAGATTCTAAAGGCTGAAAGCAGACCTTCGGATGACTAGCTTCGAGACTTCTTGAGGGATTCTTATCGTAAGAGAAATATTGAACTGAAAGATCATTTCCCTGATCTTCCGGTGTTAATTATTCAATTGAAAGAAATTGTGCGTAACCCTGTCACCCCAAACTTCACTGAGACTCGGAAACACAGGTTAAAAATAATGATCCAGAAAGCTCGACAGGAGCTTCTTAAAGAGCAGGTTGCAGGTCACCAAACAGGTTCTGAAAATTTATCAACACTAGCGTAACCCACGCTCTGCGCGGCATGTTGGGGTGGGTGTGTTTGAGAAAGGAACTGATGCAGAGTATCAGTAGTAATTTTACTTTAATGCAGTAAGTGGAATACGATTTCACTGTTTCAGAACCATTTTATTTACTTTTTTTTGTACCATGCACCTCATATGGTCTTTGAGATAATGTAAGCCGAATATCACGTTACTCGAGCACAGAACAAAGTCGAAGATAGCACGACACGAAACCACAAACTCAGAAATAATATACAAGATGATTATATGTGCATTAAATAGTTTGATGCAAACTATTGTGGTTGCCTAACTATGGGGAAATTAATGAAATTTAACTCCAAAGTTATTTCTCGAGGCCGTTGAGAAAAACAGCCGCGTGCCCATATATGGCTGGTGACGTCACGTTCTCCAAAACAAAGCGGCGCTCACTCGCTCATTGAAGAAGTGTCCAGTTGAGCGGGCCGTTCTTTCGCTTATTTTGAGCTTGCAACTGTCTATATTATCCTTTTTTATTTTGAATTATTGTAGAACAAAGTTATTTGGATATTTGTACATCATGCCTCGTACGTGTCGTCATGTTTTGCGAAAATGGCTGGAAAACGGGTAATCACTCCCACCGATTCCCGAAGGAATCAAACATTCGCTGGCAGTGGATAATATTTGTACAAACAAAACTGGCGAATTTTCCCCCAAAGAAAACTGGTAAAGAGGACCCTTTGAATAGACTTGTCATTTGTGGTGACCATTTCACAGCCGAGGATTACGAAGGCAACGCAATGAGTGAGCTCGGTTTCAAAACAAGCGTGACGCTGTGCCCCCCATTCAGCTGGCTCCTGCTTCATCTTCTCACACTGTGTCACCTCTCAAGGATTGGGGCATTGTGTTTATCGATAAATGCGCATAAGAAATCGAGAAATTATTACAACAGAGTAAGTCATCACTATCCGGAAGTCCGTACGTTGTAACCCGTAATGGGGAAAGCGGCTGAGAATCTCTTCCCCATCGGCCACGCCATCATCACTTTCGCTGGGGTCAAGCTCAGCTGTCAGAAAGACTTCAACACCAAGGGTCCATTATATTTGGGTCCATTATTGATTCATTCTATTTCTGACTTGAGTGACTCGAGGGTTCGTGGTGGTCGTATGGCAGCTTAGCTGCCGGGGTAGTTATCATTTCTTGAAGCGCGACTGTGTCGCTGATGCAGTGCCCCTCTACCAGTACACACACTGGAACTGGTACTCATTTTGCTGACCTCGAAGGATGACAGGCTGAGTCAACCCCCTGGTGTATTAATTCAGCGGCCGACGGGGCTTGAACTCAGGACCCGAGGATCCCAAGCCACCACCCAAACGACTGAGCCAACACCAGGCTACTTGAGGGTTAAAAAAATTATAATATCAAGTCACAGACTAATCAAACTTTACATTATTTTATGCATCGAACAAGAAAATGAAAATCTACAAACCAATCTGTCTGGTGAGTCTGTCAGTGTGAACTGCCGGACAGTCAGTCCTGCCACTTGTACACGAAATAGGCCGTTTTCTGGCACTTGCAAGTGGCTCAAATTTATATGGCTCAGGGCCAGAAACTCTATAGTATAAATTCCCATCATCCTCTGACTCGTCCTCGGCAATATCGGAATGAAAACACTGAATTTCTTCACCGCTGAAATCACTCTCTGATTCGCATCTCGCCATTGTTTACACACTGTTTCCAAATGTTCACAAAGTTTTCGGAGAACGTGACGTCGTAGCATCTTCGGTAACTTCCGGTCTGTTTTTCGATCACCGAGAAAAGTTTTGACTTAAAAGTTAATTTTAGCATATTTTGAGTTTCAAATGTAAGAAAATAAATACCCCACGTTTATTAATGTGCTTACAACCTTCGAATCACGCGAAGTCATCAGCGACCCAAAACCTGCTCTTAAAGTAAGGTCCTTATGGTGTGTTTCTCTTATTTATTTATTTTTCTTCTTTCCCTTTCTAAGCACATTAATGTTAATTTCGGAAGTCTAAACATTAATGTTGGTACTAGTTTGGAACGCAAAGTTCATGTAAAAGATCTGACTCGGCGTTTGCACCTGGACGTCTTGTTATTGCAAGAGACGCATGGAGTTCTGACTGCCCAAGAACAATGGAGAAGGCTCATGAAGGGTCAGTGGTTCTTCAGTGATATCAATTCCTTCACTGCCGGGATTGCTTTCTTTGTCTCTCCTTCATTAACGCTCTCGCAAGTTCATTATAATGAAATAATTCCTGGATGTCTGGCTTGCCTTCAGTTCATTGCCAACAATCAAATCTTTAACCTCCGCCATCGAAGATGGACGGAGGTTACTGTTTTCACCCCTCTCTGTTTGTTTGTTTGTTTGTGAACACTATTACGGAAAAAACTCTTGGACGGATTTCGACGAAACTTGGTGGGGGGATTAGGTATGGTCCAAGGATCATGCCATTACATTTTCGACTTGGTCCAAAGTCCAATATGGCCGCTATGGTGGCCATTTTGAAAAAAATATTTGAATTTTTGTTTTTGCATTTCTACATGTTTTAAGTGATTTCCAACCAAAAAAAAAATTGTCAGAGAACAAAAAAACAGAAAATTTTGCAACTTTTTTCAAAAAAAATTCGATTTTATTTGAAAAATATTTGAATTTTTTTTGCATTTCTACATGTTAAGTGATTTCCAACCCCCAAAAAAAATTTGGAAGAGAAAAAAAAAACCAGAAAATTTGTAACTTTTTTTTCAAGAAACGATTTGTTATAATTTGTTATAACTCATCAATAACATAGCAGCATCTCTATTGTGGCACAGGATCAAAGCCATACCACCTCCTGAAGATTTTTTGCTGAACATACAGAAAACCTGAACAAACTTTTTCTGGAGTGGAAAACACTGGCTTCGTCCACAGATCCTGAATCTTCCATTGGAGGAAGGTGGACAGGGACTTGTGGACATTGTGTGCAGGGCAATGGCCTTCGGCGTCGCCTCAATCTGGCGGCTTTTCTACGGTTCGTCGGACTTAGTCTGGAGGTCCGCCACCCTTCTCATCGTTCGTCAAGCTGGTATGCTTGACTTTTCATCAGGATTATTTTTAATGAATGTGAAATGTATTGATTTGTCCTTGCTTCCACCTTTTTAGGTCATCTCTTCGAGCATGACCGAATAATATGGGTGTCGATGTCCTTCGATCCGTCCGTCCGTCCATCCGTTCACAATGAAGTTGAAGCGGGAGATCTGGTCATTAGTGATCCTGATAGAGGTCGATGAGACGTACACGATGGTATGACTTTCAAGGTCACCGAAGGTCAAGGTCAAGGTCACGAGGCCTTTGAAGTTGCGAAAATGACGATTTTCAAATTCTATCTCCTCCGCTATTTCTCAAGCGATCTTGAATTTGATTGTGGCATATGAATCTATGGGACAATATCTAAATTCTGATCAGGCCGGATTTTCGATATTCACTTTCGTTTTCGTGTCACGTGACTTCAAAGTTGGCAAAAAATGCGAAAATGACGATTTTCAAAATCTATCTCCTCCTACATTTCTCAAGCAATCTTGAATTTTATTATGGCATATGAATCTATAGGACAATATCTAAATTTGGTCGGGCCAGATTTTCGATATTCGCTTTCGTTTTCTTGTCACGTGACTTCAAAGTTGGCAAAAAAATGCGAAAATGACGATTTTCAAAATCTCTCTCCTCCATTTCTCAAGCGATCTTGAATTTGATTGTGGCATATAAATCTATGGGACAATATCTAAATTTTGTCAGGCCGGATTTTCGATATTCGCTTTAGTTTTCGCGTCACATGACTTGAAAGTTTGCAAAAACTGCCCTACTTTCAGGAGGCTATATATTTTCTCGCAGAGATGACCGTCACTCCCGCACGGGGGTAATTTTAATAATAATAATAGCATTTTAAATGCTTGGTGTGTTTTTATAGTCGACCGTGATTATCTTTCCTACACCAAAGATATGTTTTTGAACGAACCTCTGTTTTACAACTCTCTTTTTAAAAGAATAAGAATGGAGCGTTCTTTTATCGATCATTTTATTCAGAACGGTGTCCATTGTGTTTCTGATCTAATGATTGATAACACGAGATGGTTGAGTGCTGCAGCACGAGCAACCAAGGTTGACATACGGTCCTACCGCCAAGTATCTCTATATTAATACTGAAGGACCAATTTTGTGCTCCTCCTAGCGGTCGCGTCACCTTTTTCTCGGTACTGTGACCTGGACTGAAAGAAGCTTCGTACCTGTAAGAGTGCATCGCACATAGTTGCAATAGCCAAACTTCAACTCTGAAGCAGAATAAACACTTTTCGTTTTACATTCGTTTACATGGCGACCGACGTGTGACGTCACTGCTGAGCGGTGTAATTCCACTCCTCGAAAATAGCGTCTGCAATGTAAAACCCTCTTCTGCACATGCTGACTACCTCAGAATGTGAATTTGACACAAAAAATGTAACAAGAAATATTGTATCTTCTATATATTAATACTGAAGGACCAATTTTGTGCTCCTCCTAGCGGTCGCGTCACGTTTTTCTCGGTACTGTGACCTGAGAAGTTTTGACACGGTGTTTGTACGTCAAAGTAGACACGTGCACAAATCAGGGGACTTCTTTACAAGGAGTAGTGTACACCAAAAATGTCGTGTACAAGGACGTTTTGTAGGCCTCATTAGGTAAGGCCATGGAGTACATCGACTGGGATCCTAAGCTCTTACAAGAGCCGCCACTGGTTGTCATATTGGGCTCATGGAACGGAATCCGTCTGTGATGGGGTTTCGGCTAGTCTCTTTTATTATGTGAAGTACTTCAGGTGTACCAGAGAGTTAAGGAACACTGGGAGAGATCTCTTCGCACTGGTGATGGCTAAACTGTTTGCGAATCAAATCCTCTCTTCCCAAATCTCGAACTCACTCCCACTGTCATGATTTCCGGTTCAATTGCAGAATATTTACCAAAATACATTTTGGAATCACACCACAAGTAGGTCTGAGGAAATGTCACATTTACCAGGCCTGTGTGAAAGCAATTCGACCTTCTTTAGGAACTTGGCAGTCAAGGAAGTGGCACAACTACTTGCCTCCAGAATACCCTTTCCAACCTAACTGGAAAGCCTTTTACCATTTTCTCATCCCAAAGAAAACTGCTGACCTGTCTTGGAGGCTGGCACATTGGGTATTACCTACCAAGAAACTCCTGCATGTTTTTTCTCCTGAAATACCTGACCAATGTCCCTTCTGTGGAACTCTCGAGACATTGTCACATGCTTATGTTGAATGTGCACGCTTGATCCCTTTGTTTGGTTTGCTTTGTGAATTGTGCTCCAAGCTTTCTTTGAACTTCACTTTAAAAGTTTTTATTTTTGGCTTTGAATCCAAAACGCATCCGCTGGAAGTGATTTTGGCCAATTTTCTTATTGCCACAGCAAAGAAGTCAATATATCGCACAAGGAAAATGAAAATTAAAAATATTTCAGGGTGTGCTGATAACCTTCGGGCCTTGTTTAAAGGAATCGTTTTGCCCATATTAAAATGGAATTTTCTTTTGACACTTTTATAAACAAAATGTGCATTTTAAAAAGTGTGTGGGCTCTAAATGATGCACTTTGTACTGTTCAAAATGGTCTCTTAATCACAGACTGATCACTTTTGCTATCATGATGTAACCTTGTATTCTTGAATATGTAACTTTTGTGTCCTTATGAAAAATGTTTCTCCTTTGTAAATTGTTTTTTTAGCTCGCCTGTTCTAAGAACAGAGAGCTATAGCGATACCCCCGGCGTGAGCGTGAGCGTGAAAATGTTAAAGTTTTTGGTGCAAGTTATTTCCTTTCTAATGTTTTTATCTACCACACTATTTTTTACTGATTACAATATACAAATACATATATTGCTTTAAAATTATTTGGATCAGACTTCACTGCAATGCTTTTTTAAAAATATTATTAGACTCGTCTTTTAAAAATGATAAATGTATAAACAGGCAAGCATTGGGTGGCTTTGATACCAACTCTCTGGTCATCTCTCTCTCTCTCTCTCTCTCTCTCTCTCTCTCTCTCTCTCTCTCTCTCTCTCTCTCTCTCTCTCTCTCTCTCTCTCTCTCTCTCTCTCTCTCTCTCTCTCTCTCTCTCTCTCTCTCTCTCTCTCTCTCTCTCTCTCTCTCTCTCTCTCTCTCTCTCTCTCTCTCTCTCTCTCTCTCTCTCTCTCTCTCTCTCTCTCTCTCTCTCTCTCTCTCTCTCTCTCTCTCTCTCTCTCTCTCTCTCTCTCTCTCTCTCTCTCTCTCTCTCTCTCTCTCTCTCTCTCTCTCTCTCTCTCTCTCTCTCTCTCTCTCTCTCTCTCTCTCTCTCTCTCTCTCTCTCTCTCTCTCTCTCTCTCTCTCTCTCTCTCTCTCTCTCTCTCTCTCTCTCTCTCTCGCCCCCTGCTGGCCGTTGGCACGGTGTGTGTACTGTCAGGGCTGCTCCTTGCTTTGTGTCGTGAGGACCTGCCCTCTGCTGCGCTGGTTGGTATTTCCCACACTCCCCATTCCGTATCGTCGGTCTTTGGGTGGTGCCCTGTTAGTCCATTCATAATTTAAAAGCCTTTCGCTTTAAACCTGCTTTATTTTGGTTTTTATTTCGCTTGCCTTTCCTTATTTTGTTTTCGTTAGCACCCTCTTTCCTAAGGTTCGGAAAAGTAGGAGTGCATTGTTAACTTCCTCTTCCGAAGTGAGGAAGACGTCGAGCATCGTGTCCTTAATGAACAACTAAGCAGTTGTAACATGGCGGTGGCTCGCTCGCAGCAAGATGCTGCTTTCGAAGCACTAACTCGTAAGCATGTTTTAGTTTGTGTCCCCCCTGATGGGGTTCTTACTGAAGAGATTGTTTTGGCGGTTGGAGACATTATCTGTGTTGAGCATGTACGTGCTGCATCACGTATGAATCAGAAAGTCGTGGTGTTCGTTTGCGATGCATGCTTTGTTCACGATGTCGTGAGTTCCGGGTTAACCACACACAGTGGTCACTTTGTTATGGCCTCCCAGATGGATGTCCCGACAATTAAAATAATTGTCTCTAACGTTCCTCCTTTCGTGTCGAATGAACAACTTGTGTCTGTTTTGTCTCGTTATGGAAAAATTGTTTCAAAGATCTTGATGATCCTCCTCGGGTGCCGCCATGACTAAGCAAAGCACGTGATGAGCTTTCGGCGGCAACTTTACATGGTGCTTCCGAACTGTGGGGAGGATACAAGTTTAAAGGTTTCTTTTAAGATTAAAATCGATAACTGATTACCATGTGTATGCTTCGTCAGTGACTGACATGTTTTTTTTGTGGAGGTCTTGGGCATTTAAAAAGATTTTGTCCGAAAGCTTCATGTTCAAAGTGTGGGGAATCGGGACACGTTTATCTCGATTGTAAAGCAGTTAACAACCCACAACCTCATATGGTGGAGGAGGTGATGCCCAGTGGATCCAACGTTCCCGCTCGTACTGTTCCCTTACATAGTGAGGACGGTAAAGATGATTTTATTACCGTGTCAAAAAAACGTAGAGCGTCTGCTCCCCGTGACCCCACAAGCTCTCCCAAGGTAGTCGTGCTGGATACGGTTGTTCTGGTAACTGAGGAAACTCATGGGAATGAAAAAAATGATGAAATGGTTTCCAATACCGAGAATGTACTTCAAAGTGAACAGTGTGGTCCGGGTCCTTCACATCGCGGTAAAGTGTCTCTTGGTGTTGCTGAAGGGTGTGTAGAATGTAGGGAGGTATCAGCGCTAGGTTTTCCTGAGACAGACCAAAATAGTGTTGCAGCTCCATTCGATGTTCCCGCCCCAACAAATGATCAATATACAGTTTGTGAGGTCCCAGTAGAGGTGCCTGATGTAGTTGTACAAGATAGTGGACTCGAGGTCCCATCTCATGTTGATGAAAGTGTAAAGCAGGACTCACAAAGTACCACCGTGCATCACTCGGTACCCCTCTTAGACGTGTCTGTAAACTCATTAGTAAAGGTCCAGGGTGATATTTACGAACCGAGTGGAAGGTTATCTGGGCTGTCTGCTTCAGATGATGACAACATGGAAGTGACTGATCTGTCACAGTCATCATCTGATCATTTACAGATATCCCCCCAGGTTATTGTATCCTTTCTGAATGAGACGTTTAGGCAGCAGAATGTTATCATTCATAAACATTTTCCTGACTTGCTCTCCTTCATGCAGACTGCAAAGTGTATAATTAGGGATTCTTAAGATTTTGAAATAACTAAACCACAAATTCACAGACTGAGGAAATGTATTACAAAAGCAGGATTAGAATGTTCTCAGCAGCTGCCAACCCCCCCCCCCCCCCATACGGGATGAAAAGGAAGGAAGTGCTTTTTGGCACCTTTAACATGAATGGGGGTGGTGCGAACCATTTGCATCGGATCCAAGTTTAAAATTTGTTGCTTCGGAAACATGTGGATGTCACAGTCTGACTGGCTCTGCCTTAATAAGGGGCTTTGTTTCTTTAGTAATTTGTCTTCTGTCTTGGTGGGTGTTGATTTTTTTGCTTCGTCCAGGTTTTGTTTCTGACTCGTATAGTTTTCTTGAAATAGTTAAAGGACACTTGGCATCATTAGAGTTGGTGTATCAAGGATTTCACCTCACCTTACTTCATGTCTATGCTCCTAGTGAGAGTGGGGCTCGTAAAGATTTTTTCACACATCCGCTAATTACCTTCATACTTTAGTCTTTGATCATTGTATTTGTATCGGAGGAGATTTCAATTGCAGGTTTGAACCTAATTTGGATAGAAACACACCAGAACCACATCCTGAATCTCATAAAGAAATATCTTGTTGTTTTTCATCACTTGGTCTACTCGATGCTTGGCGCATGCAGCACCGTACAGCATCTCAGTATACATGGTGCCCGTGTGCTAATGGGCTGATAACACTTGCAAGGCTGGATAGATGGTACATTAACTCCACTTTTAGAAACGTCCTCATGTCTTGAAAAATCTTTCCTTCTACTTTCTCTGATCATCACCTGGTCGTGCTTGGTTTATCCGCTTCTCAGTTAACTCATAAAAGTGCGTATTGGACCCTCAATACCAGCCTGTTAGAGGATTGTTTTTTTACTGATGCTTTTCGTGGTTTTGGGAAAAAAACTTATCCAAAGTAAACCTTCCTATGCTTCTATCCAGTTATGGTGGGACAACACGAAAGCTCAAATTCGTGTTTTCTGTCAATGTTATGTCCTTTTCCACGAGTAAGAATAAAATTGCTGTTTCACTCTTGGAAACTGAAATTTTGCAGTTCGAGGAAGACTTAGCTAAAGCTCAAAATGACAGGAAACTTCGGTTATTATTGGGGGGAAAAAAGCCTATCTAAGAGAATCGATTCATGAAAAAGTAATGGGGATGTCAGTGAGACTCAGAATCCAAAATGTGAAGTTTTCTGACACCACAAATAAAAGTTTTTTTTTCCAGTTATACGGGGTTCAGAAATACCAAAGGCAGATTTTCTCCTTGTTGGATGCTCAAGGGGATATTATACAAAATGAAAGAGACGTTAAAAGACTTGTGAAAAATTATTTTTCTGATTTATTTGCGAAGGAATCTGTGTGTAAAGATTGTGTTGAGATGACAAATCATGTTCCTTCTTTGAGTTGTGGTCAGCGTCAAGCTCTTGAAAAACAGCTTACCCTGGAGGAACTCAGCATAGCTCTGAATAGCTTTGAACGTTGGAAAGCCCCTGAAATCGACAGACTTCCAGTGGAATTTTTTACAGCATTTTGGGACATCTTAGGTCCAGAAGTACTGTTGGTTCTGCAAGAAAGTTTACTTTCTGGCATACTGCCTCTCAGCTGTCGAAGAGCGGTGGTTTGTCTTCTCCCAAAAAGTGACAATCTCTGTCAAATCAAGAACTGGCGCTCCATTTCATTACTGTGTTCTGATTACAAACTCTTTTCCAAATTGTTGGCCAATTGGCTAAAACTTGTCATCGGGACTCTCGTTCACCCTGACCAGAGCGACTGTGTTCCAGGGTAGATAAATCTCTGATAACATTTTTTTAAATAGAGATTTGATTGATTGTGGTCTTAAAGAGGAAGAAGGGGTTGGTTTGATTTTCTTTGATGTCAAAAAAGCCTTCGATAGTATTCATCACACTTATATGTTTCAAGTGTTGCAAAAGTTCGGCCTGGGTGAAAGATTCATCAGTTTTGTTAAGTTGTTATACAACAATATATCTAGTTTGTGTAAGGTAAACGATGGTCTCTGTTCACCCATTCAGGTTCAGAAAGGTGTTCGGCAAGGCTGTCCATTGTCAGGTTTACTGTTTAGCCTTTCTCTTGAGCCATTACTAATTAATATAAGGAACTCTCATTCTGGCTTTGTACCATCTCCAGAAGAACACCCTATCGTGGTGTCTGCATATGCTGATGATGTCTGTGTAGTCATTAAAATCAGGATCGAACTACTCTTCTCGGATCTTTACGTAAGTTTCATCTTGCTTCACATTTGCAGTGTAATTGGCAAAAGAGTAAAGCTCTGTGGGTGTCCTCAGCTCAATGTACATCCGGTGGGCTTCCCTGAGCGCCACCTCATTCTCTTCCAAAAGATCCAAGGTGGATGAGAGGGGGGTGAAATACTTAGGTGTTTATCTTGGCCCTAATCAGTACTCCCTGATGAACTGGGAAGGAGTGGTAGATCACGTAACCAAACGTCTTAACAAATGGAAAAGATTCCTTCCGCAAATGTCTTTCAGAGGTCGTATACTAATTATTAATACTTTAGTTACCTCTGTCTTGTGGTACAAATTCATCTGTTTACAGCCACCAGATGTCTCGCTTAAAGAGATTCAACAGATACTGGTGAACCTTTTTTGGAATGGTCATCATTGGTTGTGGTCAGACTTACTCTGTCACCCCTTGTCTGATGGTGGCCAAGGGGGAATTGACGTAAAGTGTCGTGTGATGGCCTTTCGGCTGAAGTCGATACAACGAGTGATCAATGTGGAAAAACTGCCCTGGCACCCCATAGCACAACGAATATTGAGACAAGCTGGATTGCTCGGCTACGGCCTTGAGTTGTTCTTAATTGAATCAAAAATGAATGACACGTCTCACCTTCCTCTGTTTTACCAGTCTGTTGAATGCTTGGCAAGCAGTAGTGGTGACCCGCCAGAGGGATTTGTATGATATTAAAATGTTTGTGGGAGAACCTCCATTCCTCAACCCACTCTTTCCCAATGTTCCCAAAAGCCGTTGTTTTTCACAAAACTTCATTTCAGCTGGTATCAAAAATGTTTGGCATCTTCGTGACTCATACAACTGTTGCTGGAAATCTGTTAAAGAAATTGCTGAAATCACTGGCACCAGGTCATTAAGAGCTGTCGGTAAAGTACTTGTCGATGTCATCCGTACATCTTTTAACCTTGGGTTGCAGTGGAGTACGGA